>NC_040905.2:126976772-127287886 GCF_004126475.2 Phyllostomus discolor
AGAAAAGAAAGAAAGAAAGAAAGAAAGAAAGAAAGAAAGAAAGAAAGAAAGAAAGAAAGAAAGAAAGAAAGAAAGAAAGAAAGAAAGAAAACAGATCACAAAAGGTTACATGCCATATAATTTGACTTACGTACCAGTCTTAAAATGACAAAATTATAAAACGGGAAAAAATGTTGGTTACTGCAAAGGGGTTAGGCATGTGGAGGGGGGAGGGAAAGGAAAGAAGGAGGCAGGTGTGGATATGAAAGAGCCACATGAGAGATCATCATCACAATGGGACTGATTGTGGTGGTGGATACCCAAATCTACACATGTGATAAAATTTCATAGTACTAAATATACTTCGTCATACACATAAACACCAATGAGTACAAGAAAAAAAAAGAGAGAGACAATCTGAGGGAGACTGGTGGCTTGTAGTAATGTCAGTATTCGGGTTGTGATATTGAACTATAGTTTTGCAAGATGTGACCACTGGGGGAAACAGGATAAAGGGTATACAGAATCTCTCTGTTATTTTTTATGACTGCATGAAAATCTGCAATTATCTTAAAAGTTTAATTAAAAAAAATACCAGTCCCACAGACATTCTTTGTGGATGCGATGAAGTAGTACTTGGGAAAGTAAATTCATTCAGCAAACATTTATTGACACCTCCCATCTGTTCAGCTGCTGTTTATGTTAACATCAATAGTCAGCATATAGACTCGGAAAGATTACAAAAGTTGCACAGGTACCTGATAGAGTGAGAAGCAGAATTCAAACCCAGATCTGAGCTCCAGGTTGCAGCTCAAAATCAATAAACTGAGTGTCTTCAACAAGAGTGCTGTTTTCTTTGAAGAATGACCGACTGAAGATAACCGAAATGGAGTGTGGGGATTTTTATAACACTGGGGACAAAGCAACTATTAACACAGAGGGCTACATCTGGTTCCTGGGCAGAGATAATGACATCATCAACACCTATGGGTAGGAGTGGCTGACCTGTAGCCAGGAGGGATTACCTTACATGCCTGGTGGAATCTAGCTTGCCTCACCATTCCTCTACACATTGATGAAGGGAGACTCAGCCTTTTCCTGAACAGAGCCATCTACAAGACCCTGGCACAGACCATATGGGTACCTGTGTATCTCCTGCAACATAAAAATAAAGTTCAAGACGGGCCAGAAGTGCAACCACAATAAGACACAATTTAAAGAGGGGGAATAGAACATTGGTTCAAGGAAATTATTCTCTGTGCTTCTCTGATGGGCACATGGCACATGTCACAAAACAACAAAAACTTTTATGGAGTACTTACTATGTGAAAGTACTCTGCTTAGTGCTCTGTAAATCCTAGTAGATGCTATTATTGTTCCCATTTTACAGCTGAGAAAACTGATGTACTGACCAGTGAAGTAAACTGCTGAAAGTTTCCAAGATAGTGCAGGGTGAAGCCTAGATTTGATCCGAGGTAGTCTGGATCCCAATCTCTAATTCTTGTGGAGGACATATTGACACAACTAACAACTTCTCATGCTTACATCGGGGAAATTAAGTTTGCCTTACTTTTTTTTAAGTTTATAAATTAAATGCTCATGTAATGGGGACTAAGAGGCAGAATATTTGCAAATGTTTAAGAATCCCAAGAGTGCAAGAGTTCTATGGGGAGAGCTCCTTGCACCAAGCTCCACAGCTCCAGGAGGACAGCTTTCCACCTCTACCACCATCCCCCTCACCAGGGACAGTGAGAGGAGAAACCCTGGGAGAATATGAGCTTGGTATTTCTTACACCCGAAATGTCCAGGTTTTCATACTTTGGTCCCACTATACAGCCTTTGCACAGTCCTCTGTCTCTCATGACAGTTGTCGTCTGTGCAAAGGAAAGTTGTGACCCTCCAAAACATGAAATTAGAGGGCCTGGGTCACTCCAGCCCTGGCATCTGCTCAGAATCAGAGCAAGAACCTTTGGCCTGGTATGTACTGCATTTGGCTGGCAGAAGTGGAGAACCCCTTGTCCAGCATCCAGCAGTGGCTGAGTCAGCTATGGTTACCAGCCCGACCCAACGCGAGCAGAGGCGAGAAGAACAAGGAAGTCATCTCATCTGTGTGTGGGCACTGGAAGGTTCTTCAGCAAAAACTTCACAGAGGATAGTTGGTGTGCGCATTGTACTTACACCATGTGGGCAGTGGGAGGGCCCTAGTGGCATCATCTGTGACAATATAATCCCAACTAATAATGTCAATTTTGATAACAGCTAATATTCAGTGAGCTCTAATTATGTGCTGCTCATTTCATCTCATGACAACCTAATGAGTTCAAGACTATTTTAATAGATACAGAGAGAAGCATAAAGAAGTTAAATAACTTGCCCAGGCTACACCATGGTGGAGCCAGGAAATCTAAGCACTCTGGTTCCAATGCATTCATTGATTCAACAAGTGTTTATTGATCACCTACTATGTATAAGGCCTTGTGAAATTAAATGGGAACATATTGAATAAATAACAATATAAAAACAATAACTTACCAAGCCCTGGCTGGTGTAGCTCAGTGGATTAAGCACGGGCTGCAAACCAAAGCATTGCAGGTTCAATTCCTGGTCAGGGTGCATGCCTGGGTTGTGGGCCAGGTCCCCAGTGGGGGCGACATGAGAGACAACACACATTGATGTTTCTCTCTCTCTCTTTCTCCCTCCCTTCCTCTCTCTAAAAATAAATAAATAAAATATTTTTTAAAAATAATAACTTACCAACAATTATTAAATGCTCAAAGGGCTCCAGGGAGAAACCTGTACCTACATTAATAGTAAAAATGATGATTATAAGGATAATGGATATAATAATAAAGTTAAACCAGCTGCATGTTTTATATGTATTTACTCATGGAATCTGTACATAGGCCCACTGAGGTATGAACCTGTTCTGTCCACATGTCACAGAGAAGGAATTTGAAGTTAAGTAATATTCCAAGGCAAAGAGTGAAAATTGGAAGTATTGGGACTTGAACCTGGTCCTTTCCCCTTCCAAAGGCACAAATGTCAACTTGTTTTTCCATTCATTACACAAACATTTACTTTCTAAACCATACAATTGGTTGGCATTCACTCTGAGTCTCCTCTCTGTTTCTGCATTGTAGGTTGTAAAGGCTTCCATTTGTCTTCATTCCATAGTTTCTGTCCCATGACCTGGACCAGCTCACAAAGGAGCTGCCTCAGTACATGAGGTCAGTGACAGCCCCCACCAAACACCCAAGAAAAGTGAGTGAGGGTGGATATTCAGTACCAGTGCTATACATGCACCTAAGGAGAGTGAGGGCAGATGCTCAATGCCAACCCTGTACAAGCACCAGAAGATGAGTGAGTGTGGATGCTTGTTGCCCTTTCTGTGAAGTGTCTGAGGAGGGAGAGTGAAGGCTGATGCTCAGTGCAAGCCCAGTATCAGTACCCAAAAAAGGTGAGTGAGAGTGGATGCTTGGTTCTAGCCTTGTATAAGCACCTGAGGAAGGTGATTTAGGGCTGATGTTTAGTGTGAGACCAGTACCAGGACTCAAGAAAGGTTAATGGGGACAGATGCTTGTTGCCAGCCCAATACAAGCACTGGAGGAAGGTGAGTGAGGGCAGATGCTCCATAGCCTTCTGAGCTCCCCTGCCCCAAGTCTCATAGAGTGGTCAGATGATGCTTAAACAACCAATTGAACTAGCATTTTCCTGTGCAGAAGAAGCAATTTGGCTTAGGGGTGGAGTTCAGCTAAGTGAATGAGATGGAACCTCTATCCTTGGTTGTAAACCCCCAAAGGAATCCATTGCTGGCACAATAACCTGAGGGCAAATAAATTAGACAAGTGCCCTAAGCTCTCTAAGAACTTGTTCAAATTTTTTAAACTTGTAAAAGACATCCTCAGCAGCTTCCAAACTATTTTAAACATGATTCATACTAAGAAATGCATTCAATATTGCAACTCAGTACATATCTATGTACACAATAAATGAATATTAACAATTATATTTATCCTTACAACATGCCATCCATTCCAATACTTTTCATTTTACTGCATTCATTTTAAATGCAGTGTGAAAGCAAGAACAATATCCAGCAGCAGAGAAATCATTAAATTATTTGTGAAAGTTACTATTCTCCTGTAATTAAAATGATGGCGTAGCCCTGGTTGGTGTAGCTCAGTGGATTGAGTGTGGGCTGCGAACCAAAATGTCGCAGGTTAGATTCCCAGTCAGGGTACATGCCTGGGTTGCAGGCCGTGATCCCCAGCAACCGCACATTGATGTTTCTCTCTCTCTCTCTCCCTCTCTCTCTCTCTCTCTCTCTCTCTCGTTCTCTCTCTTTCTCCCTCCCTTCCCTCTCTAAAAATAAATAAATAAAATCTAAAAAAAAATAAAATTATGGTGTAGATTTTAAATTTTAACTTTAAAATATCACAATATATTATTAAGATAAAGATGCAGGCAATGAGAGAATATACATAAAAACAAATTTTGGAAGGATACATGTGTCAACAAGATAACATTTCCTATACTGTCTGAATGTTTATAGTCAGTACATAATGTAAAGTTATATAACTAACAATTATTGAAAATGTACTACATGTGTCAGGCCCTGAATTCAATGCTTTACATGCATTGTTATTTCATTTAATCCTCTCCACAACCTAAGATGGTTTAACCAGCTATTTTACAAAGAGAAAATTGAGGCTCAGAGACTCAATGTAAATTACCTGATGATAAAAGGCAGAGCTGTATGTCACAACAGATTCTTGTGTCTAATGTTAGGCTCTGCTGCTTCCTAGAGAGTAGAAGATGCATACTAGTTAGGATAGGCTAGATGTTCTTGTGGGTAACAAATTGCCTCAAAGCCTTAGTGGCTTACACTAAGTATAAGTGTCTTCCTTGCTCATGCCATCTGTCCACACTTGTTTTCCTGGGACTAGGATAAAGGAGCAGCCTCCACATAGGTAACCTTCTAGGTGCTATCAGAGATGGACAGAGAGGGTGGCCAGTCTCGATGGTTTCCAATTATTCTCTTAGAGGTGATATGCTTCACGCCCACCACATCATTGGCCACAGCTCATCACAGGGCTGCAGCCAACTTCAGGGGGTCAGGTAGAGGACCTGACCTACTTGCTTTCTTCTCAACCTGGTGGAGTGTGTCCCCAAGCTGTCCAAAACCATCACAGGCAATATTAACAGGAATGAACTTCAGAAAAAGGAGTTTGGTCAGATGTGATTGGAAGTAAACTCAGAACCCACTTCTGAGTGTGACCTTGGGGAAATTCTTGGCTGACTCAAGTCTCCCACTATGGTGGGGTAAGGATGGGGATGTTAAGAGTTAATGGGAAAGGCACAGGACTGTCAGCATGCCAGCATTTCTGTTCTTTTAAATTAACATCAGTTGGGACTTTCATTTAAGATGGTGGCATAGGTAAACACAGCTCACCTCCTACCACAACCGCATCAAAATTACAAATAAAATATAGAACAACATTCTATAGACTGTCAGAAATCAAGTTGAATGAAAGTCGGACAACTATTGAATCAAAGAAACTACATCTGTCCACACTGGCAGGGGAGCAGAGATGTGGAAGGGGTTGGTCCCACATCCACATGTGGTGGATGAAAATTCAGGAGGGATATCTCAGGAGTGAGGAGTGTCAGACCCATACCATGCCCCTTAGCCCAAGATTCCAGTGCCAAGAAGATAACTCCTCACAACTTCTGGCTGTAAAAACCAGTGGGGATTGAGTCGGTGGAAGAAACTTCTGGGATGCCATGCATTTCCTCTTAAAGAACCCACACACAGACTTAATCAAATTCACTCCCTCTGAGCTCCAGCACCAGGGTAACAACTTGAAGGCACCAGTCACATACTGGGAGAAAGGGAAGTGTCCAGTAACAAGGTAAGAGCTGGGGGACAGCCTTATCCCAGACAGAAAGGCAGGCAGAGGCCATGGTCCTTTTTCTGAACCCTCCCCGCCACTGCCCCAGAGCCACAGAGCCAGCAGGTTAGTGCCATATCTGAAACTCCGTCAGCCTGGCTAACACTATTTGCTCAAATCTGGAGATCCCCAGAGACTCTGTCCCACTCAATTTACCAGCCCAACCAATCCGGTTTTCTATGCAAATGGCTGGTCTTGGCTCATGCTTCACAACTTCTTAAATCCTCTCAATCAACAGCCAACCTCAGTGAGCCCCCAGACCTATGCCTCTTGCAAAGGTGCCCCACGCCTAGCATTAGCAGCAACCAGCCTAGATTCACAACTTAGCTTTGCCTGGGAATCTCCAAGCCCAGCATGAGTAACAGCTATCTCAGATTGCTTTATAACTCCAGCAGTGTGGCTCCAAGAAAAATACAGTTGGGGGCTGACCTAGGCCTGTACCACCTGGGAAACCCCAGGGCCTGTGCATCCAGTGGACAACTACCGACCATGTCACAGCACCACCATGATGCCAATACACCTCTGATCTTCAATGGAGGGTGGAGGTTGGTGATCAGTGTCATAGCCAGTCCATACAGCTGAATGGCCTGGGTAAACCTCTCCCACTGACCTGCCAACAATAATTAAGATTCAACTATAAAGAAAAAAAGTGTACTTAGCCCACATGAAGAATGTGCCTCATGTACCCAGCTTGGGTGATAGAGGAAACTGTGCCACTGGATCTACAGGACACCTACAACATTAGGCCACACTATCAAGACGGGGTGTCATAGCAGTTCTGCCTAATACATAGAAACAAACAGGAAAACTGCCAAAATGTCCCATACAGACCCACACTATAGCCAAAGACAATGACACCTTTAGGGGAACACATATACAAATGAAAGAACACATCAAATCTCCAGAAAAAAGAACTAAACAAAGAACTAAGCAATTTATCAGATGAGGAACTCAAAATGCTGGTTATAAAGATGCTCAAGGAACTTAGTGAGGACATCAACAGCATAAAAAACATTCAGTCAAAAATGAAGAATACACTACTTAAAACAAACAATAATTTACAAGGAAACAATAGTAGATGGATAAAACTGAAAATCACATCAATGATATGGAACATAAGGAAGCAACAAACAAGCAATCAGAACAACAAGAAGAAAAAAGAATTAAAAAATGAGGGTAGTCATTTTTTAATGAAGGTAGCTTCTGGGACAACTTCAAGTAATCCAACATTCACATCATAGGGGTGCCAGAAGGAGAAGTGAAAGAGCAAGAAATTAGAAATCTATCTGAAAAAATAATGAAAGAAAACTTCCCTAATTTGGTGAAGGAAACAGACATGTGAGTCCAGAAAACACAGAGTCCCAAACAAGATGGATGCAAAGAGGCCCACTCCAAGACACATCATAATTAAAATGCTAAACGTTAAAAATAAAGAGGGAATCTTAAAATTAGCAAGAGAAAAGCAGTTGGTTACTTACAGGGGAATTCTCATAAAATTGTCAGATAATTTCTCAAAAGAAACTTTTCAGGCTAAAAGGGATTGAAGTGAAGTATTCAGAGTCATGGAAAGCAAGGACATACAGCCAGCAAAGCTATCATTTAGAATCCAAGTGCAGATAAAGAGCTTCCCTGTTGTTTTTTTTTTTAATTTTTGAGATAAAAAAAAAAGAAAAACAAAACCAAACAAAAAAAAAAAACTAAAAAAAACTAAAGGTCATCATCACTAAACCATTATTATATGAAATGTATGAAATGTTAAAGGAATTTATTTAAGAAAATGAAGAAGGTCAAAACTGAACAACGAAATGGCAACAAATACATATCTATCAACAGTTGAATCTAAAAAACAAACTAAGCAAACAAGAAGAAAAGAGACAGAATCATGGATACAGAGAGTGTTTTCATGGTTGCCAGATGTGAGGGGAGTATGGGAGAATGGGTGAAGGAGTCAAGGTGTTAAGAAGTCAAATAGATAGTTACAAAATAGCCATGAGAATGTAAAATATAGTATAGAAAATGGAATATCCAAAGAACCTATGTATGACCTGTGGATATGAACAACATTGTGGGGGTTACTTGTGGATATGGGGTATTCTGGTGGAAATAGGCAAAGGGAGAAAAACTGGGACAAATATACTAGTATAATCAACAAAATGTAATTTAAAATAAAAAATTAATTAATTAATTAACATTCATCGTTACCCTGCCTCCAAGTCTCTTATTCTTTTGGATTGCCCTGGTGAGCACTCAAATTGGGGTTGGAGGTAATAAAATTGCTGACATTAACATCAGTGTTGATTCTATGCTAAATGTGGTCCCTCCATAGTCTCCCTAACCCTCACTGGGGTGAGCACAAGGCTTGATTTTTCCTTGCTGTGAATATACTAAAGTGACTTACAAATATACTTTAAGTGATAAGGAAGCAAAAATGTTTAAGCCACTAGACTTTTTATTTGCATTTTGTACAGTAAAATTTCCCCTACGCACTTATTTTGCTGAAGGGGCTACTCACCAGCCCTTCCAAAGGCAGCTTGGGACCGGAGTTCAACTGTGAGGCCTCTTGACAAGAATGCCAAGTCGTTACATCCCAGCTACGCCCATACCTTCTGATTCTGCTTGTCCAAACTAGCCACACTGAACTCCCTTCAGCTCCCAAGTGTGCAGGGTATTGTCCCCTCAGGATCCCCACCTGGGCCCTGCCACCTCTTCCCAGACATTTTCAGAGAGGCCTCCACTGACCACCTCTGGCTTCACCTTCCTTCTGAGATCCTGTCATCTCTCATAACTACACTGTCTCACTGTTTGTGGGTGTCCTCCATCAGAACACCAGTTCCCAAGGGCAGGGGACTCTGTACTTCCAAGAGTCTGGAACACCATGGCTCAACAGTGTCCATGCTCACAGTCCTTACAGTTCTCATCTGTGCCACCACTTGGTTGCTGCCCCCTCCACCCAGCCTGATTCAAGCTTTCACCACTAAAACTACCCCTCAGCCCACCCACTCAAGGACCCTGTAATATCTGCTGACAGGCCAACCCCATCACCAACCCTGTCCAAGGCCCGAACCTCTCTGCCCCCTCAACCATATACCCCAAGAGCAGACTGTTACCCTGGGTCCAGGGTTCACCACCTCACCTCAGGATCAGGGGTCTGCTCTGCACAGGCTAAACTTAGGGCATGGGGGACACTATCTATAATGCTCCCCCAATGTACTATTATGTTGAGACCAAGCTTCACCCTCTGGAGATGCTTGTATCCCAGAATGTTCTTGCAATTGATAAAACACAGCATCATTTCTTGGAGCATTCATACTAACTCCAGGATAGTGTGGTGGTGGGGGGGGGGGGGAGCGGGGCGGGGGAGGGCCTTTCCTTTTAATTAAATCAACATGGGAATATGAAAAAATGCAAAAACAAAGAAACTAAACAACCCAGTGGAGCTCAGTGGTATGTGTGGGCTGGCCAGAGGCAGGACTTTCCCAGGCTGAAATGATTTGGGAGCTCAGAGCAGCAGAAGGCTGCTCCCAGACACAGAAAAAGGTACAGCTGCAATGGGCCAGGTGCCTGGGGGTTGGGGACAGATGTGTTGTACCAGGCCAGGTGATCCAGGAGAGGTTCAAATGGGAGAGTAGGCTGTAGAGAGCTGTGAATGGAGGCAGAAGAACCCTGGCCAGCTCCTATCAGGCAGACATGAAGAACCCAAAATTCCTCCCAGGGCTCTTCTCTAATAACCATTGGGAAGGACAGAGAATGCCCCAGTGCTGTGGGAACATCCTAGGCAAAGAAAAGGAAGAGGGCAGAGGGCTGGGGTGTGCAGGCAAAGGCCCCATCTTGGTGAATAAGGGTGTATGGTTAGCCATTAAGAAAAGATCAGGACTAAAGGGGACAAGCCATTTTCAGATGACCATTTTCTCTCACTAGATTGATAAATACTGAAACATATCTTAAGTCACTAAACTCCAAGACACATGCAACCCACAAGATGACCACCCAGGTCAGCAGCGAGCAACCCCTCCTGCTTGACAAATAGAGAATCAATCTCTGCAGAGATAACTCATCTCCCTCACCAGGCAGGTCAATGGCCAGAGAATTTTATTACCATGAACTGGTTTGTGCATGCCTGGGTTAAAAGTTTTCTGGGAGCACATGCTGAGTTTCAGGTCATAACCCCTCAGGAACTCCTGAAGAGGAGGTTGCTCCATTTCATACTAACTGTAGCCCAAAAGAACAGACCAGCCACCAGCCTGGACTTTGACTAGAGAGGGCCTCATAGCCACACAGATGGCCCTAGCACTATCTCTCACTGGCCACTGCCCTGGGCTCCTTCCTTTCACACCCACAGGCACAGTTGCCACTGCTGCTCCCAGACTTGACACCTGAGAGGAATATGGAATCTTCAACCACCTGAATCCAAAGAAGCCCAGACTCACCTCACTCCAATCCTCCAGATGGAAGATGCAGAGATCACAAGGGTCATCATGTCCAAGGACCACAGCTCCTCATGACCCTTTTGTTATTAGTCCCAGGAAACACACTGATGATTTTTAGAGTATTATCAAGAACATTACTGATGAGTGGCCAGGACTAAGGCTAGTCTGCCCTAGGACAGACTGCAATGTGCAATGTGTAGACCATTTGCTCCTAAGTGCCCTTGGTTAGGGAAGATAAAACCTTGTGATTTATTAGCTGACTGTAAATTGCTCAAATCGTCTTGTAATAAAGTATAAAGCATGGGTTCTCTGGTAATAGGGGAATACTCCCACAATCCTGACTTTAGGCAGGAAGGGGGCAGGGAACAGCAGAAAGTACAGCATTTAAGGCACATTGCATAACAAATGCAGATTAACAGCCCATCCCTTCCTTAAGGGAAGATTTGCAGAAGTTGCAAAATTGTGTAGACTATGAGAACATGCACCAGCAGAGTGATTTGTGACATAGCCAGGGGAAGCCAATACAACTGGTCCTAATATCAGCTATGGCATTGCTTGTCTGGTTTTGCTGCTTTTCTGCTAAAACACAATTGAGGCCTAGATGCTATCTATAGGGATTAAATGCTTAAGAAAATGGTTGTGCAAGGGCTCACATGGGAGTCACATGAGGCCACACTTTAGTCCCTTTGTTCCTCCTCCAAGGGGATCTACCACATAACTAGCAACATGCTAAGGGAGGAAGGGTCAGAGAACCTAAATCTCATGACTAGCAAGAATGTTTACCCTGAGGGTGAGGTATTTGTTTTTCTAGTTTTGCCTGTTTCAAAGCACTGGGGGTTTTCTGCCCTGGTGACCTTCTGTATGGGGCCCATCATCCTTGCTCTGCTTAACTGCCTACCACACACCTGACAGCTTCTATGAGCAGAGTCTGCTGCTTTTTTTTTTTTTTTACCTGTATTCTGACTTCTGTAAAATAAATGCCTTGCTTTGTCACTGGGAAGGGACTGGACCCAGAGTGTGTGGACCTTGGGCCTCCCTATTATGTGTAGGTTCTTGACAGTAAAACAAAGAAGAGCCAAGGATAGAAGCAACTGGAGAATGACTAGGTGGGGCTGCTTTGGATCTCTAGAAACATTATGGGAAATGGGCCAAGGTGGGGCTGTTGTCAGCTCACTATGGAGTCAGAGAAAAGGAGGCCTTGGGGACAGATTCAGGGGGTTAGCCTGGGAATGAGTTGACACAGTCCATTCATTGCTCTGCCGATTCCAAGTCTCATGAGGTACCTTAAAGTTTAGGAGATGCACACCTATGGGGGAAGTAGGGTAAAGGAAAAGCTCTCCCAAGAGAGCTTCTACTGGGTCCTTTGTCTTGAGGGTTTTAAAGGCTGGGAGTTTAGGGTAGGTTTTAGGGAAGGAACCCAATGGAATATTAATCAACTACTTCAGTTGCATTCTTTCAGGGTCTTTCAGGGTCTTGGTCTCCAATGACTGGCCAGTGCAAGGGCAGGTGGTCGTTAGCACAGGTCCTGACATTGCTTGCCTGATTTTGGTGCTTTTCTGGGCTAGGAGATGAAATACAACTGAGGCCTAGATATTATCTCTTTGGAGGAAAGGTCAGGGAGGGACCTAATGCACATAATCAGTGATATGCCAGAGTAGAAAAAGGGCATCCTGAGGATGAGGTCCTGTACTGGTTTGGTCCATTGCCAGACATCTGGGGCTTCTTGCTCTGGTCATCTTTATCTGACTCAATTGCTTGGTCTGTTTTTTTCAGGTGTGTCAGTTTCCTCATTCCATTTAACAAACCTGTCTCACAACTACAAACACTTCTGCAGCCTATACTGCTGTGTGCGTTCTTAAGGCTTTTTGTTGTCCATTACATTTTAATGTTGCCACAGTATCTTCAAAAAGTTTGGGAGTTCACATTCCCACCAGAATAGTGCGAAGTACTGCATCCTGAGAGGGCCACCTTTGCTGCTTTTGACAAGGCATCTTGTTTTAATTTGTATTGAAACAAGTGCAATTGAGCAGCATTTCATATGTTGCATGCCATGTACACCTTTTCTCATTTTCTGTAAACTTTTATATCCTGTGTCAATTTTCCTTTTTTTATTTTAATCATTGTTCAAGTACAGTTTTCTCTCTTTTATTCCCATTCCAGCCCACCCACCCAAACCTCCCCACTTCCCTCCCATTACCACCCTCCTCCTAGTTTTTCTCCATGTGTCCTTTACATTTGTTCCTGTAAACCCTACTCATTCGCCCCTGAAATTCCCTCTTCTCTCCCCTCTGGTCACTGTCAGTCTGTCTTCTATTTCAGTGTCTTTGGTTATATTTTGCTTGTTTCTATGTTTTGTTGTTTAGGTTCTTGTTAAAGGTGAGATCATATGGTATTTGTCTTTCACTGCCTGGCTTATTTCACTTAGCATAATGCTTTCCAGCTCCATTCAAGCTGTTGCAAAGGTTAGGAGCTCCTTCTTTCTTTCTGCTGCATAGAATTCCATTGACTAAATGTACTATAGTATTTTGTTCCATTCATTTACTGATGGGCATCTAGGTTGCTTCCAGCACCTAGCTATTGTAAATTGTGCTGCTATGAATATCAGGGTGCAAAGGTTCTTTTGAATTGGTGTTTTAGTGTTCGTAGGATATAGTCCCGGTAGTGGAATTGCAGGGTCAAAAGGCAGATCCATTTTTAGTTTTCTGAGGAAGTTCCATACTGCTTTCCATAATGGTTGTACCAGTCTGCAGTCCCACCAACAGTGCACTAGGGTCCCCTTTTCTGCACAACCTGTCCAACACTTGTTGTTTGTTGCTTTGTTTATGATGGCCATTCTGACTGGTGTGAAGTGGGATCTCATTGTGGTTTTAATTTGCATCTCCCTGATAGCTAGCAATATTGAACATTGTTTCATGTGTCTTTGGATTTTCTGTATGTCCTCCTTGGAGAAGTGTCTGTTCAAGTCCTTTGCCTATTTTTTAATTGGGTTGCTTGTCTTCTTAGAGTGGAGTCATGTAAGTTCTTTATATATTTTGGAGATTAAACCCTTGTGGGAAGTATCATTGGCAAACATGTTTTCCCATACAGTTGGCTCCCTTTTTATTTTGATACTGTTTTCTTTAGCTGTGCAAAAGCTTTTTGTTTTGATGAGGTCCCATTTCTCTATCCTTTCCTTTACATCCTTTGCTCTAGGAGACATGGCAGTAAAAAAGTTCTGCATGAAATATCTGAGATTTCCCTACCTATGTTCTCTTCTAGGACTTTAATGGTGTCACAGTTTATATGTAAGTCTTTTATCCACCTTGAGTTTATTTTTGTATAAGGTGTAAGTTGGTGCTCCAGTTTCATTTTTTTGCACATAGCTGTCCAGTTCTCCCCACATCACTTGTGGGAGAGGCTATTTTTATTTCATTTTATATTGCTGCTTCCTTTGTCAAATATTAATTGACTGCAGAAACTTGGGTTTATTTCTGGGCTCTCTGTTCTGTTCCATTGGTCCTTGTGCCAGTTTTTATGCCAGTACCAGGCTGTTTTGATTACAGTGGCCTTGTAGTATAGTTTAGTGTCAGGTATTGTGATCCCTCCTACTTTACACTTCTTTCTCAAAATTGCAGCAGCTATTTGGGGTCGTTCATTGTTCCATATAAATTTTTGAAGTGTTTGTTCTATGTCTGTGAAATAAGCTATTGGTACTTTAATAGGTATTGCATTGAATGTGTAAATTGCTTTGCGTAGTATGGACATTTTGATGATATTAATTCTTCCAATCCATGAACACGGTATATGTTGCGCGTGGGTCACTGGCCAGCAGTGACCACGGAATGCTGTGGATGGCTCGCCGAAAAACACGTGAGAAACAAACAAACATGCACAGAGACAAGACTAGTTTCTGTGGGGAAGTAGGCAAGAAATGGCCACCCCCCCCTAGTGGGGAGGGCCTCGATTTACCGTCCATACATGCTTTTATTGGGCTCATTTTGCATAATAATTCAGGTAAAGTACAGTACTTATCAGGGGGAAGTAAGGAACTATAGAAAACAAGGAACTCTGCTGGTCTATTGAGTCGGGGTCAAAGAGCTGTAAGACTTTGAGGAACAAACTTCCTCCTTGGACCCCTCTCATTCAACTGAGAGCATTGTAAACAAAGAAGGTTTCACAGTAATTTACATGTTCTTTCTTAGGCCTGATCACCCAGGGAATCTGCCCCTTTTCAGCACAGAGCTGCACCACCCTGTCATTGTTTCAGGCTTAGCACGGGAACTAAGGCAATAAAGAGATTTTCTCCCAGATGCTGAGAACTCAGGCTATGTCAAAGCCGAGGAGCGAGGGTCTGTCACCCCCTTTTGCTGCAGCCCCCCAAGTCCTTTTGGGGTGCCTCCCAAAATGATCGTGCCTGGCTTAGGTGGTTCCCCCCGTGGGGAATCTTACCCGTCTTTGGCTAACCGACCAAGCTTTTTGGGGTTCAGTTATGAATAAAGCAGCAGAAGCAGCATTCCTGCCAGGGAGACAAGCTCTTGTCTCCTTGCTGGCTTACGGTTCCAAGGGTGTTCCCTTAGCCTTAGCCTAGGCAGGGGTTTCAGCTTCTGATACCAGTCAGGGCGATTCCCAACAGGTATATGTTTCCATTTGTTTGTGTCTTCCTTGATTTCTTTCCTCAGTGTTATGTAGTTTTCTGAATACAGGTCTTTTACCTCTTTGGGTAGGTTTATTCTTAGGGATTTTATTTTTCTTTTTGCTATTTCAAATGGGATTTTTTTCTTAATTTCTGCTTCTGCTGTTTCATTGTTGGTGTACAGAAATGCCTTTGATTTCTGCATATTGACTTTGTATCCTACTGTTTTGCCAAATTCATTTTTTTAGGTCAAGCAGTTTTTTGGTGGAGTCTATAGGATTTTCTATGTACATTATCATGTCATCAGCAAACAGTGACAGTTTTATGTCCTCCTTTCTGATTTGGATGCCTTTTATTTCTTTTTCTTGTCCGATTGCTGTGGCTAAAACTTTCAGTGCTATATTGAATAGAAGTGGTGAAAGTGGGCAGCCTTGTCTTGTTCCTGATCTTAGTGGAAAAGATTTTAATTTTTGCCCATTGAGTATGATGTTGGCTGTAGGTCTCTCATACATGTCCTTTATTATGTTGAGGAATGCTCCCTCTATTCCCACTTTGCTGAGTTTTTTTAGCATAAATAGGGAGCTGTACCTTATCAAATGCTTTTTCTGCATCTATTGATATGATCATGTGGTTTTTGTCTTTCCTTTTGTTTATGTGATGTATTACATTTACTGATTTGTGGATATTGTACCATCCTTGCATCCCTGGAATGAACCCCACTTGGTCATGGTGTATGATCTTTCTAATGTATGTTGGATGCAGTTTGACAGTATTTTGTTGAGGATTTTAGCATCAATGTTCATTGGCAATATTGGCCTGAGGTTTTCTTTCTTTGTTGTGTCTTTATCTGGTTTCAGGATTAGAATGATGTTGGCCTCATAAAAAGAGTTTAGGAGTCTTCCATCTTTTTGGATTTTTTGAAATAGTCTGTGAGGGATAGGGGTTAGCTCTTCCTTAAATGCTTTGTAGAATTCCCCTATGAAACCATCTGGTCCAGGGCTTTTGTGTGTTGCGAGTTTTTTGACTGCTTCAATTTCTTTTGCTGTTATTGGTTTGTTCAGGCTTTCTGTTTCTTTTTCATTGAGTTTTGGAAGATTATATTTTTCTTTTTTTTTAAGATTTTATTTATTTTTAGAGAGGGAAGGAAGGGAGATAGAGAGAGAGAGAGACATCAATGTGCAGTTGCTGGGGGTCATGGCCTGAAACCCAGGCATGTGCTCTGACTGGGAATCGAACCTGCCACACTTTGGTTAGCAGCCCGTGCTCAATCCACTGAGCTACACCAGCCAGGGTGGAAGATTATATTTTTCTAGCAATTTGTCCATTTCATCTAGGTTTTCAAATTTCTTGGCATACAGTTTTTTTGTAATAATTTCTTACAATGCTTTGTATTTCTGTGGTATCATTTGTAATCTCTCCTCTTTCATTTCTGATTCTGTTTATAGGGTTTTCTCTCTTTTTTTCTTGATGAGTCTGCTTAAAGGCTTGTTGATTTTGTTTATCTTTTCAAAGAACCAGCTCTTGGATTTATTGATTCTTAGAATTGTGCTTTTAGTTTCTATGTCATTTAATTCTGCTCTGATCCTGGTTATTTCCTTCCTTCTGCTTGCTCTGGGCTGTCTTTGTTGTTGTTCCTTGGGTTCTTGTAGATGTAGGGTTAGGTTGTTTGTTTGAAATGTTTCTAACTTTTTTAGGTGGGCCTGTATCGCTATGAACTTCCATCTCAGGACTGCCTTGGCTGTGTCCCATAAGTTTTGGGTTGTTGTGAGTTCGTTTTCATTCGTTCCCAGAAACATTTTGATTTCTTCCCTAATTTCATTCTTGACCCATTCATTGTTTAATAGCATGCTATTTAATCTCCATGGTTTTGAGTGTTTGGGGTTTTTTTCCTTGGGGTTGGTTTCTAGCTTCAGTGCTTTGTGATCTGAGAAAATGCTTGGTATGATTTCATATTTCTTGAAATTGTTGAGGCTTGTTTTGTGTCCTATCATGTGGTCTATCTTTGAGAATGTTCCATGTACATTTGGAAAGAATGTATATTTGGCTTCTTTGTGATGGAGGGTTCTGTATATATCAGTAAAGCCCATTTCATCTAGGGTATTGTTCAATGCCACAATATCTTTCTTGATATTTTGTTTGGAAGATCTGTCCATTTTTGATAGTGAGGTGTTAAAATTCCCCACAATAATTGAAGTCCTCTAAGATTTTCTTTATGTATTTGGGTGCTCCTACGTTGGGTGCATATATATTTACAATATTTATGGCTTCTTGGTGGATTCTTCCCTTGAGTATTATGAAATGACCTTCTGGGTCTCTCTTTATGGTCCTTTTTTGGAAGTGTATTTTGGCAAATATGAGTATTTCTACCCCAGCTTTTTTTTTCCTGTCCATTTGCTTGGAAAATCTGTTTCCAGCCCTTCACTTTCAGCCTGTGCATGTCTTTTATCCTGAGTTGGGTCTCTTGCAGGCAGCACATGTGGGGGTCATGTTTTCTTATCCAATTAGCTGTTCTATGTCTTTTGATTGGAGCATTTAATCCATTTTTGTTTAAGGTTATTATTGATAGGTACTTATTCATTGCCTTTTATGTACATGTCTCTCTCTCTCTCTCTCTCTCTCTCTCTGTCTCTTTTCCTTTCTTTCCTTAAAGCAGTCCCTTTAGCATCTCTTGCAGAGCTGGTTTGGTGGAGGTGTATTCTTTTAGAATTCTTTTGTCTGAGAAGCTTCTTATTTGGCCTTTTATGTTGATTGAGAGCCTTGCTGGGAAAAGGAGCCTTGGTTGCAGACCTCTGGTTCTCATTACCTGGAATATTTCTTGCCATTTTCTTCTGGCCTGGAGTGTTTCCATTGAGAAGTCAGCTGTTAGCCTTATTGGGGCTCCCTTGTATGTTACTTCCTGTTTTTCCCTTGCTGCCTTTAATATTCGCTCTTTGTCTTGAAATTTTGCTATTTTAATTATGAAGAGTCTTGAGGTGGGCCTCTTTGGATTCTTCTTGATTGGGACTCTCTGTGTTTCCTGAATTTGTGTGACTTTTTCTCTCATCAAATTAGGGAAGTTTTCATTCATTATTTTTCAAACAGTTTTTCTATCCCTTGCTCTTCTTCCTCTCCTTCTGGTATCCCTATTATACGGATATTATTACGTTTCATATTGTCTTGCATTTCCCTTCATCCCTCTTCATTCTTTCTGAGCCTCTTTTCCTTTCCTTGCTCTTTCTGGGTGTTTTCTTCTACTTTGTCCTCTAGCTCGCTGATTGATCTTCTGCTTCATCGATCCTGCTTTTGATTCCTTCTACTGTGTTCTTCAGTTCAGAAATTGTATTCTTCATTTCCTCTTGGCCCTTGTGGATAGTTTCTATTTCCTTTTTCATGTTGACATAGTTTTCAGTGAGTTCATTGTAGCTTCCCTGTAGTTTCTGGTAGCTCCTTGTGAGCTCAATGAGCTTCCTGACGATCATTGCTCTGAATTCAGTATCTGATAGTTGAATTGCCTCTATTTCATTTAGCATTCTTTCTGAGGCTTCCCCCTTTCCTTTCATTTGGGGATTGTTTCTCTGTCTTCCCATTGTTTGTGAGACTCTCCTTGTTTGCCTCTGTTTCTTATATTGATCTATTCTGGCTCCCTGGGTTTATGTTGTGAACTTCTTTAGTAGAATAGCAGTGAGTTTCAGTGGTGCAGTTTCCTTGATCTCCCAAGCTCACTGGTCTTGGGCTGTCATTTAAGTGGCTTTGTGTTTGCCTTTGGGTTTTGATTGTTTTTGGGTCTTTCTTTGGTGGTTCCTTCCCACCAGCTGGTTAAATGAGGGTCCCTCTGTCCACCACCTCTTGTATTTTCTTGTGCTGGTGAGGGAAGGTTGTGTTGAAGCCGGTTCTTCTGTGTGTAAAAGGTTTTAAGGATTCTCTCTTGCTCTTGTTCAGTTGTTTGTATTGGGTACTGTCTCTACTGTTTAGTTGTATTTCCAGATAGGTCCTGGATTGAGGTTTGTGTGGTTACCACTCCCTCCTTCACCTTCTTCTGTTGTTATCTGTTAAGGGTTCCTTTGTTGTTGGGTTTCCTCTTCCAGTGGGTATCCTGGTGTTCACTGCTTCCACCTACTTTTTTGTGATCAGATGGAGAGAGAGGCAAAATGGTTTAAGACAACAAGAGAGTATTCTATGATATTTACAGTAGCAGCCAGTAGAGAAGAGATAGGAGATCGTTTGACTATGTATAGTGTTAACTGTGATCTTCCACCTAGCTAGCTGATTTTTAGAAAGGAATGAAAGAAGATAAGACTCTTGTCGTGGAAGGAAGAATTGTGATTTGGATCTATAAAGCAGGGAGGTTGTGGGAGGTCAGATTCCAAGGTAAGGTGAGAGTAAAAGATAGTAAATAGGTGAAGTGTGTGAGAGAATATAGTTAACCACTACAGTATTAGAGTTCAGGAAACTTTGAAATGGGGTAAGTTCTGGGACGGGTGTTGTGAGGTAATTACAATTGCATGGAACAGTTTTTTATTTACAATAATATTAGGTCAACAATCATATGACAGAATCTATGATATCTAGGTAACAAGAATAGGGAGTACAGAACCTAGATTAGGGTGCTAATGGGACACAGGTGAGTTAAAGGACAGTAGATTAGCAATACAGTATGGATAGAGATATCAGGGGAAAGCTGTCAGGTCATACAAAATAACCAGCCTAGCAAAGCAGACTATACAAAAAGAAGAGGGATACAAAAATACTATTTAAAAAAGATGTAAGAATACTGGAAAAATAATAATAATACAAATATGCAATAACTTGCAGGTTCTCTGTACTAGCAGAGTGAAATTTGTCTCAGTGTCCCAGGTGTTGTGATGCCCCTTCTTTGGGTTCAAGTTTGGGTTTTTCACAGATCCAGGGTTTTGTCTCACTTGTAGGTATTTTAAAAAAATAAAAATAAAAAAGGCAGACAAAAGAAGGAAGAAGAGATAAAATTGGAGGAAAGAAAGGAGGAAGGAATAAAACAAGAAAGCAGGAAAGAGAGGAAAGAGAAATTAAAGGAGAATAAAAATAATAAAAATTAAAAAAGTAAGAATTGTTTAAAAAAGTAGAATCAGTTTAAAAAGTTTCTTGGTTTCAAAGTGGCCAAACCATTTTTTTCTGCTCTTGCTGGCTGAGGCAGACTGAGGGTTGATTGGTGTGGCTTTTCTTCCTAGGTCAGTGGCATGCACTCTGGGAAGCTAACGTGGCTCCTCAGCCCTGCGCCCTGGGTGTGGGAATCAGGCCTTTCCCCAGGGTTACTGCTGTGGACTGGGGTGCGGGGATGCTCTCCCCGTGGACCCGTGCCTGTGTGCCCCTGGCTGGGTGGCAGGGAGTGTGGAGTGATTGATCACTTTAAGAGAATTCCCCGAACAGCGCCTGTCTATTCACTCTTTCCTCTTACGAAATTCCTCCTGTTCAAGCCTGCCACTCCACACAGTGGCCTGGCTTCTGATGCAGCCAAACTCTCCAGCCAGACCAGTGACTGTGGGGATCAGGGGCTGCTGCGCAGCCCAGCTCCTCCGGTGTCCACCGCCTCCAAAGGTGCTCACAGCCCTTGTGTGTTTGCTAGCACCTGGATTCCTCCCAGTGCCACTCAGACCTTGTTTGGCTGGGGAGGGAGCAGTTGTCCTGGCTCCCTCTCAAGGATTCTGTGGCAAACCCAGCAGCGGGCACTGGGCCTGGGGCTGCATCCCCCAGACCACACACTGGTCCCTGGGACCCTACCTTGATGCAGGACTCTACTTAGGGTCCAGTTTTTGGTTCCGCCACAATCCTTGGTTCCTTATTTTCACATATTCTAAAGTATGTTGGTTGCTTGCTTCTCTACTCCATAGATGGGTCAGGATTTTCTCCCCTGAGCAGAGGGAAGCTGAATCTGCTCCTTCCTACTCTGATGCCATCTTAGATCCCCCAATTTTTCTTTTGGGTCTTTTTTCAATATGTAAATTTCCTTCTATCTTAAGTATAATCCTTTGTCATATGCATAGCACATATTTTCTCCCACTTAGTCTTTTGACTTAATGATGATGTTTTACAAATTTTTTAAATTGATTTTAGCAAGAAGAAGGGAGAAGAGAAACAGAGAGAAATACCAATTGTTGTTTCACTTATTTGTGTATTCTTTGGTTGATTCTTGTATGTGCCCCGACCTGGGATCAAACCTGCTACCTTGGTCCATCAGGCCAATGCTCTAACCAATTAAGCTATCTGGCCAGGTTAATTAATGACCTTTATCCTGGTTTTTACTAGTTTCATATTTTTATACTTCCATAATATTTTTTAAATGTAGTTAAATTGTTACTATTGGTATTTAGCTAGAAAAGGAGAACAAAGGGACTTAGACATTGAGCTTAATAAACTGTGAAGCAGGAATCTGTTTGCTTTACCAGGAAGGTACAGTTTTTCACATGCTAGGAGATCATAGCATTGTATTCAGCCAAAGGGGATTAACACCGCTGTCTTCCCAGGGGCAGAACCAGATTATTAGGAGGCACAAGCAGAGGTGCTTGACCAAAGAGTCTGCCAGTCTAACTAGGGGGTGTAAACCCATCCATAGTCCACAACAGCTTGAGAAATTGATTGATCATTTTGATAAAGCACCTGGTCCATCCCAAACCCAAGATCCTGGTTATAATACAAGGAGAGCAAAGAATCTCTCTCTCTTGCCCACCCAGTGATGTGCTTGCCCCATTAATTCACGTGCACTCTCTTGCCCAGGAGCACATGACCATGTGGGTCTAGCAGGTACCAGGACCCATAGCAAACTGCATAGGCTCCAAAATGACTAAGTTTTCCCTTTCTCTTTTCCTGATGATCCACCCTTGCATAGTGCGCACACCTGTTCTCTCCATGGCCATGTAGCCCTCACAACTGCATGACCAGCAGCCATGTAACTCTCCCACTGGAGCAGCTGGGAACAAGCTAAGCTACCTGGATGTAAACTGGGACTGCTTAGCAGATATCTGCAGGCTCCAAAGGACTGCACTATAATAAGGGGCAGAAACTCTGGACTCTGGCTTTTGTGTCTGTCCTATTAAAGGCAAAATTGGACTTTTTCTTTAGCAGGATGGACGCAGATGGGACATTGGGAAATCAGGAGGGGAACCCCAATAATTTTACATAATCAATAATCCATAATACAGAGCCCATCTTCCTGTGCAAGTCTCAGGAGATTATTTCCCTGTAGACACAGCAAAAACACATTTTCAACCTGACAAAATAAGTTCTTTTTTTTCATGGTTTCCTAGTTTCCTGTCCATCTTTCCTAAGATATTCTTTTCCATCTGTCTCTGCATTTTAAGTGATGTGTTCTAATCTAAGTTTCTCTTCTAATATTTTAATCATTTTATTCTTGGCACTTGACCATCTAATCTCTAGTTGGAATTCACTTTTCTGTAGGCTATACAGAACGTTTATATGCAAAAGCCTCTAGACAGAGCCCTCTGGTCTCTGGGCCTCAGTTTCCCATCTTGAAAATGAAGCACCTCAAGGTGGGTTCCAGGGTTCTTAGTTAAAGCTATTACTTTGCAGAGGTCTCCAGACTCCAGTCT
The DNA here is from genome assembly GCF_004126475.2 of Phyllostomus discolor. Classification (NCBI taxonomy): domain Eukaryota; kingdom Metazoa; phylum Chordata; class Mammalia; order Chiroptera; family Phyllostomidae; genus Phyllostomus; species Phyllostomus discolor. The sequence continues at coordinate 126,999,301 of NC_040905.2, forward strand.
AGGAGGGATCCTTGTTCATCTACAAGTTAACCAGCCCCCTAGATGGACCACTGGGGTGGGAGGGTATCTCTTCCTTCACCTCCTACCTGGTACAGAATATGGGTACAGGAATATCACACAGAGGTGGCACACTCAGGTTTGGTCCTTGGAGTGAGGAGGGCTGATGGGGTGCCTCTGAGCTCAGCCTAGGGGGAGGAGATGGGTCTTGGATGGACCAGTCTTCACAGTGCTGATCACAGCTGTTGTCCTTGGCATAACTGGGCCATAATACTGCACTAAAATCACTGCTCAACAAAACCCAGAGCTGATCTCTGTCCCTTTAAATTTAGAACAACAGGAACTCCCCAAACCCTAGGCTGGCCTTACTTCCAGCTGCCAGGGATGAGGAGGGCCCAGTCTGGATTCCAAAAGAATAAAAGGCCTCTTTTGTGCTTCACACCTCTCCCTCCCTTCCTCCCTAAACCTCCACCCTCCACTCTCCTTAACCCACCTTCAGTGGCCTTCTGCTTGGTGGTTTAACTTCTCTCTCCCCTCCAGGTAACCCTTAATAACAACCCCCCCCATAAAGTTCAAAGGGTTCAAATAGGTATAACATGCAAAGTCCAATCCCAGCCACGTGATTCTCTCCTCTAGGATAAACTTGTGCACTTGCTACTGGACATTTTCAGTCATTCTATCCTTTTGAAACACACAAATGTTTTTTTTTTTTTGTTTTAATTTCCTACAAAACCAGTAGATTTCTGAACACATTGTTCTATCCTTTCTTTTTCTGAACTAAAGCTAAATCTGGTAGGATGTTTCTAACTGAAACCAGAAAAGTCAGAGTTCATGCTGTCTATCATTACCAGAACCAATAAGCAGAGAGATAGGGATTGAATCTTTACAGGACTTTATTCAGGTGGATGGCGATCTGAGAAGATGGTGAGTTATGTACCCTGACAGACCATCTTACATTTCCTTTCAAGCCAGCCTTTAAGGGGGAAAAAAGTGTGGGTAAGGGACTTGGAATTCAGGAAAAAGGTTAATCAGATAAAAGCTACAGCCTAGCAACTTCCCTAACATCCTTTCATCCACTGAGTGCTGATTTTCTTTATTTTTGTCCTGGGGTGGTGGGATGTCTGTCCCTGGAATACAATGGCTTGGATACCTCTTGATTGCTTGCAGTCCTTTTGGGACACAGCAGCGGAATTGCTTGTGGTCTCCTGGAATCAGGGTGGGCTAAACCTTCAGTTCCTGGAACAATAGCTTGTTACATGCATTAGCTACTAAGCTTATTAACTATTACCTTAAACTAAAATTTTCCAACTCTTGAGTTTTCCAATCATAACCAGAACTCAGAGCTTCCCGGTTTCCTTCTGCATTCACACTATGTTGTAACAGTGTTGGAGTCACAGCATGGACATCCATGAATCAAGTGCTCCAATCCCTTATGATCAAGATCTGGGTTCATTTCTGTGAACGTCTCCACAAGGAAAATGCACAGTGGTGGAATAACTGAGGCAAGGCTTTGTACATAGAGTCCAGATGTCACAGGTGGGCACAGGTAACCAGGTTCTTAGTGATTGGAACAAACAATTGAACTGAACACCCAGAGTTTATAGCAGAGAACATGGGAGCAGACCAACTCCAAGCAGAGATTGACCTCATAGGCTGAAGGGACTTTATTCTTATAGGGCAGATCCTTCCTGGCTAGTTTCGGTGGGCTTTTACTGAGTATGTACAAGTAGTTGTATTACTTTAAAGCTACTGCACCTGTGGTCTCCTATGATCCTCCCCGATTGGCCATCAGGGAAGAGAGTCCCATAATGCTACCAAATTGACCCTTGTTTCTCTGGGGTCCCCCTGTACTAGGTTCACCTTTCCTTTCACCAGAGAATTATAGCTCTCCATGTTAGAGATTGGTGAAAAAGAAAGGAGTTATTTATTCAAGTTATACAGACTAAAAGTAATGACTTAATGTTTTCATCAAAATCCCAAAGTCCCTTAAAACACCCACAAACACACATAGTCCTTCCTTCCCCCCTTGGCCTAGTCTGGGGTACCATATCTCAGGAAAAGAAATAAAAGTCCGTGGCTCAGGCAGCTCCCAGTTTTTCCTAGTAATCTGTGCTTGGCTGGTAGGCCTTCCTTGGTTCTCAGCACCATCAGCTGTGTTGCCAGGATCTCCAGCTAAAGCCGTGTGGTGGTTCTCTGCTAAAGCTGCATGATGATTCTTCTCATGGCTGCCAGGGAAGGGGGAGGGTTCCCCCTGTGCCAAAAGTGCATGGTCCTTCTTACATGGCTGCAGCCGCGTGCTTCTCTTCAATGGCTGCCGAGTCTGGGTTTAAATATCCTTCCAGCTTTACTGGGCTCCATCCAGGAGTCTGTGCAGGGGTGTCCCCATGTTGTGGAGCCAATCATCTCCAAGTTCTCACTCAGACACTGTAACTAGGGGCAGTTGCCTCCCAGTTACATCTTGGGGGGAAGTTCCTTCCATCCCCCTGGCTCAGAGCAAGGCCACAGCTATTTAACATATCTGTGTAACCAGTTAAAGGTTATAGATATGTTAAATGACCACACTAGAGGTTAGCTGCAAAGGTTAGTTGCTATGCAAAACAGCTCTCGATGGCCCTGCTCCCTGTGTCCCTTTCCCCAACTCACAGCTGTGGTGGAGGGTGAGGACATCCTATATATCTTTCTAATATTTCCTGGACACCTTGAGTTCTGAACCCCATTACAAATCCTCCTTTTGGGGGACCCTCTGGCTGCACCCTCTGGCTGCACAGAGACTTCCCAAAGGCTCACTAAACATAAGAACGTCTGTTGGCTCACAGTCTCACCTTTCAGGTTTGATCAAACTTTCTGATCTTTGCAGATGTGTTAGGTGGAAAAAAAAAATTCTGGGTGTTTTTAATTTGCACTTCACATTCTAAGAAGGGTTGGAACTTGTTCCTCCTGTTTATTTGCATTTCCTTTCTAGGAATATTCTGAGATCCTTTCGTATCCGAGTGTGGTATTTTCTCATTTGTTTGTAGGAGCTGTTTATTATTAATCTTGTGAAGATCAGCCCTTTGTAATGTGAGGTGCAAGCATGTACTCTCATTTATGGCTTGTATTTTGACTTCAGTTAGGTAGTTTTGCTCTACAGAAAACATTTTCACCTAGTTGAATTTTTCTAGTCTTGCCTCTAAAGATTCTGAGTTTAGGGCCATATTTAGCAATGCCTTCCCCCAAGACTAAAAAACTCACCCAAGTTTTCTTCTGGTCCCTGATTGTTTCCTATTTGGGCTTAAATTCCTAGTGTTTGGAATCCCAATGTAAACGGTGCGGCGTTAGTTCCATTCACCAATGTGAAATTCCAAAATGTTCACAGAGCCGTTCATCTTTCAACTGTATGCTTTTACATACACTCAGAGCGGCTTTGTGGACTGCCCGGGGGTACAACTCTGTGAGGTGCACATCCGGGTCTGCACTGCTAGGCAGAAATGGGTGCGGGGGCTCGCCAGAGAGAAGAGAGAGGGTGACCCTGCCAGAGCACCAACGCAGCCTGCCTCGCAATGCCTGGCCCACAACCCAGTGAACCCACAAACACTCGCCTCTCGTGGGACACCCCTAGGGCCTCCAGGAAGCATCTGGGGGCTCTCTAGGTGACCCCCGACTCCTGCAATCTCTTGCACGTTTTAATTTAAGCACAGAATCCCTGCCTCAGTCCCGACTCCCCCGCGCGTTCCGGGTAACCTTCCTGTATCCCTCGCCTCCTGCGCGCGCGGGGTCCCCATCAGACCCTGAACTCACATTTTCCTTTGTCCCCACGTTGGCCCAGGACCTGCTCTACCTCTACCTGCCCTGAATTCAGCCCCCAATCTCGCTTCGCCGCCTCCTTGCACCCTCCATCGACCCCTTGGCCTCTCGTCTGCTCTCCCTGCACGAGATTTTCCTGACCCCATATCACAGTCGGTACCGCGTTGCCCCTGAACCCATATAGTCCCTGCTTCCTCATCGCACCCGAACTCGTGTCCTCCTTCGTATCCTCGTCCCAGCTGAACCCCGGGACCCTCACTCTGCGCTTCCCGGGCCTTTTGGTCCACGTTCCCGCGACCCTGGCTCCACGCTCCTCCAGCCACTCAGCAGCCAGCTCCCGGAGGGGCGGGGCCTCGCAGGCGGGAGTTACCCGGGCACGTGTGGCTCGGGCCTGCCTGGACTATGACAGCCTGTGGCAGTGGCGGAGGCAGGGCCCATAGTGGCATCTGGGGCTGCTGGGGCAGTGGAGGGGAAGGCTGTCTGTTTAGCTCTGGCGGAGTGCACAGCCTTTGGCAGGGCTGGGGACATAGGGTGCAGTGGCTGCTGGCAGGGCCTTTGCTGCTGCTGTTACTGCTGCTGCTTCTGCCGCTCTCTTGATCCCTTCCTTCTGCCGCCGGCAACATTAGAAAAATTGGTTACCGATCCTGCTGGCGCTGTCCCCGGGGGCATGGGCTGTGGTAGGGTAGGGGAGAGGGCAGGGGCCAGGGCCAGAATTGTGACTCACTTTGGGATACTTGTGAGCTCACCAGGAGCAAGCATAGTGCCCAGGTCCCACCCCATGTTGGGGGTTCAGGCCAGTTCCTTGCTTGTGTGAGTAGTCGGGGGTGTAAAGGACGTGCTCGACCCCTCTTCTGTCTCCAGGGCTGGGTTCGGCCAGACAGGCCCCTTGGAGCGTATCTTCCCTTCTATTTCCTTCCGTCCAAAGCGTTCAGGTTGGGTCCAACTGAAGCACGCTGGGACCTGAGGATAGAGGGATCCAGGGGGGCTCAGCTGGGACTCCAGCTGCGAGGCCCCTGAAAAGAAGGGTTAGGCAATGTGATTGGTTGGGGGCGGGGGCATCTGGTCTGGGGAAAGGGGCAGAGTTGGGAGAAAGTGGCATAGATCTTGGAGTAGCGACCCAGGTGAGTGTTGTGTTTCCGCCCCTCCAACAGCGACCGCCAACCCTTATGCAGTCACTTTCAACAACTGGCCTTTCTTCTTGGAGGCACTCACTGAAGGGCCCGGTAGGCTAGGGTGGCTCTGAGGAAATGGTTGCTTCAGTGGTTGGTGAACTTCTTCTCTACCTTGGCATTTCCACTCCCTTGAGAGCCCCCAACCTTTGGTGACCCAAGACAGTGGCTAGACCAGGAGGTGCTTGCCCATCAGGTTTATGTCTAGGGCTTGGGAGTGAGCCCCAAGCCCCAGGCATATAAGCCCCCCTGACTCATGGCCTGAGAAGACTAGGTGGCCTTGTGGCCAGGATGGCAGTGCTGCAGGGGCCCAGATGCTGTCCCCCTGGGCAGTTAGGCAGATTATTCAGCACAGTCTGCAACTATCTCCCCTTGATTTTCTGCTCCCAGCTTCTCCTTTTCTGACATCTTCCTCCTCCAAACTTCTATTTCTTTCAGGACTCTGCCTTTGGTTTCTGAGCTTGAAATGAAAGGTCGTTTCCCAGAGATGACTCCTGATTAAGTTGCTCCATTAGATACTCCCACCCTTATTTTCTCCTTTTTCTCCATCCTAGGGGTTGCTGTGGGGTAATTGGACACTGGTGTGCAGTTTATGAAGATGGAAAATCTGAGGCAGCTCCTCACCTCCCAGGCCTGCTCAAGGGGCAGTGTAGCCCTGGCTTCTGGGACCTGTGGGTGTGCAGGGACTCTGCACAGAGTGCCAGTCCTGGTTTGGAGGGTATGGGACAGGGTACCCTCACTCAACTTTCCAGGACAGTCTCAGGGACCTTCTTGTTCTTTCCCCAAACCTTGTGTACTTGGAGAGGGCTGTGGAGAAGGGCAGTGGTACATTTGGCCCTTGCTCCCTGTTATAAGACATGTGACTTTCACATGACTCAGACTGATGTGTAAATGCCCTGATAAGTTTACTGAAATAACAATGTGGGCATCCTGGGCAGGGAGATGGGGCTTCAGACCTTGGGGTGTGGTGCTGGAGGGGCTGTGTAGCCTTGGGAATAGGGGACCATTGGGTCTTCCTTCGGGTGACCTTCAGCAATTCTCTTATCTCTTTCGCACATGCTGAAACTTCACAGCTACCATCTGGGTTCCAGATGTCCTCATACTGATGCTCTAGGGATGGTGGGGGCCAGAAGGCTTTGCCTCTCTCACATCAGGGCTGTCCACTGCAGTGAGACATCCCCTGCAAGGCCCCATCCAGATGCTGGGTGCCCTTCTGGCCAGCTCTCTCTTTAAGGCCCCATGGTCCTGAGGTCAGGTGGGGAGCTATCCTGCTTCACCTCCCAGCACTTAGATTGTTTGGCCCTTGCCATGTTATCCTAGGATCTGCAGTAATCTCAGGAGAAAAGCTTGTTAATTCAGTGGTTCCTAGTCTCCACAGGCCACAACCTGGTATGCGGAACTCTGTGGTCAGTAGACACCAAGAGTTTGCCCTACATGGAGCCTGCCTCTGCTTGGCCCCCCAAGTTGAGATCCTCTGTGGCTCAGATTAGCTTTGCAAGTGGTCTGTGATATTTTCTCAGGATTCCTCCATTGGAGGGTCAGGAGGCTGCTCACCCAGCTTCCTTACCTGCTCACCTGGCTCACTGAAGGGGCCCAGAACCTGCTGCTGTGGTTGTATGAACCAGCAACTCTCCCAGCAGGGCACAGGGAGGCACCTCCAGCTTGAGGAGAGTGACACTGCACACTACTGTGTCCACAGTGTATACTTCCAGAAGCACTTTAACATCCATCAACCTTGGAAAGAAGGGGTACCCAAAGGCAGATGGTGTTAACTTCAGCCAAATCATAAGGGAACTGGGACCCAGAGAGGGAAAGGGGCACACAAGATCAAATGGGGCATGATACTGGTACCAGGGCCAGGAAACCTTTTCATCCAGCTGAGGCAACTTGTGGCTGGACCCCAGGCCTTATTGTCCATCCATGGCAGTGCAGACATGCCTATTTACTGTGGGAGCCCCAACAGGGAGGGTTCTGGGTGGGCACCCTCACCCACTCATGGGGCAGGTGATTACACTGTGGGACCCAGACCCATGCTTTCATGGAGGTTGTGCCCTAGTCAGTGGACACTCCAATAGGGACCTAAGCCAGGTGGCGAGCAGCCTCTGTGCTGAGTCCCAGAAGATCCTTAGAACTGGTTCCAGAAATGCTGGTATGACAAAGAGTGAACAGTGAGGGCAGATTTTTGAAGTGTGTAGGGGAAGGGAGTAGTTTGGAGTTTAGGCACAGAGGTAGGAGCCTGAGAGTCAGTGCAGGGATTGGGGCACAGGGAGCCCCAGGTGCAGCCATGGGCAGTCTGTCTGCCTTGGGTCTTGCCTCATCCCTGTGCCATTCTGCATGGGTGTATGCCCATGGGAAAATAGAGCCAGCTATACCTGGCAAGACTTCCAACCTGGGCCCCCCTCCACCCTAGGGTCTCTGCTTGCCATCTGTCTGCATGACAATGATTCAAGCTTTAGTCCAGCTATGTCCCAAGTCATCATGGGCCTGAGCAAGTGGCTAGCCTGCAGACCTGAACTCCCTCACCTGTCATATGGGGCCAGTTGCCAGAGACAACTGCCAGGGGCTGCAGATAGTAACCTTTGCAAAGGTCAAAGATGGAGTTCTGGACATCCCAAGGGCTCTAGAACTGCTCACCATGGCTTCCCTTCTTCATTCTCTCTAGAGTCATGCTGGGGCAGAAGGGCCGCTGAATTTCTCTGTCTACCTCCCATATGGAGGTGCAGACACCCTCAGGGTGCCCCTGGTCTGGCTGGCAGTGTCTTTTCCCATAGACATCAGGCTGGTGTCTGAGCAGTTCTTGCAGTCCCCACCAAAGCTATTTCTATAGCTGGTATGGCAGCACCAGATTCCCATTTCTGAGTGGCCCTGGATATTGTACTGCTGTGCTGGCTGCTGCAAGTGCCCCAGAGTGGCACTTCCACATGTGCAAATGTAGAGATCACTGTCTATGTGCCTGCCTGCCCCTTGCTAAGCCTGGCCCCAGGTCCACATTTGATGCCTACTCTACTATCCCTACCTCCAGGTACTTCCTCTATAGTGCCCCTCTGGTCATCAACCCACTCCCTCTGGTCATTAACCCACTGGGTACCAGTTTCCCTGCCAACAACTCTGTGCAGTCCTCCTTCTTTGTCAAGATACTTCACTTGACATAGCAACACTTCCATCAGCATCTCCTACCCAGCACCTGTGAACTGGTTTGTGGCTGCCCGGCTGCCCCCCTCATCCCAGAAGATGGAGGTGAAGGTGGTGTATCTGCTCGCTGGGGATGGAGATGCAGGACACTTCTGGACAGGAATGACTGGTCCTTCTTATTTACCTCCTCAGGGAAGACATTGTCTAGGCTCTGCCGCAGCCCTGCCTTCCCACCATCCACCCCTAACCTGAGATCTCTGGTCCTTCCCAATCTTACTCCCATCTCTCATTCTCTTTCTAGGGCTTTGTTCCCATCTGTGTTTACATCTTCCAACCTGACGTGCTGGTCATGTGAGTAGCCAAGGTCTCTCTCCACCCTGAAGCCTGATGTACCTTTTCCACGGACCTTTCTCACCTACCCCACCTACCTAAAATGAGTGGGGGTCTTGGGGAAGGCCCAGCCTCTGGTTTTGATGAAGTGGGTGGTACTGCTATCTTCACTATGGATTAAAAAGGTGAGTTTCTGAGCCCTGGGGCTGTGCTGAGAAGTGTGGCCACCACCCTAAGTGTGAGCAATAAAGGGAGGTCATTGGAAGCCATGAAGCCTGAGCAAGGCCATGCCCCTTGGCTGCAGTATCTTTGTCTCTGAGTACAACCCAGGAACTGTTGCTGGAGCTGCAGGGCTATGTGTCCAACAGGAGTCTAAGCTGCTCTGCGTGCGTCATTGTGGGCACAGCTACCCTGCCCAGTAACTTTCAGAAGGTGCTTACTTGTACTGGCTCCACCTAAGTCTGCTGCCTGCTGTTGCCCTCACCACCCTGGGACTGGTGGTTGCAAGTGATGGCCAAGAGCCTGGCAGGGCCCCAGGTATTGGTGGCTTTCAGCACTATAGCAGCTCTCATAGGTAGGCTGCATGGGAAAGGCAGGGTAGAGGGTGGCCCCAGCCCCTGACTTTTATCCCCAGCCCTTCCTGCAGCTGAGCCCTTTGTCCTCCTGACAGCCTGCTAATCTTGGATTGTAAACTTCCAGGATCTTCTGAAGAGCAGTCCAATCCAGAGCTGCAACACTTCCAATGCTCTGCTGCTCCCAAGTCCTGGCTACTAGGACCTGGGCAGGAGTAGCAGTGTGGGTGGTAGGCCCCTTCTGCCTCATGAGCTACCAGATTATGCAGGAAGACATGGATGTGGTGTCTGTGCACTTCAGGCCCCTAGACAGGGTCTCTGTGCTGGTGCAGTCTGACATGCCTTCGGTGATGTGGCTGCAACTCAACATGGCCATGGACAGTGGGGGCTCCCTCACCATCTCCCAGTGGGCAAAAACAATACCTTAGTTTGTGAGTGCCTCGTGGCTGGGCTCAGCTCAAGGCTCAGACCTTCCCAGACTGAGTGATGCTGCTCAGGCCTTCCTGCATTGACTTTATTGTGCACACTGGGTTAGGGTGGCCTTTCAGGCAACAGAGTGACCCCAACAGGCATTGGGCCAGAAAAGGGGCACCACTTGCAGGAAAGGAGGCATGTTTTATAGGTTCCTGTGAGCAGGTGTGCCTGAAGAAATGGGACTGCAACTAGGATAGACACCAGGTATTGCCAGGCCCAGAGGGGAGAATCCAATGTAGGCCCTTGTCCAATGGGAGACACAAACATGGAACTTAGAGCGGACACTGCATGGCTGTCCCTTTAGAGTGTGATTTCCAACAATACCTTGGTAATGGTCTACGTGAGTGCTGCCTCACCCTTCCTGAGCTTCAATACTTCACCCAACTGTACCACAGGTATGGACAGGATGTCTGGCTAAGTGACCCAACCCAGTCCTTCCAGCCCCTTCTTACCAGGTCTTTCTGCTCCTCCTACAGCCTTCTTCCAGGGCTGTCCCCTGTCTTTGAGCACCTTGTCTCGTAAGGCCAACCTTATCATCCCCTACCCAGAGACAGACAACTGTTACCTCTCCCTGAAGCTTGCCTGCCCTATAAGTCCTAAGTAATCTTAAGGGCTAGGATGAGAACCTCTCAGAGCTGCCAAATGGCTGAATCACTGCATTTAGGACTATGATTAGTTTGCCTGCATCTGAGTTTGGAAGTGATCCAACTTCCTGTAAGCCACACAGGGTAAGTTGTCTTCTGGAAGTTACAAAGGACTCCCCTTCTACACCTGGCCACTTCTCCTCAGGAAGTCCTGGGATCCAGGACACAAGGAAGGGGACCAGTTCAGGGCACATCTCTAGATAGACTGGGATGCAGTGTGGTGTGAAGGGGAAAGAGCATCTTGGCTTCTGCAAGTCTCACAACTGCTGTCCTCCATGCCTCAGAGCCTGGAGGCCTCAGTTCTGGGTTCATGGCAGGGACTGGTCAGCAGACCTTGGCAGCAAGCCCTCTTATGCTCCTTTTCTCACAGGGAGTGAGATAAGGCTTTGGTGCCCATGGAGACTACCTTGTACTTGATGCTCTGTTTGAATGACCATGGACCAGAATGATCAGTGCCTCCTACTACACAGACATGGCTACCTATGTGTGGGCTTCAGCTGCAAGGCAGGTGAGGGCTAGGCCTGGATGCCTCTGGACACTCTCCTTGACTTCCCAGCCCTGTGCCTTCCTCTGAGAGCCCATCCCACTCTGCTGAGGCTAGAGAGTACCCTTGAAGAGCAAGAGTAAATGCCTTTTCCTCACTATAGCAACATACCTCCAATCCCCTCATGTAAGCACAGAAAGGCACCTCCAGAGATATTGCCTTCTGATCTTGGCCTCCCTTGCCCACATTTGCCCACATGCCCATACCTGACCCACACCTGCCTACATCTGTTCCATACCAGCCCACACATGTCCCATACCTTTCCCATACCTGACCATAACTTTACCATACCTGCCCCACTCCTGTCCCACACCTCCCTTGTCCCTGTCTTGTACCTGCTCCACCCATCCCCACACCTACCCTACACCTGTCCCATAAATACCCCTTGTCTGTTCACGCTGGCCTCACACCTGTCCTACATTTTCCCCACACCTTTCCCATACCTGCACATACCTCCCTACACCTGCCCCGCACATCTTTACACCTGCCTATGTTTATCCCATAGTTGTCTGTGCCTGCTCACACTAGTCTATACCTACCTACACATACCCCACACCTACACACACCTGTTCCAGCCTGATCCTAGGTGAGAAAAGACTTTCTCTCACCTAGAGCCTTGAGTGAGCGTGGGAACTGAGGTTCAGAAAGAAATGCCTAAACCACAAGACTGGCCTCAGTTGCATACCATCAGCCCCCTCGCCCCAAGCCTTTCTCTCTCCTCTCTGTAGGGGAGGCAGGGTAAGGGTGGCTGATTGCCCCTGCCCTCCTCAAGGCAAGAGCACAGGGGACTGTTGTTATCTGTATGAGGGATGTGGAGCAGGGCCATGGGAAGCTGGAGTCACTGTGGCCCACAGTCAGAGCACTGGGAGCTTCCCTTTTGGGCCCTGACCAAATTTCGACCTCCCTAGAAGCTTCTCACACTTCCAGTCATCCTGAACTTGGCCATGATAGCATTCTCTAAGCTTGTAAAGGGGAAACATTTATGTAAAGTCCTATTGGGGGTAAAATTTAAGACATTACCATTTTTATGTAGCTCTGATTTTGCTGTGATTGGTGAATTTAATATTCTACAGTTACATTTCAATGCAAGAGTTTTTACATTTGTGTGTGTGTGTGTGTGTGTGTGTGCTCCTGGGAGGAAAGGAGATTGGGCCCAGGATGACAAGTCCTGCTCCCTGGGCTGCTGCTCCAAGAAAACAGAAAACAGGCCGCACTTGACCACGGTGTCTTGGGCTGCTACTGTCTTCACAGGGCATTTTCCATGGTCCCTGAAGGTGGAAAAGTGGGAGAGATTGGAATAGATAGTCTAGCTTTGTGGTCTGTCTGTGGTGTTTAAAGAGCAGTTAGCACTGGACAACTTTGGTTCCAGTGGGGCACAGAGATCCAACAAGTACTCAGGTACCTCAGGCAGTCTGCATCCAGAGTTGTCGTCTTGCAGAGTCAAGATCAGGAGCCCGGGGAACATGAGAGTTTCAAGGCCAAGGTTGGGTGTTGAGGCAGCGTGAGAGTCCAGGGATCAGCCGGGCTGCAGCGTGACTCTGATCTTCTACCTCCTGCCAGGCGGCCGCGATGCCCTAGCACAAGTTGCCTGTCTTTCTATGGAAGTAGCTCCTGCTCCAGGAAAGCATGTGCTCCCACCTGCCCCAGAGCTACCTTTGCTCACTGGAGGAGGCACAGGCACAGGTGCCACCCACCCCCCAACCCCCAGGTACTACAGACCACACTGAGCTAAGTTCAAGAGAAACCCGGAAAACCAGCTGTGGGAGCGGGTGGAAGATTGCTCATTTCCATTCACTACCCACAGGAGTCCCAGCTGGGGCTCTGGGGCGGCAAGGGCTGGATCCTGGGCCACAGATACATCACTAAGGACAAGGTGGATGAGCAGGGCAGGCTTCGTAGAAGGGGGTTGTGGCAGGGGGGATACTTCCCAAGCCTTAGCTGCCCTGGGAATCGTGCTGGACTCTGGAGCTACCTGGAAGGCAAAATGGAGACTGACCAGCCCCAGGATGGCTTTACAGTCTGATGGAGACAGCTCCCTCAATTCCAAGGACTGCTACTCTTTGTAAAACCAGCTGGGTATTTTGAGACAAGGTGATGCTGATATCAGGAACAGCAAGTGCAGAGGTCCTGGGGCTGTGTCATGAATCAAGTATAAGGATGTGGAGGGAGGTAGAGGAGGGAAGTCTGCAGTCACCTGTCAGCTTGACTCACCATAGTTTGCCTTTGTCACTTCTCTTGACACAAGGCTGGCACTACCACCTCCTCATTATTCTGACACACTCACCCTGAGCACAGGTCTCCAAGTATGTATCCAACCCCTGTTTCCTCTGGTCAAAAGCCTGTAGGAATTGCTGAGTCCTCTGGGGGAGTCCTCCCAGGACGTATCTCCCTTTACTTTCTTGGTCCTTAGTGTGGAATGTGTTGACTTGTGAACCATGGAGTTATGATTGTGTTTGTGGTGTATCTGAAAGACACACCAACAATCTTGGCAAAGTCTGAGGGTGCCAAGCTGGCTGGGAAGAAGCTGATTTCTAGATGGACAACCAAGTCTACATCCTGGGTCTGTACACCCTGGTCCCCATTTGGGTCTGTTGGGAGAAGCAACAACACTCATGAGGACTCTTGATCTCTTGGCTCTCAAACAGGGTGAAGAAAGTGTGGAAGTTGTTTCAGTGTGAGCTCTGTGGTGAGATCCTGAACACAAAGTTCTCAGTGACTGTGACTGCACACCTTGGGTCTCATTGATGAGGCCTACGGTTTGACCTCTACATCCTGAAGGCAAGAGGGGTCTGACTGCCAGTCAGAGAAGGGAGACTAGATCAGCATGGACTGAGGCACACTGGTCTCTGGAGGGGAGGGTCTCCAGTGAAATGTGAATGGGACCATGTCCCTTTCTGGGTAGCCCCAGTGAGTGCTTTCTGCCCATAGAAGAGTTTGTTGCTGTGTTGCCCACCAAAACCCAAGTGAATACAGCCTCATACTTTCCACTTTTGGCTCCTTCCTTTTTTTCTGGTCTGGGGGCTGCCATCTGCTGGGGAGGATCTGGGTGGGACTGGCTGGTAGGGTGGGTAGGATCCTGCCAGCAGCACCTGCCTCCATTCATAGCTTCCTACCAGATCCTGAAGGAGGACCAGTGCTCCGAGTTTGGGATGGACCTGAAGCAAGGGATACTATTGTAGCTTGTCCTAGACCCCCTGTACACCCAGACAACCCCAAGAGAAGGGTGGCAATCTATGACAAGAGCAAGTTGAGGCCTTGAGTCTGGACTTCCTTGTGCTTATGGACCCTAGTGGCTGGCTGCCTAGCCTCACCACATGCCCTTTATCTGCCTGCACAGGAGTTTGTCATCCAGGAGGAGGAGACTGAGTGGGTCAGCCTGACACTGGAGAGGCTTCTGGAGGAGAAATCAAGCATGTGTGAATGCCAGTTGCTCTGCCCTCTAGGTTGGTCACAATGGCCAAGCAGATGGACAGGGTAGAAAAGTGCACTGCCTTATGGGTAACCTAGATGAGGGGCTGCCACACCAGGTGGGCTTGGTAAAGAGTTGCCTCTGCACGGCTGCTCAGCTGGAACCACAGTCCTGTATGTTCCACATGGCATGTTCCCTCCCCTCATGGTTCTGACCCTTTGGCCCACTTCATACGTTCAGGGACAGAAGGACTCCAGGTGACAAGAGCTGGAGTCTTGGCACCGTTGGTTTACTTAGCCACTTAACATCCCCCAGGATTTTCCCAGTTTAGACCTTCTTGTGTCTGTCCCCTAGGACAGTGGAGTGTGGAGACTGTGGTAGCTTCTGGGACAGAGAACGCCGCCCATGGTGCAGCAGCTGGTTGCCCCTGTTCCCTCTGCTTCGTTTATCTGTGACCACAGGGCCCCACAGCAGGGGAACCAAGGACAGGCACCTGATTCTTGCATTTCCAAGGGAAGGTGGTCCCTGTCTCATGGACAGGGTACTACCCTCAGGTCTGAAGCCTGAGGGGTGGCAAGCAGCCTCATTTGACACTGTGGCAAAGACTGAGGGGCCCAGTCCTCTCATGCTCAGTTCCTCTTGGTGTTTGACTAAAGGCATCCAGATTTCTGCTCCCCCAAGTGTACCTAACTGTAACCCCATCTTGCCCCTGTAGGATTCCATCCCTCTGTTCAAAGTCTCTGTGGAAGAGCCATTTGAGCAGCTTCAGTAGCAGACACGGTCTGAGCCAGTGGTGGTACAGAAGAGAGGCAGTGAGAAGTGACTACACAGTGATTGACCCATCCCTCATAGCCAGGCTCAGTGTCCCTTGTTGACCCTGAGCCACCCCACCCCTCCATCCTTTGGCAAACCTATAGACAGTGGGTGAAACATTCTTGTGTGTGCTGGCTATGAAGCTTCTGGTGGTGGTAAGGTAGACTTTGTGGAGGGCCTAATGGGCCTCTAGTCCCAGGATCCCCAGTGACCTGAGGCCTACTCATTGCTTCTGAAGTCCCCTTGTCCCCTGCAGCAGAAGCCCAGCTGAGGCAGGTTCACCACATTCTAGGGGCAGCATGGGTATAGTCTGAGCCGGGCCATGAGGGTGCTACTTTGTTTGGAAGACTGAAGCTGTTCTGCATAGTCCTTGACCCTGTCACCTCACTGCTCTAGAGACCCTGGACATGGCTGAGATGGGCAGTACCCAGATGAGCTGTGTGACTGAGGTTTGTTTTAGTGTTTTTCTTTCCTCTAGGAGAGAATCCTGAGAAGTTGAAGGTGGTATGTGATAGGACAGGACAGTGCTTGCCCCTTTGCATTGCATATCCCTGCCTGTTACAGAATGTTTTCCAGAGCAGAGGCAGGAAGTATATGGCCCAGCTCTGGGAATGATCAAACTGGCATGCTTTTTGGTACCGTGAACACCTCTACCAGCTCAGAGGTACAGGCAACAGTGTTTTGCAGAGAAAGCCTTGATTCAGGAGCTCTGTCACCCGGGACACACGGACCTGCAACCTGGGTGTCCTCTCCTCAGGTGACTCACATTTAATTTTGGGCCAGCCACTCTGACGCCTCTCCAGCTCCAAGATTTAGGGATGCCTTGGCCCTCTTCCTTGACCCTTACTTGGAGGTCCAGCATTGAGACTCATTCAAGCATCTGAGAGCACAGGGTGGAGTTCCCTTGACAACTGGCTGAGGGGTGTCAGACACCCGGGCTGTGTTCCTGGTGGTGGAGGCCAGAGGTAGTGTGCAGATGGGCAGTATGCATGGCTTGTCAGTGGGCACAGTTGTAAGAGGGCCCTGCGGGCTCATGAGATCATCGAGGGTCAGGGCCTGCCTTAGGCTTAGAGCACTGGAGGGAGGGGAATGGTGTCCCTGAGATCTCTGTTTGTAGCTGAGTACACTGTCCCAGTCTTCTGAAGTGTCCTCATGCTGCCCACATACTGCCCATGTAATTTCTCATCTAATATCCCTCTTTTGTGAGCAGATTTTAATATTTAAAAAAATTTCACCTAAAGCTGATAATTTCCAGGCTACCCCTGAAGCTGTCCCTGTTCTAGTTCTGGGGAACCAGCATAGCCCAGCCCAGTTGCCCAAACTACAGCTCCTGGCTCCAGCTGAATTGGTGGTGTTCTGGATGGGCCATCCCTGCCCATGCTCATGTCCACATCACAGTTCCCATGTTCAGCCCTGAACTGAATCTCACTGATCCCTTTCCAGCTTTTCAGCCTATCACTTGGTTCCCCACTGTGATGTGCACCCCAGATGTCCTTAGTTCATTGACCTTGGCTCTCAGTCACCCCTCATAGCTTGCTTTCCACCCCAACAAAGGCCACACAAGTAGAGGGGGCTTCTACCTGACCTATGGGGTTCATGTGTCAGATTCCTGGGGTTCCCAAGGCAGCTGGGGCTGATGCAGGGTGAGGGAGAACTTGGGACACAGTCTCCCTGTTAGTACTGGTGGGCCAGGGGAGTGTCCAAATCCTGGCTGACTCTACTCCCTTAAGGCCTGGGGGTTACCACAAGGATGGCCCAGGCTGGCTACTGGCTATTGGCTAATAGGAGGAGCTTGGCATGGTTTCAGTAGGTCATTCACTTCTCCATAACCTGATGTTGGACTGAGCTGGCAGTCTGAGTGCGGCCTTGGTCTGGAATCTCTGAAACATGAGCTCTTTTATGGAGAGAGGCAGCAGCAGCTCATTTCCTGAAATTCTCACAAATACCCTTGACTCAGCAAAGTTTAAGAAGCTCTCAGTGATTGACAGACTCATCCTTCACCACACATAAAATCACCCAGGTCTGGTGCAGGCCCCTGGCAGGCTAGATCTATCACACTGTTCCACCTTTGGAGATATGGGGGTGACAAGGGAGACATGGACTATATGTCCTCATATGTCACACAACCAAGAGCTGAGCCATTGTAGCCCATCTGGCCACAAATTCCTGCCCCACCACATATATTTCCTATTCCAGGCCCTGGTCAGGCCACCTGAGCTGCCTTCCTCATTTCTTCCCAATCACTAACCACATCTCTGCCAATTCTGCTGATGTGTCTGTTTTTCTGAGAACCTCCAGTTCCCCATCAATGAGGCTCTGCAGCCCTTCAGGCCCCTGGGTTGGGGTCATTTATACTGACCAAGGTCAAAACTACAAAAGCCAGACCTGCCTTCATGCTATCCCACCCCTCTATCCCTGCACCAGGTGGGTCAGACCCTCCCCTGCCCTCTAGGAGCCCTTGGGCAAGCCCTCTTGATTCCTGTTTCCCCATGAATAATTGAGCCCATGTGTGTTTACATGAAGACAGAGCCCAACCAGTCAGCTTCAGTGTCAAGGGCCATGCTGAGCTGTGGACACAGGGTGGACCATTATTATTGTTGTGGACTGGGGAGGCATCCCTTGCTACTATGCAGAAGAGGCTTTTAACAAAAGAGTGGCCATCAAACACCATGTTGTGTCCACTGTCTCATTCTGGTGTCTCTGAGTCTCAGGGAGGTTGGGGTCCAGTCTAGGGTCCTGCTCCTAACACTTCTTCTTGAGGGTGTCACCTGAGTCCTCCTCTGGTGCACCCTAGCTTCATGGTGGTGGATGTGGAGAGAGCAGGTGAGACCTGGGCACCTTTGTCCATGCCCTGGGTCCTTTCAGGGTGCTGGGAACTCAGGGGAACCACTATGATACACCCACATGCACCACCTGCCCTTCCCTGAGACTGTGCTTGGACTCCATCTCCACCTTCACAGTCCATTACCACCCCCTTAAATGCTCTGTGGGCTCCAGACTCCCTCAAACCCCTCTTCTTCCCACCCCTAGCAACTGCCCCTAGGCTGGAGCCCAGGGACAGATGAACCACTTTAGCAGCCTCAGCCTTATGCTGTCTTGTTCTGCACTCTGCCACAGCACACCAGAGCCCACAGCTTACCCTGATCCCCAGAATGGACTCCAGGCCCTGAACCCTTTACCACTGTCAGCTGTCCCAAGATTTACTCCTGGAAAAGACCTGTCTGTTGGAGGTGTCCTGCCCTGCAGGGGAGGCCCTCAAAACTGGCACCTCAATCCTATGACCAGGCAGCTCGGGTATGGTCATGTAAAGTGTGAGAGCAAGTTCAGGGGGCTACTCAAGCACCTTCTTTGCCCTGTGGCTCTGGGTCTGGCCTGGCCTGCCTTAAGTCCCTACCCTCAGATGTGTGACCCCTATTGATTTGTGTTCCAGGCTCCCCTTAGCTCCTGAGTCTTCTTGCCTTGGTGGTGGCCTCCTCAGCAGCTTCTGAGTCCCCAGGGGCCTGCCTCAGTCCTGGTCTCTCCGCAGGGGCTTGAAGTTCACACCTGCTCATCACAGCCCTGTAACTCTTCCTTATACAACCTTGTGTTCAGCAGGTGTGGGCTGGGAGTGGGCCAGGAAACTGGGCTCTTAAGTGGCCTTTGTGTGGTCCTTGACCAATTGGTTCTCATCACAGGAGCATTTGGAAAGGACAGGTGCTATCACGGAGATAAGGTATGAATGGCTCTTGGATGTGCAATACTCTGCAACACTCAGGGGTGATGCTGTGTTTTGCCCTTGTTTAAGACATCTAGAAAGGTCTCACCGAGAGGTCTGGGGGTACAGGACAAGGGAAGAGCAGGTGCAAGGTGCAAGGAAGTGTATGGCCAACTTCCACAGGGTTGGAGAGTGTCTGCTTCATGTGGCTGAAGTACCAGTGTCCTGCAGGTAGAGGCACGAAGTTTGTGGGCAGCAAAGCCATGCTAGGGTGTTTGAAGGCTGAAAGGAGGCTGTGTAAGTGTGTTTGTGTGTTCAGTAGATTAATGAGACTGTAGAGGAAAGGTTGGCAGGCAGAGATAAAGCTGGCTGGCTCTTTGGGGTCTAAAGCAGATCAAAAGCTTGGCTCTGCCCACTTGGGGTTGGGCGGTTCCTCCTGCTCTTCCTCCTGCTGCTCACCCATTATTTTCTGATGAGACTCAGCCCGGCCTTCAGCCCCTGGGGGAAGACTGACCTGAAGTTCTCCTCTTAGCAGGGACTGCAAGGACACTGTTTCTGTCTCCACCAAGGAGTCAGGCAGGGAATGGAGCATCCTGGGACATGTCCTGAGAGAGGGACAATGAGCCTTCACACTGGATATTCATGAAACACACATACATGAAAACAAGAGCTGGTACAGCAATAGCCACCATTCAGTCATGCCTGACCATGTCCTCTGAGGGGGCCCTGGAGTGGACCCCATCAGCGGCACTGCTTGCTCCCTCCTCAGCTGTTAGGACTGGCTTAGGGGATGGTGGTATCTAAAGGTGCTGGTTACAATGGCTACCATAGGGTTCTAAGGCTGTTATCTGGTCCCTGCCTCAGTCAATTGGTGGTGGGAATCCCAGCTGCAGCCTAAAGGCATTTTTCTTCCAGATGTGTAGTGATAAAGAGCAGGGAGTTGCTTCCTGGAGTGGCTGAGAGTGCTCAGTCAGATGGCCAACCCTATCATGATAGACCATGGGATAGTGAGGCACCAGCGGGCACACAGAACCGGACAGATGCAGTAAGCCAGGTGGGAGGGCAGACAGATGGAGATGAATGGACAGGCAGACAAGTGTACATGCTTCCTACTGCCCTTTGTTCTTATGGCTAAGGCCCTGTCCTCAGTGCACCCCACCCTTTGCACCTTTACATGGTCATACACACACACACATGCATACCTTAAGACCCTCTCCTCAAATGTCCCCAGGAAGAGTCGTGGGAAAAGACAAAGGCAGAATGAGTCCATTGCACCATGGTTCCAAAAATGGCTCCCCTGGTCTTTCACATTAGATTTCACATGGAGGCAGCATCAAATAAATACTCCCAGCTGGCCAGAGCCTTGGCATGATGGACACCTGTCCTCCCCCAGCCATGACTCCTAGGGCTAGGCAACAAGTCATGTCAAGTTAGTAAAGTTTAAGGGGCTTTTTTTTTAAAGAAGAAAAGAAGTATCAAAAATAAAATGGAAAAAACATCCACCTATAATACGAAGCAGCTAGACAACATGAATCAGAGGCACCAAATCCAATTACCTGGGGCTTCAGAGGACAGGACCTAAAAGACAGCCATGATTAAGAGATTGTAAATGAAGTATCTTTTGGAGATCAAAGAGGGGCATTCTGTGTGTGTGCATGTAAGAACATGCACCATGAGGTAACTGCAGTAGGGCCATGAGCTGCAGCATGGTGGAGCCCGGAGTGTCACCTGACTTCCATGGTCACCCTCCATGTTACTGTGTGTCCTGAGACTCCTGAGATGTAGTGTGCTGCTATTGGTGCTCACACACTTGCTGCCATGCTACTGCTTTTCTGTTGGCTTTCAGACCTGACTCTTGACTCATGGGGGCCATCAGGGATCTGAGGGCTATATCATGACTGCTGGTGAGTTGTCCATGCAGGAGACACAGAATGAAGAGGAACCATCAAGGCAGGATAACATATAGTAATAGTGCTAGAAGGGGACAGTTATGCCAGGTATTATGTAAGCAGTCCTGGACACTGAGGCAGTGTGGACAGGGAGCAGGTGAGAGGAGGCTGTGTGTTGAGGGTATGCAGGCTGCAGTGATGTATGAGAAAGGTGTGTGTGACCTAGGCCATGAGAGCAGGTGTGTCAGAAGAAGGTGCTAGCAGGGGATAGAAGGGCCATTTACATTGGGGGGAAGAATGCTGAGTTTGGTTCAAAAATGGCAGGCTCTTGCCTTAGGGGAGTGGAAGGGTTTAAGGAAGAGTAAGGATTCTGAGAAGAGGTGGGGTTTCCTTCTAAATGAGGCTAGGGTCTGTGGCTGATGGTTTTGGATGATGCTTGGTGCATGCTGAGGTTTGTGAGTTTTGGGTAGGTTTCTGGGTATGGGTGGGGTGCACAGTAGTTTCTGGGGCAAGACAATGTGTGAAGGGATTCTACAGAGACATTAGACAGCAGAGTGTCTCTTTCCCATATGCCTGGCAAAAAGTAGGAATGAGTGAGTCTAAAGCCCAAGGAAGTCATCCCTTCTGAGGCAGAGGTGCCTTAGGCTGGGCTCAGGCTGTTGTTTGGCTTACCTGAGTGGCTGAACAGGCTGAGTGGCTCTTTCAGTTTGATGTTTTGTCCCCAAAACTCTCTTAGTGTGGGTCTCAGATTTTACTTCTACTTCACATTTTGGAATTCAGTCCACCATGAAACCTGAGCTGTACAGCCAGGGCAGTCAAACTTAGTCAAACTCATCTCTCAGATTTGTAAAGAGTTTTTATTGTGTATCTTGGGCACTTCCTTTTTGCTCACATTTATGTTCGTTGCTTCTTAGGAAGAGTCTCAGGTATATTTGGACCACAGGCCCTGTTTTGGAGAACACACACGGTCTAAACCTGGCCTCCCAGGATAGCAGTATTGGGTTCACTTTTAAGAACTTCTACTTAGGATCAAGGGTGGGAACCCCAGCTGGTGTGACTCAGTGGATTGGGTGCCAGCATGCAAACCAAAGGTTGCAGGTTCGGTTCCTAGTCAGGGCACATGCCTGGGTTACGGGCCAGGTCCTCAGTAGGGGGGCGTGTGAGAGGCAACCACACATTGATGTTTCTCTCCCTCTCCTTCTCCTTCCCCTCCCATTTGTCTAAAAATAAGTTAAAAAGTAAAATTTTTAAAAAAGGAGCAAGGATGGGAAAGCACTATTTTGAAAGTAGTGTCTGTTTGTTTTTCAGCAAATGTTGGTATTTCTTGGATTTTTTATTTCAGAAAAGGTAAGTGACTTTTTTTGGTGATACTTTGGTTGTTTAGAATTTATGTGGTGAGGGAATGGTTACATGTAAAATGGTTACCCTTAACCTTTTAAGAGTTTAATTAATGGACAGTTAGGAAAATATCAGAGTCATGCTATATTACTTTCATTTTCTGCATAAACCAAAAGGTCAAAAGTTGTATTTTAGTTAAATAAATAAATATACACACAATTGTAGCATCAAGCTGGCTGCCATGGTACCCAAGGGGTATGTCCTGGCTTTGACCAAAGGAGATTTTAAATGTGGTATCAGAGTTGTAGGTTCCTTTTATGGAATCCCTTTACTGATGGTGGTTACATGTTATTGGACACACTCAGTGCTTGTGGACATTTGACTCTAACCTGAATTAATATAACTGCTTTATGTGTGCTTATGTATATGTTTATACACTAAATAGTTTGTGTGCTTCTCGGTGAAACCTGGAGGTTGTGGGAATTAGAGCACATTTCAATAATGTCAGTAATTTAAGGAGAAGTTCATGTGCTTTCAGAGCACAAAAGGTCTCTGTAAGTTGACAACCAAAAATAGATGTGAATTATAAGAAATGTTTCTTCTGAGCAATGAAAAGTAGTTTAAAATGATTAGGGGAGTTTCTTCACATGTGAATTTAAAAAAAAGAGGAAGGATAAGAAAGCATTATGTTAGTCTTAAAACAGCCCCAGTTTGGTAATAAAGAGCTAGGTCTTTTTTTTAAGGTTTTATTTTTATTTATTTTTAGAGAAAGGGGAAGAAAGGGGGAAAGAGAGGAAGAGAAACTTCAGCCAGTTGCCTCTTACACACTCCCAACTGGGGACCTGGCCCACAATGCAGACTTGTGCCTTGACTGGGAATTTAACTGGCAACTTTTCAATTCACAGGCCAGTGCTCAATCCACTGAACCACACAAGCTAGGGCTGGATCTTGAATTTACTGCTGTTTCTATAGCATAGTAATTCAGCATCTATAAAGAGGTGACATTTGACATCTGTGGCAAGTGTCATTTTCCTTATGAATTAAAAATTTATTGGTGTCATTTGGTTGCCAGACCTTGTGCTGGGTGCTATAGGTCCTGCAGAAAATGTTTAAACCATGCCACTACAGATAATTCACATGGAAGTGATAAGCATATTAAGAGAAAGTGATTCATAATTAGCTTTACACTTGAATACAGTAATTTGGTTTTTTCTTAAGCCCAGGGAACTACAGTGTATCTCTAAGGGTAAGACTCCTGAGATGGACTCCTGGACAAGAAGACATTAGATATCTGAAAGCTGGTGCATTTCTGAGATACCACAGGTACTCAGTTCATGTTGATGGTACTCAAAGAAAGCAACTTTGCTGCTGAAGTGGTCCATGAGTAGCAGAATGCCACAGACCATGGGACTTGACCTTAAGAAATAGGCTGTTCCTGCTTAGGCTGGAATTAGAGCCAGTAATTTTCATAAAAAGTCATTAGCTGCAGAAATGTCATTTGGTGTACATAACTGTGACCCAGACTCCATTTCTGGGTGTCTTTCACTTCCAGCTGTCAGCAGCTGCCAGCAGGTGAAGTGTGTACAGTATGACAATATAAGTGTTGGGGGTGGATTACATGTAGGCCAGGGCCCAGAGTGTGGAGTGATGACCAGGCAGAGCTACTCTTAGCATTTGTACCAGATTTCAGGGTTTTATTTCTTCCTCGTTCAGTGCTCCAGACATTTTGGACCTGACATGCTTCTCTTCAGACCACTTCTAAGACCACTTACGTCATGGCAGGCTGTGTTGCAATCACACTCTTAGCCAGGTTGGGAAACACAGACTGAGCTTATGAGCTGTAAGAGCCCCTGTAGGATATGGCAGGAAGGACTGAAGACCATGGTAGGGTGGTGATCCAGGATAACCTTCCTCTTACCCAAGGCAGACTTATAGCAGCAGCTAAAAGGAACCCATGGTTTTCTGACCTCTATGAGAGTGGGTGGTTTCGTTTTCAGCTTACAGGGTTTCATCATGTGAGCTATGTGCTTCCTTAGATAAACGTTATAATTATATTAGTTTCCATTTTTTCCCATACCTTCTCTGTTCTTCAGAGTACCCAATCGCCATTTGCCATCAGTAGGATAGTTTCCTTATCAGAAAGGTTTTAAAGGTCAAGCACAGCTTTCTGATGGGAACATTTCTAAGATTGTCCACATTGGTGACATGAAAAAGTTTCTGTGCGTGTGCATGTGAGTAATGTCCTTTGATCACTTGCTTGAAGATGTTGAAGGTGGCCCACAATTAACAACTCTTTTAGGCACCTGTTGAGAGTGAGAGTAACAACTCACTGTGTGTTTGCACACATTGTGAGGCATACCAAGTATGAAGTGGTGTGGTAGGAAGAAAGCACCATGGCTGTGGACCTAGAGAATGATGAGAACAGACACACCACCACCTGATGGTGTGTGATGTGCTGTCTTTTCAGTATCTGAGTCTTACAGCAACCCTGAAAGGCAGGTAGGATGGTCATCCTTATCTCACATGTAAAGGATCAGCTTTCACCCAAGTTTGTACAACTAGGTGGACTATAAGCACCTTTCTTATCCAGTCCTCCTGCCTTCCTGGAGCTTGCATAGGGCTGGCCACTCAGCTCTGTCGCTGAGGTGGGAGATCTCTAGGCTGCTGGTCTCTGTGATGTTTTCACAGAACAACATTTGTGGGGTGTAATGCTCTCCATTAGTGGACATTCATTTTAGCTCCTGAGGCATTCCTGTAGTTGTAAAAGTTTCCAGAAATTGTTTTACTGTAGCACAAACCTTGTGATGAAAGATTGCAAATTTAAACTGGTTTCAAGCTTTGAGTTCAAGTGGGAGGGCATCATTGAGAGTCTTGTATTGAGAATATCTCTGTATTCATGTTTCCATGAACCTATCTTTCCTAATCCTTGTCCTCTTAATGGTTTCAACAGGGCAGATTGATTTATTTTGAAATAAAGTACTGATGTATTAGTATGCAACACTCATCATCCTTGAATATTCAAGAGCAGAGTTTCTCCTTGGGCCTTGGAGCAAGTTTCACTGAAGATGCCCCTAGTCCCCCAGTGCCCGGCAAGGAGGGTGAACTGGTATGCACAGACTCTGAGCCCATCAGCCACAGCTTCTGCTCCAGAAACGGTGTCGGGATTAAAAGCCAGGCTTCAACAGACACTCCAAGGTGCCCAGATCTGGACCTGTGATATGAGTCTGTGGGCAGAGCTTCACCCACTCCACCATACTTGAAGTGAGCTGATACATTAAACTCCTTACTAGATTATCAAGAGAGAATAAACCTGTTTAGGAATTTCCTGAAGTAGGAGGACTATGCTGACCTGCTGGACTTCTGGTTTGCCTAAAGTGGCTTAAGGAAACTAGAGCCTTTTGACTTGAATGAGGAAAAGTGGCTAAAGCTGGCCATAGCTATTTATCAACAGTATGTCCTTGATAACAATGGCATCGTGTTCCAAGCCAGTCATCATGAGTTTCATAAAGGACTGCATTGTGAAGCAGCTGATTGATATTGCCATGTTTGACCAGGCTCAGACAGAAATCCAGTCCACCATGCAAGAGAACACCTACCCCTTGCTCCTCAATTCTGATATTTATTTGGAATACCTGAGGACAGGCTCAGAGAGCCTGAAGCTCTGTAGTGACCAGAGCTCTGGGTCAGGAACAGGTTAAGCCATACATGGATGTCTGCTCACTTTGAATGAAGATGAGGAATGGAAATGTGATCAAGATATAGATGAAATTGATGGCAAATAACCTTCTCCCTCTGGCAGGCTGACACAAGCTGTTCCTAGAGATAGCTTCCCCACATCTCCCAGGTCTTATGTAGTAGGTTTCCTGTAAGGTCCAGTGGCACAGCCTCCCCCAACACCCAAGCTGGGGACTGCAGTTGTGCCCTCCATGTGGGCTATATACACCCTCCTGCTGTAGTTGAGCCTTGATTGCTATTGGCACCTCAATGGGAGGGTGCAAGGACTGGCTGAGATTACCGTGGTAAATCAGCTGTGTAGGGGCCAACCCTGCAGAGCAGGACTTATATCAGCAAGTCCTGATATCCTACCAAGTCCACCCATTGTAGAACTGACTGGTTGGTGTTTCAATATGATCTGAAGCTGTCCACCAGGTATGCTGGTTCTGGGTCTACCCAGGAGGTGAAGGCCAAGGTCAGCCCACCTGGAATGAGCTACAAAGATTTCTGCAAATGGCTGCTACTTGTGCTGGGCTTGGAGGTTCCCAAAAGAAATCAGGCTTCAAAATGAGCCTGGCTACCACTAGTTCCAGGCCTGGGGACAGTTAACAAGAGATAGGGGGCATGTGAAAGCCAAATGCCGCTTTTTTGAAATATTCTAGGAAAGTACAAAGCATAAGCCAAGACAGGCCATTTATATCAAAAACTACCAGAAATGGCTTGGGTGGAACCAGAAATTGAGTGGGACAAGGTGTCAGGGAATCACCAGAGTGGGATGCACAATGTTAGCCAGGTTGATGGAGACTCAGATATGGAGGCCCCTTGCTAACTCTGTTGTGGGGAGGACTCAAAAAAGAAACAATGGTTTCTGCCAGCACTTCTGTCTGGAAGAAAGCTGCCCCCATCCCAGGTCTTGCCTTGATGCCAGAAAATTCAGTTCTTCCCCATACATCCCAGACATGCTGTGTTAGCACTGGAGCTCAGAACAAGTGAGTCTGAGTAAGTCTGTGCATAAGTCCTTTAAGATGAACTACCATATGTTGAAGAGGCTATTGTTACTCCATTTTATGTTGCTTCCCTTTTTGTCAAATATTAATTGACCATAGAGACTTGGGTTTATTTCTGGGCTCTCTGTTCTGTTCCATTGGTCCCTGTGCCAGTTTTTATGCCAATGCAAGGCTGTTTTGATTACTGTGGCCTTGTAATACAGTTTGGTAGCAGCTATTGTGATCCCTCCAACTTTTCTCTTCTTTCTCAAAATTGAAGCAGCTATTCGGGGTCATTTATGGTTCTGTATACATTTTTGCATTGTTTGTTCTATGTCTGTGAAATATGCCATTGGTACTTTCATAAGTATTGAATTGAATGTGTAAATTGCTTTGGGTAGTATGGACATTTTGATGATGTCAATTCTAGCCTCTTCAACAAATGGTGTTGGGAGAACTGGACAGCTATGTGCAAAAAAATGAAACTCAAGCACCAACTTACACCATACACAAAAATAAGTTGAAGGTGGATAAAAGACTTAAATATAAGCTGTGACACCATTAAAGTCCTAGAGGAGAACATAGGCAGGAAAATCTCAGATATTACATGCTGAAACATTTTTACTGACATGTCCCCTAGAGCAAGGGACATAAAGGAAAGAGTAAACAAATGGGATTTTATCAAAATAAAAAGTATCTGCATGGCTAAAGAAAACAGTATTAAGATAAAAAGAGAACCAACTGTATGGGAAAACATATTTGCCAAGGATATCTCAGACAAGGGTTTAATCTCCAGAACATATAAAGAACTTACATGACTCCACTCTAAGAAGACATGCAACTCAGTTAAAAAATGGGCAAAGGACTTGAACAAGCACTTCTCCAAGGAGGACATACAGAGGATCCAGAGACACATGAAAAGATGTTCAATATTGATAGCTATCAGAGAGATGCAAATTAAAAAATGAGATACCACTTCACACCAGTCAGGATGGCCATCATAAACAAAGCAACAAACAACAAGTGTTGGAGAGGTTGTGCAAAAAAGGGGACCCTAGTGCACTGCTGGTGGGCCTGCAGACTGGGGCAACCACTATGGAAAAGAGTGTGGAATTTCCTCAGAAAACTAAAAATGGATCTGTCTTTTGACCCAGCAATTCCACTGCTGGGACTATATCCTAAGAACCCTGAAACACCAATCCAAAAAAACCTATGCAACCCAATGTTCATAGCAGAAATTTACAATAGCCAAGTGCTGGAAGCAACCTAGATGCCCATCAGTAAGTGAATGGATCAAAAATCTATGGTACATTTACACAATGGAATTCTATGCAGCAGAAAGAAAGAAGGAGCTCCTACCTTTTGCAAGCATGGATGGAGCTGGAAAGCATTATGCTAAGTGAAATAAGCCAGGCAGTAAAAGACAAGTACCATATGATCTCACCTTTACCAGGAACCTAAACATCAATACAAGCAAACAAACAAAAATATAACCAAACAGGCTGAGCAGAGGTGAGAGAAGAGGGAATTTCAGGGCAGGGGGTGGGGGAAGGTGAAGGGTTTTCAGGAACAAGTATAAAGGACACATGGACAAAAACTAGTGGGGGTGGAAATGGGAAGGTTGGCTGGGATGGGAGTAAAAGACAGAAAACTGTACTTGAAGAATAATTAAATTAATAAAGATGAAAAAAAAAATGATGAAACACCTCAGAATCCAGAAGCCTGATAACTCGCACAGCCAAAATCCCCGCTGATTTTTACAGCAAGGGGTACCTCTATTGCCAGGGTATCCATTCTGATTTTTATCCACCACATGTGGGTGTCAGACCAGCCCTTTCTGTGTTTGTGCTTCTCCTACCAGTCCTGGTGTGGCTTCTTTATATCCTTAGTTGTAGGGCTTCTGGTTCTGAATGATAGTTGTTCTGTAGCTTAGTGCAATTTTGGTGTGGTGTGTAAGGATTCAAACACCACATTTACCTATGTTGTCATCCTTACTGGAACCCTGGGTTTTTTTCTTTCATTGTGCTGAATATACTTGTCCATTATTCTGGAAATTTGTAACATATAATGTCTTTGATAACTTCTTGTTTTCCATTTTCACTGTTTTCTCATTTTAGAGCTCTTATTATTTAGATGTTGCATCATCTGGAATGAGCTGTTAAAATTTAAATCTCTTTTTCTCCTATTGCCCATTTTTTAAGGTGATTTCAGATTTTTCTATTAAATTTTCCTGCCCTCATTTTCTGACTGTGCACACTTAATTTTTTTTTTGTTCATGGATCAACTTTAAAATCTTTCTGGAGATGTTAATAATAATATCTTAATTGTTGTCCTGCTTTCTGCACAGTAAAGTGTTTGTCCTCTGAGTTCCCTTTGCATGTTTTTTTTTCTTCCTTGCTTGAGGTTTTATCCACATGATGATCCTGGCTGTTCCTTTTTGTTTAAATGTGAGGCACTGGAGATGCTGTTTACAAGCTGTGTGAGATGCCTTTTTGATTGGTATACTTGGTATGTTCAGCTTGCCAGCTGGCTATTTTGCTCAGGGTCCCCAGATGTCAGTATCTGTAGGTCTTTGTTGGGAGTGATTTGCTTCCCCCTGAGAAAGATGGTTTAGTCCCCTTCTTTTAGGGATGGCTGTTGCATTCTAGAGCTGCAACAAGTTAAGGAGTTGGGTTTCCCAGTTGAAAATACAGACTTTCACCTAATCCCTCAGTTTTCACTCTTACTTTCTATATATCTTCCTCTGCACTAATTTCTCAAATTAGGAGGTGTTGGGAGCTGTCCTGCGTGGTTTCAAGGACTGTAGCCTCATTAATGACAAAAAGTGCCCATGGCTAGGACTGAGTGAAAAGGCCTTGGGGCCTCGAGCTGCTTAGGAGACAGAAAATTTCCTCCTGGCAGGAGCACAGGTCCTACCTCCCTCACCTCCCCCTGCTTGTCCCTAGATGGATGACTTGTTAGCCTATAATGGGTAAGATTCCTCAAGAAAGGGACAACCTAAGACAGGCACAGTTTCTAAAGGTCATTGGGGAAAGACTTAGGGGTCTATAGAGAAGGGGCAGAAAGACCCTCACCCCTTGGCTTTGTCATAGTCTCTGAGTCCTCATTCTATCTGTAAAAAGTCTCCTAATCTCTTGGCTACTTTGCTCTCCTGGCCTGATTCAGACTTAAAAGCAAAACCAAAAACAAACAAACAAACAAACAAAAACACAAGGACAAAGGCAGCTGCAGCCTGGTACTGGAACAGATGGCTCCCTGGGACAAATCTGGCCAGAGAAAGCATATACATTGTTTCCTTTGAGGCTTGTTCTGCCCTGTTGGTATGAATCAGATACTTGAGCTAAAGCTGACCCTGACCAGAGACAATCCCTGTGTTTCTTCAACAATTATCTGTAAATGATGTCAGTTTTTCATGACTGTAGCTTTTTGGACATTAATTGATGAGTTTTATGTGCACACTATGTATCTCTGTGTGAACTCAACTCAATAAAGACACAGGGAAGGAGTTATTCAAAACCCTTCTCCTCTGAGAGATTGGGCACCTTTCCTCCCCAAGCAGAGCATGTCTTGGTAGATTTACTCTCATCCATGGTAGCGGGGGAGCTCTACAGGTGGAGCCCCCCACCAAGGAGGATTTCAGATTCATTTTTACTGAGACTTTTTCTCCCGTGTCCCACAAAGTGCATGAGGGAGAGTTGTTATGACTATGCTGGATTTGGGTGAGGAAGGACCCTGAGGTCTAACTTCCCTCCTAAGTGTTACTCAAACAATTTCTGTTTATAGTATCACACCCCCTGCCCATGCCTCAGTAGGGTGGCATGGTTAATTAGTTTGCCAAGAAGTCCTGCATATATGTAGGGCAATCATTGCTGTTTGTTTCTATGATTATAGATTTGGGCCTACTTTGTAAAACTTACATTTTAAATACGACAAAAAAGAAGAAAATGATTCTTTGAGAAGAATTCCATGGAAGGAAAAGGGATGTGGAGCTCAGTTATTTAGGAGATCTAAAGTGACTGCCATAAAATATGTAATTTGAAGATGGTACATTGTAAAAAATTCTTTCTTTTTAATGAAAATTCACTTTGAGATGCCTAGTACTTTTGAGATCTACTCAGTGAATAAAAATTATGTACGTTCATATAACTTCTCAGGATCACATTTATTCTTTATATTAGGCCTGCTTCTGTTGGACATAGCTGAAGGGTTGGTGTCTTTGGGTGGATGTGGTGCTGTTTCTCACTCTTGTGTAACTCTTACTTTTCTTATTGGATCTTCCTTTTTTAATAACAATATTATTGGATCTTCTTGAGAGCTATTTGTTCATCTTAGAGAAGACAGTTTATCCCTATACTTGTAAAGGACTATTTATTACATTATCACAGTGTTTCGGCATTTTGGAGAACAAAAGCAAGCTAAAAGACAGTGATGCACATGTCTAAGGAAAGGTGTTTCAGAACAGACAAGAAAAGATATCTGAACAGCCCAAATATGTTCAGCTGCCCCTTTTAAAGGATAATTGACAGAAATACAGATTTTCATTCATTGTATATGCCAAATACTCTTCTAGGAGCAGGAGATTCAACAGTGAATGAAGCAAGTAAAAATCCCTCCACTCATGGGGCTTCCATATTAACAGAAAGAGGTACAAGATTAAAAAAATAAGTAAAATACAGTGTTTTAGATAGAAACAAGTGCTATGGTAAAGCATTAGGTGGGGATGGGCAATAGAGGCAGAGAGAGGGTGGCTGTTTTAACAGAAATATCCAGAGAGGGTCTCATTTGAGAGGGTGACTTTCAAGCAAAACATAAAGAAGGTGAGAGCACAGACCATGTGTTTGAAGGAAATTTATTCCAAGTAAAGAGAAAAGAAAGATGTGAGAAGCAAGAAAGGCAGCATGTCTGGAGCAGAGGGAGTGAGGAGATAATAATGGTAATCAGCTCAGAGAGGAGGTTGGATGTTTCTGAAATTGGGTTTAAAAGCCACTGAAGTTTTTTCTTTGGTGTCTCTTTCAAACCATCAGTATATTGATGGTATGTAGAGTCATGAGCCTTGGTGAGATCCCTGGTGAGTGAATATAGATAGAGAAAAGAAGGGGTTAAGAAATACTCCACATCTCAGAATTTGCAGATGGGAAGGAAGCAGCCAGGAGACAGAAGACCTGGGCAGTGAGGTAAGAGGAAACAAATGAAGTGCGGCAACCTGACAGTCAAATGGAGAAAATCTTTCTGGAAAGATGGAATGATCACCTGTCAAAAGGCCCTGGTAGGTAAAGTAAGATAAGAACTGACAATAATTAATTTGGGAATATGGAGATTACTGGTGATGCTGAATCATAGTAGTGGTGAGAGATGATAAAAATATACTAAAATGACTCAAATTTAGCTTTAAACAACTAAAAATCTTTTAAGGATGGACTTTGTCTTACTTGTATCACTTGACTGAAGACAGTGCCTTGCTGGTCTGCTCTTGAGACATATGTATTGAACTGAAATGACTAATAGTACTTTCTAGCCATGAGAAAGTACCTGCAAGACTTGCAGAACTTGATGGCATTGTGCCCTTGAATGTTGGCATTCAATTCATCCTCTTGGGATCCCATCTTTATTAAGGAAGCTACTGCTGATGTTGAGGCTTATAGGCATAGCTGCTAGCAACCTGCATTGGATTTACCTTTTTTGACCACTCACTATTGATAAGGTAGGTAATTATTTTAAAAATCAGATAAAGTGAGAGATTGTGATTACTCTTATTTGGTGTAAAGAAACAAGGTATGGCATATATGTTTCCATATGCCACTACTATTGAATGTTCAAGCTGAATTTATTGTGTAAAATCTATCATTATGATTGTGGATTTGTCTATTCTTCATTTATTTCTGTCAGGTTTTGCTTTATGTGTTTTGAGTCCATAATTTATGTGCATAAAATTTTGAGTAGGTTTGTATTCCTTGTGTTTTGAACTTTTTATTATTATGAAAAAACTTTTTTATTTCAAAGAATGTTTCTTTCTTTAAAATCTAGTTTGTTGTTGGTATACCTTCCTGAACTTTTGTTTATTAGTGTCTGAATGATTTATGTTTTCCAATCTTTTGTTTTCAGTTTTTCTATATTTATATATTTTAAATTATTATTTTATTACTATTAAAATACAGTTGTCTCCATTTTCCCACCACCACTTACCCCTCTCACCCATGCCCACCACACTCTCAATCCTACCTGCCTTTGGCTTTGTCCTTTGATGACCCTTCCTCTTCTTTCCCCCATTTTTCCCTCCCACCTCCTCTCTGGTTATTGTTAGTTTCTTCTTTATTCAGTGTCTCAGGTCATATTTTGCTTCCTTGTTTGTTTTGTTCATTATTAGGCTTCACTTATAGTTGAGATCATATGGTATATGCCCCTCACTGCCTGCTTCATTTCATCCATGCTGCTGTGAAGGGTAGGAGATCTTTCCTCTCTGCTGTGTAGTATTCCCTCATGTAAATGTACCATGGTTTGTTTTTTTTTAATTTCAATCATTGTTCAAGTACAGTTTTCAGCCCTTTACTCTCATTCCAGCCCACCCTCGGATTCCCCCCCCACTAGTTATTGTCCATGTGTCCTTTAAATTTGTTCCTGTAAACCCTTCCTATTCTCCCCTGAAATTCCCTCTTCTCTCACCCTCTGGTCACTGTGAGCCTGTCCTCTGTTTCATTGTCTTTGACTATATTTCGCTTGTTTTTTTTTGTTTTGTTGTTTAGGTTCCTGTTAAAGAGGAGATAATATGGTATTTGCTTTCACTGCATGGATTATTTCACTTAGCATAATGCTTTCCAGCTCCATCCATGCTGTTGCAAAGGGTAGGAGTTCCTACTTTCTTTCTGCTGCATAGAATTCCATTGTGTAAATGTACCATAGATTTTTGATCCATTCATTTACTGATAGGCATCTAGGTTGCTTCCAGCATTTAGCTGTTGTAAATTGTGCTGCTATGAGCATTGGGTTGCATAGGTTATTTTGGATTGGTGTTTCAGGGTTCTTAGGATATAATCCCAGTAGTGGAATTGCTGGGTCAAAAGACAGATCCATTTTTAGTTTTCTGAGGAAATTCCACACTCTTTTCCATAGTGGTTGCCCCAGTCTGCAGGCCCACCAGCAGTGCACTAGGGTCCCCTTTTCTGCACAACCTCTCCAACACTTGTTGTTTGTTGCTTTGTTTATGATGGCCATCCTGACTGGTTTGAAGCCATATCTCATTGTGGTTTTAATCTGCATCTCTCTGATAGCAATATTGAACATCTTTTCATGTGTCTCTGGATCCTCTGTATGTCCTCCTTGGAAAATGTCCAAGTTCTTTGCCCATTTTTTATTTGGGTTGCTTGTCTTCTTAGAGTAGAGTCATGTAAGTTCTTTATATATTTTGGAGATTAAACCCTTGTCTGAGGTATCCTTGGCAAATATGTTTTCCCATACAGTCGGTTCTCTTTTTATTTTAATACTGTTTTCTTTTATAAAGAAATAAAAGTGCCATGCAGATGCTTTTTATTTTGATAAGATCCCATTTGTTTATTCTTTCCTTTATGTCTTTTGCTCTAAGGGACACGTCAGTAAAAATGTTTCAGTGTGTAATATCTGAGATTTTCCTGCCTATGTTCTCCTCTAGGACATTAATGGTGTCATGATATATATTTAAGTCTTTTATCCACCTTCAACTTATTTTTGTGTATGGTGTAAGTTGGTGCTTGAGTTTCATTTTTTTTTGCACGTAGCTGTCCAGTTCTCCCAACACCATTTTTTGAAGAGGCTATTTTTACTACATTTTATGTTGCTTCCCTTTTTGTCAAATATTAATTGACCATAGAGACTTGGGTTTATTTTTGGGCTCTCTGTTCTGTTCCATTGGTCCATGTGCCTGTTTTTATGCCAGCACCAGGCTGTTTTGATTACTATGGCCTTGTAACACAGTTTAGTACCAGGTATTGTGATCCCTCCTAATTTACTCTTGTTTCTCAAAATTGCAGCAGCTATTCAGGGTTGTTTATGGTTCCATATACATTTTTGCAATGTTTGTTTTATGTCTGTGAAATATGCCATTGGTACTTTCATAAGTATTGCATTGAATGTGTACATTGCTTTGGGTAGTATGGACATTTTGATGATGTTAATTCTTCCAACCCATGAACAGGGTATATGTTTCCATTTAATTGTGTCTTCCTTGATTTCCTTCCCGAGTGTTATGTAGTTTTCTGAACACAGGTCGTTTACCTCTTTGGTTAGGTTTATTCCTAGGTATTTTATTTTTCTTTTTGCTATTTCAAATGAGATTTTTTATTTATTTCTGCTTCTGCTGTTTCATTAATGGTGTAGAAAAATGTCTTTGATTTCTGGATACTGACTTTGTATCCTCCTGTTTTACTAAATTCATTTATTAGGTCAAGCAGTTTTTTGGCCAGGTCTATAGGATTTTCTGTGTGCACTATCATGTCATCTGCAAACAGTGACAGTTTGTTTCCTACTTTCTGAGTTGGATGCCTTTTATTTCTTTTTCTGGTCTGATTGCTGTGGCTAGGACTTCCAATACTATATCGAATAGAAGTGGTGAAAGTGGACAGCCTTTTCTTTTTCCTGATCTTAGTGGAAAAGATTTTAGTTTTGGCCCATTGACTATGATGTTGACTATAGGTGTCTCATATATGGCCTGTATTATGTTGAGGAATGCTCCCTCTAGTCCCACTTTGCTGAGTGTTTTTAGCATAAATGGGAACTTACATTATCAAATGCTTTTTCCATATCTATTGATATGATCATGTGATTTTTTTCTTTGCTTTTGTTTATGTGATATATTATATTTATGATTTGTAAATATTGTACCATTCTTGCATCTCTGAGATGAATCCCACTTGGTCATGGTGTATGATCTTTTTAATATATTGCTGATTGTGACTTGTCAGTACTTTTTTGAGGATTTTATCATTTGTGCTCATCAGCAACATGGGCCAGTAGTTTTCTTTCTTTTTTTTGTGTTTTTGTCTAGTTTGGGGATTAGGATGATGCTGGCCTCATAAGAAGGGTTTTGTAGTCTTCTTTCTTCTTGAATATTTTGTAATAGTCTGTGAAGTGTTTGGGTTAGCTCTTCCTTAAGTGTTTTGTAAAAGTCTCCTGTGAAACTGGTTCAGGGCTTTTGTGTCTCAGGAGTTTTTGGATTACTACTTCAATTTTGTCAGCTGTTATTGGTGTTTTCAGGGTTTCTGTTTTTTCTTCATTCAGTTTTGTCAGATTATGTTTTTCTAGAAGTTTGTTCATTTCACCTAGGTTTTCAAATTTCTTTGCATATAGTTCATCATTGTATTTCTTACAATGCTTTGTATCTCTGTGGTATCAGTTGTAGTTTGTCCTTTTTAATTTCTGATTCTGTTTATTTGGGTACTCTTTTTTTCTTGATGAGTCTGCTTAAAGACTTGTCTATTTTCTTTCTTTTTTAAAAGAACCAGCTCCTGGACTTACTGATCCTTAGAATTGTGCTTTTATTACCTATGTCATTTAATTGTGCTCTAATCTTGGTTCTTTCCTTCCTGCTACTTGCTTTGGGCTGTCTTTGTTGTTTGTTGCAGGCCTCTGGTTCTCATTACTTGGAATATTTCTTGCCATTCCCTTCATGCTTGGAGGGTTTCCATTGAGAAGTCAGCTGCTAGCCTTATTGGGGCTCCTTTGCACATTAATTCCTGTTTCTCCCTTTCTTCCTTTAAGATTCTTTCTTTGTCTTGGAATTATGCCATCTTAATTATGATGTGTCTTGAAATGGGCCTCTTTGGGTTCCTCTTGATTTGGACTCTTTGTGTTTTCTGGATTTGTGTGACTTTTTCTCTCATCAAATTAGGGAAGTTTTCCATCATTACTTTTTCAAACAGGTTTTCTATCCCTTGGTCTTCTTCTTTTCCTTCTGGTATTCCTATTATATAGATAGTATTACATTTTATGTTGTCCTGTATTTCCCTTAACCCCTCTTTGTTCTTTCTGAGCCTCTTTTCATTTTCTTGCTCCTTCTGGGTGTTTTTTTTCTACTTTGTATTCCAGCTCACTGATCATATCCTCTGCTTTATCTAGCCTGTTTTTGATTACTTCTACTGTATTCTTCCATTCAGAAACTGTATTATTCACTTTCTCTTGGCCCTTGTTGCTATTTCCTTTTTCATGTTGATATAGTTTGCAGTGAGTTCCTTGTAGTTTCCCTGTAGTTTTTGGTAATTCTCTGTGAGCTCATTGAGCTTTCTGATAACCATTGCTTTGAACTTGATATTTGATAGTTGACTTGCCATAATTTTATTCAGCATCCTTTTTGAGGCCTCCTCCTTTCCTTTCATTTAGGGATTGTTTCTTTGTCTTCTCATTGTTTGTGAGACTCTTCTTGTTGGCCTCTGCTTCTTAAACTGTTCTGTTCCGACTGCGTGGTTTATGGTGTGAACTTCTATAGTAGAAGATTTGTGAGATTCAGTGGTGCAGTCTCCTTAATCTCCTGAGCTCGCTGGGTCTTGAGCGGTCATTTATGTTGGCTATCTGTATGTCTTTGGGTTTTTATTGTGGTTGAGTCTTTCTTTGGTAGGTCCTTCTCTCCTGCTGGTTAAATAAGGATCACTCCATCCACGACATCTTGTATTCTGTTGTTCAGGTGTGGACAGGTTTTGTTGAAGCTGAATTTTCTGTGTGTACCAGGTTTTGAGGCTTCTCTCTCTTGTTCAGTTGTTTGCTCTGGATAATTTCTCCATCAGTTAGTTGTATTTCCAGATTGGCCCTGGATTGAGGTTAATGTGGCTTCCACTCCCTCCTTCATCTTCCATTGTTATCTGTTGGTTGTTCCCTTGTTGGTAGGTTCCCTCTACCAGCAGGTATACTGGTGTTCACAGCTTCCACCTATTCTTTTTGTGATCAGTTGGAGGAAGAAGGCAAAAAGGTTTAAGACATCAGGGGTATATTCTATGGTATTTAAAGTATTAAACTGTAGAGAGGAGATAGGAGATCCTTTGCATATGTATAGTGTTAACTGTGATCTTCCACTCAACTAGCTGATTTTTAGAAAGGGTGGAAAAAAGATAAGACTCTTTTTAGGGGTGGGAAAGAAGTGTGAGTTAGATCTAGAAAGCAGTGAGCTTGTGGGAAATCAGATTATGAGGTAAAGTGCAAGTAAAGGATAGAAAATAGGTGTAGTGTGTGAGAGAATAGAGTTTACCACCACAGTACTAAAGTTCAGGAAACAGAGAAGTGAGCTAAGATTGGGGAGGAGTGATGTGTAATATTTACAATTGCATGAAACAACGATTATTTATAATAGTAATGGAGCAACAATCATATGACAGAATCTATGTGATCTGAAGTAACAAGAATAGGAAGTACAAGACCTAGAGTAGTGTGCTATTGGAACAGAAGTGAAGTGAAAGATGGAAAATTAAAAATACACTATGAAGGAGAGAACAAGGGAAACCAGTCAAACAATGCAATTTAACAAATGAAGTGAAGAAGACTAAACAGAAGGAAGAGAAATACAAGAAAATACTAATAAAATAAAAGATGTAAGAATAATGAAACAAATAATAATACAAATATACACTAACTTGAAAGTTCTCTGGATTAGCAAAGTGAAATTTATCTCACTGTGTCAGTTAATGGGATGACCCCTCTTTGGGTCTAACTCTGGTCTATTCACAGATGCAAGTTTTATCATCTCACTTGTGGGAATAAAATAAAAGGAAGGAAGAAGGAAAGAAAGATAGAAGGAATTTAAAAAATTAAAGTAAAATAAGTTGTCTGCTGGTTTTAAACAGGCCAAGCCAGTTCCACTGGTCTTCTTCACTGCAGCAAGCTGAGGAGGGATTGGTTTCACTTCTGTCCCTTCCTCTGGTTTTGTGTAGATGGGGGCCAGGTGTGATGAGCATTCTTCAGAGTTGCTCAGCCTCTAGACCCAGTTTCTCAGTTTACTTCCAGGCCTCCAGTGCCCTTCTGCACCCAGCCTATGCCTTCAGTCCACCAGTTGCATTGTCCTTGAGGAGCACCAATTAGGGGCAACTCACACACCACTTTCTCATTCTTTGATGTCCTAGATGCTAGGGACTATCAGCACCACTTCAGGGTAGTTCAGCCCCACCCCCCCCAACTGAGTTAAATCTTTCTGGGGATTGCTGACTCCCTGAGTCAGCTCTCAGAGAGACTTAGCTCTCTAAGAGAGATGAAGAAGAGAGATGCAGCTCTCATCTTCAGGGACATCTCAGCCTTCCTCTTAGAGAGCCAGTTGGCCCTGCAGGGCCTTGGGTGCAGGGGCCTGGTGGGAGGTGCCTCTGGGAGGCAGGGTCAGGCATGCTCTGTTCCCCAGACTGAGGCAGGCCTGAGCATTCAGCTTCATTGCTAGGGTGGGATGGGCAGTGGCAGGGTCACATGGTCAGGTGCACCTGGTCCCGGTCCTTCAGATGGGTGCTCATAGCTGGGCAAGTGTAGGGATGCAGTAGGCATGGATGGCTGCTACCAAAAATTCCCCAAACAGCTGCTGAGTGCCTCTTTTTTCCCTTTTTCCTTTTGAAAAATTCCATTCAAGCCTGCCACTCCAAACAAGCACCTAGCCTCTCACACAGCCCAATTCTTCAACCAGATTTGGGACTGAACGGGTCTGTCATTGTCCAACTCTCCTCAGCTGGTGTTCACAGTCTCAGTGAGTGCACACTGCTCCCGTGTATTTGCCACTTCATCCTTATTCCCCACCTGAGACTTCAAGCATCCAGGTCCCTCCTGGTGCTGCTCAAACCTTGTTTGGCCGGGGAGTCTGACCTGGCTCTCTCCCAAGAATCCTGTGACAGACCCGGTGGGCACCAGGCCCAAAGCTGCAGCCAGCCTGGTCCCTGTGCTTGTCCCAGAGACCTTATTGTCCCAAAACACTGTCCTTATCATCTGATTTTTTAATTTTCTCTACAATTTTTGGTCTCCAATCTTCATATATGCTGGGATACCATTGGCTATTCATTCTGTTCCTCAGAAGATCAGCTAGGTATTTCACCCATGCTAAGGGGGAAGTGGACTCTGCTCCCACGTATCTCACCTCCATCTTTTTTGTCTGCTGAGTGTGTTTATTATAAGTGGGTGATGTACTGCATCAAATGCTTTTTCCTGCATCTATTGCTATGATCATGTAATTTTTGTCTTTCATTTTGTTTATATGATATATTATAGTATTGATTCATAAATGTTGTACCATCCTTGCAATTCTGGGATGAATCCCATTTGATCATGGTGTATGGTCTTTTTAATGTATTGCTGGATGCGGTTTGCCAATATTTTGATCAGGATTTTAATAAAGTCTATGTTCATCAGCAGTATTGGCCTGAAGTTTTCTCTCTTTGTTGTATCTTTATCTGTTTTTGGGATTAGGATGATGCTGGCTTCACAAAAAGAGTTTGCGAGTCTTCCACCTTCTTGGGTGTTTTGGAATAGTCTGAGAAGGACTGGGGTTAGCACATCCTTAAAAG
Organism: Phyllostomus discolor; assembly: GCF_004126475.2. Taxonomy (NCBI): domain Eukaryota; kingdom Metazoa; phylum Chordata; class Mammalia; order Chiroptera; family Phyllostomidae; genus Phyllostomus; species Phyllostomus discolor. The sequence continues at coordinate 127,039,273 of NC_040905.2, forward strand.
CTTTGTAGAATTCTCCTGTGAAACCCTCTGGCCCAGGGCTTTTGTGTGTCGGAGTTTTTTGAATAGTGTTTCAATTTCATCTGCTGTTATTGATTTGTTCAGGCTTTCTGTATCTTCTTTATTCAGTTTTAGAAGATTATATTTTTCTGGAAATTTGTCCATTTCACCCAGGTTTTCAAATTTTTTGGCATATAGTTGTTTGTAGTATTTTCTTACAATGCTTTGTATCTCTGTGGTATCAGTTGTAATCTGTCCTCTTTCATTTCTAATTGTGTTTATTTGGGTCCTCTCTCTTTTTTTCTTGATGAGTCAGCTTAAAGGCTTGTCAATTTTGTTTAATTTTTCAAAGAATCATCTCCTGGATTTATTGATCATTAGAACTATGCTTTTAGGCTGTATGTCATTTAATTCTACTCTAATCTTGGTTATTTCATTCCTGCTACTTGCTCTAGGCTGTCTTTGTTGTCATTCCTCCAGTTCTTGTAGGTGTATGTTAGGTTGTTTATTTGAAATGTTTCTATCTTTTTTTAAAGATTTTATTTATTTACTTTTAGAGAGGGAAGGGAGGGAGATAGAGAGAGAGAGAGAGACGTCAATGTGGGGTTGCTGGGGGTCATGTCCTGCAACCCAGGCATGTACCCTGACTGGGAATCGAACCTGCGACACTTTGGTTCGCAGCCCATGCTCAGTCCACTGAGCTACGCCAGCCAGGGCATGAAATGTTTCTATCTTTTTTAAGTATGCCAGTATCACTATTAACTTCTTTCCCAGGACTGCCTTTGCTGTGTCCCATAGGTTTTAGATTGTTATGAGTTTATTTTCATTTGTTTCCAGGAACTTTTTGATTTCTTCCTTGATCTTATTCTTGACCCATTCATTGTTTAGTAGCATGCTATTCAATCTCCATGAGTTTTAATGTTTTTGAGTTTTCTCCTTGAGGTTGGATTCTAGTTTCAGTCCCTTGTGATCAGAGAAAATGCTTGATATGATTTCAATTTTCTTGAATTTGTTGAGGCTTGTTTTATTGTGGTGGATACCAGACAGCATTGTCCATCCCTGCTGTGGATGCTTGTTGAAACATGAGAAAAACATTCACAGAGACAACTGGGTCCTGTGGGGAAATAGGGATGAAACAGCCACTTTCTCTAGTGGAGAGTACACTGAGCCTCCACCTGAGAAGGCTTTTCATTAAGAATACAGACACAGCTTGTGGATTTACAGTCTGGCAGGGAAGATTAAAAGGAATAGGTAATTTTCAAAGGGTCTGACAGAACTTCTGCTGGGATTCTGGGCAAAGTTTGGGGTTTTATCACTACAGGACCTAAAAGCTAGTTTTGTTTCCTGCCTATGCCTTCATATTCTAATTTACTAACATCCTCCAGCAAGCAGATCTCACAGGATCTTGCATGTTTTATGTCCCAGGCCTGATTACCCCAGGGGTCCACCAACTCTGGTCTGGACTGCACCACCCCTGCTATTTCTGCAGGCCTGAGTTGTGCAGAGGAGACAAAGGCAGCCAGGAGACTTGGATTTCTCACATATAAGAACAAGGATTCAGGCTTTGACAAAGCCAAGGGGGCAAGGGTTGATGTCAATCACCCCTTCTTTTCCACAGTCCTGAGTCTCTTCCCTGAGGCCTCCACATGATCATGCCTGTCTTAGATGATCCCTCCCATGGGAAATCTTACCAATCATTGGCTAACTGATCAAGCATTGGAGGCCAGGCACAGAACAGGCAGTGTTCATGCTAGGGAAATAAGTTTTGTCTCCTTAGTGGCTCCTGGTTTGGAGGTCTCTCATTCAGCCTAAGTCATGGGGCGGGGGGGGGGGGTTATAGCTTCCTGAGACCAGGCAGGGTGGACTCCAACATTTTATGTCTTCTCATGTGGTCTGTCTTTGAAAATGTTCCATGTGCATTGGAAAAGAATGTGTATTCTGCTTATTTGGGATGAAAGGCTCTCTCTCTCTCTGTATGTGTATATGTACATATCAGTTAAGTCCATTGCTATTCTATGTCTTATATTGGAGCATTAAACCATTTACATTTAAGGGTATTATACATAGGTACTTATTCATTACCATTTTTTGTACCTGTGTTAACATTCTCTCACTCTTTTTTCTCCTTTTTTTTTTTAAAGCAGACCCTTTAGCATCTCTTACAGAGCTAGTTTGGAGGAGGTGTATTCTTTGAGGCTACTTTTGTCTGGGAAACTCCTTATTTCACCTTCCATTTTAATTAAGAGCCTTGCTAGGTAGAGTAGTCTTTCTTTGATGCCTTTGTTTTTCATTACTTGGAATATTTCCTGTCATTCCCTTCTGGCTTGGAGCATTTTTATTGAGAAGTCAGCTGCAAGTCTTATTAGGACTCCCTTGTATGTTACTACCTGTTTATCCATTGCTGTATTTAAGATTCTCTCTTTCTCTTGGAATTTTACCATTTTAATTATGATGTGTGTTGAAGTGGGCCTCTTTGGGTTCCTCTTGATTGCGACTCTCTGTGTTTCCTGGACTTGTGTGACTTTTTTCTCTCATCAACCTAGGGAAGTTTTCCATCATTACTTTTTCAAACAGGTTTTCTATCCCTTTCTCTTTTTCTCCACCTCCTGGTATCCCTACTATATGGATATCACTACATTTCATGTTGTCCTGCTGCTTTCTTAACACCTCTTTGTTCTTTCTGAGCCTCTTTTCTTTTTCTTGCTCCTTCTGGGTATTTTTTTCTACCTTGTTCTCCAGTTCACCAATCCTCTCATTCAATCCTCTACTACATCTAACCTCCCTTTGATTCTTTCTACTGTATTCTTTCTTTCAGAAATTTTGTTATTCATTTCCTCTTAGCCCTTATTGATTGATTCTATATCCTTTTTCATGCTGATATAACTTTCAGTGAGTTCATCATAGTTTCCCTGTAGTTTTTGGCAATTTACTGTGAGCTCATTGAGCTTCCTTATGACCATTGCTTTGAACTCAATAATTGATAGATGACTTGCCTCCTTTTCATTTAGCATTCTTTCTTAGGCTTCCTCCTTTCCTTTCATTTAGGGATTGTTTCTTTATCTTCCCACTGTTTATGAAACTCTTCTTATTAGCCTCTGCTTCTTAAATTGACCTGTTCTGCCTCTCTATGTTTATGGTGTTAACTTCTGTGGTAGGAGGCCTGTGAGATTCAATGGTGCAGTCTCATTGATCTCCTGAACTTGCTGCTTTTGGGTTGCCATTTATGTTGGCTCTGTGTACATCTTTGGGTTTTGATCGTCGTTTGGTCTTTTTTTGATGGGTCTTTCTCTCCAGCTGATTAACTGAGGGTCACTCCAATCACCATGTCTTGTATTCTGTTGTGCAGACAGGTTGTGTCAAAAGCTGCTCCTTTTATCTGTCTGAGGTTTTGAGGTTTTTTTCTATTATTCAGTTGTTTGTTCTGGATAATTTCTCCACCATTTAGTTGTATTTCCAGATTGGTCTTGGGTGGAGGTTGGTGTGGCTTCCACTCACTCCTTCACCCTCTTCTGTCATTTTCTGTTGGTGGTTCCTTTGTTGGTGGGTTCTCTTTTCTAGCAGGTAACTGATGTTCACAGCTCTCACCTACTCTGTGATAAGTTGCAGGAAAATGCAAAATGGGTTTAGACATCAGGAGTATATTCTATTGGACTTAAAGTACCAAACCTTAGAGAAAAGATAGGAGATCCTTTGGATAAGTATAGTGTGAACTGTGATATTTCACCCAACTAGTCACATTTTAGAAATGATGGAAAAAAGGGAAGACTCTTGTTGAGGGGGGAGGATTGTGAGTTGGATCCAGAAAACAGTGAGCTTGTGGAAGATCAGATTATGAGATATAGTGAGAGAAAAGTATAGAAAATGGGTGTGATGTGCAAGAGAATAGAGTTAACCACCACAGTACTAAAGTTCAGGAAACAGTGAAATAAACTAAGGTCCGGTGGTGGGGGGGGGGAGGTTCTGTGTAGTACTTTACAATTGTATGGAACAACAATTATTTACAATAGTAATGGAGCAACAATCATATGACAGAATTTATGTGATCTGAATAACAAGACTAAGAAGTACATGAGCTAGAGTAATGCATTATTGGAACATCAGTGAAGTGAAAGAAAGAAAATTAAAATAGACTGTGAAAGAGAGAACAAGGAAAACCAGTGAAACAATGCAATTAAACAAACAAAATGATGAAAACTAAACAGAAAGAAGAGAAATAAAAAAATCAGTAAAAAATAAATATAATGAAAAAATAATAATAATATAAAAAGGAATAACTTGCAAGTTCTCTGGAATAGCAAAGTGAAATTTATCTGAGTTTCTCAGTTGTTGGGATGACCCCTCTTTGGGTCTGACCTTGGTCTTTTTTCAGCTCCAGGTTTTATTGTCTCATTTGTGGGGAGAAAAAAACAAGAGAGAAAAAAGAAAGGGGAAAAAAGCAAGCCAAGGGAGTTCTGCTTGTCTTCCTGGCTGCAGCAGGCTGAGGGGCATTGAGTTTGCTTTTGTCCCTTCCTATGGTTTTGGGCAGATGGGGGACAGGTCTGATGAGCATTCTTCACAGTTGCCCAGCCTCCAGTCCAGTTCTCAGTTCACTGCTGGGTCCGCAGTGCCCTTCTGTGCTGGACCTATGCATTCAGTCCACCAGTTGTGCTGTCCTTGAGGTGTACCAATTAGGGGCAACCCACACACCATTTTGTTCTTTGCTGTTTAGGTGCTAGGGGCTCTCAACATCTCTTTTTTCTTTCTTTTCTTTTCTTTTAATTTTATTTTAATCATTGTTCAAATACAGTTTTCTCCTTTTTACTCCCAATCCAGCCCCCCTCCCACCCCTCCACACTTCCCTCCCATTACCACCCTCCCCTTAGCTTATGACCTGTGTCCTTTAAGTTTGTTCCCCTGAACCCTTCCCACTGCCCCCTTAAATTCCCTCTACTCTCTTCTGTGGGCACTGTCAGCCTGACCTCGATTTCAGTGTCTTTGGTTATATTTTGCTTGTAGTTCAGCTCCCCTACTGAGTTAAGTCTTTCTGGGAATGGCTGACTCCCTAAGCCCTGGTGCTCTCTTCTGTGGGAGTCACCTCCACCTTCCTTTTAGTGAGCCTTCTGGCCTTGCAGGGTGGAAGTGTCACAGTGACTGCAGTGGCAAGCAAGTGCATGTGCCACTGGGGCATTGGGTGTGTGCATGCAGTCTCCTCTACTGCTGTGGTGGGGCATCGAGGTTGGGTAAATGGTGCCACTGAGCCTGCAGGCTTGGGCCTGAGGTTTCTGGGCCTGCGGTGGTGGCAGGGGCAGGGGGTGCAGATGTGGGGGCAGTGGGGTCAGTCATATGCCACATGCTGCTGGGGCCAGGGGCTAGGGAAGGTGCTCTCAGCTACTGCTGCTAGTGGGAGGGTAGGGATACCTCTGTGGTCCTGGTAGCAGGGGCAAGCCTGTGGCTGAGGGTGCAGAGGCTATAGGGGTACAACAGGGGGAGGTGGGGGAGGCTGCTGCAGAAGAATTCCACTGAGGGAGAATTCCCTAAACAACAACCAAGAGCCTTTAAAAACAAAGAAAAGAAAAAAAAATCTTCCTCCTATTCAAGCCTGCCTCTCCAAACAAGCACCTGACCTCTCATACAGCCCAACTTTCCAACCAGACTGGAGACTATCCTGGTCAGGGTACATCATGGCCCAGCTCTTCTCCCTCCACCAGGCATCACCTAGTTCCCCAATTTCTCTGGTAAAGACCCAGCCAGTGTGCACAGCCTCAGGTGTGCACACCACCCCTGTGCATTTGCTGCTTCATCTTTATTCTCTCCAGCAACTTCAAGCATCCACGCCCATCCTGGTGCTGCTCAAACCTCCCTGTTTGGCAGGAGAGGGGGTCGCTGACCTGGCTCTCTTCCAAGAATCCTGCCACAAGCCCTGTATGTGCTGGGCCAAGAGCCAAAGCCACCCTGGTCCCCTGTGCTGGTCCCAGGGACCTTATCATCTCAAAGCAATCTCCTTACCATGTGATTTTTCAATGTCCTCTATAATTTTGGCCTCCAACCTTCACAGATGCTGGTATATCATTGGCTGTTCACTCTTTTCCTCAGAAGATTTGCTAGGTGTTCCACTTGTGTGCCGGGGGATGTGGACTCTACTCCCACCTATCTTGCTGCCATCTTCCTCTCTATTCCCATTTCATTTTATTGATGGTTATTTGATATGCAGAAGCTTATTAGTTTGATGTAGCCCCAATTGCTTATTTTTCTCTATTTTCATTGCCTTAGGAGACATATCAGCAAAGATATTGCTATGAGGGATGTCTAAGATTTTGCTGCCTATGTTTGCTTTTAGGATTTTTATAGTTTCATGACTTCCACTGAAGTCTTTTATTCATCTTGAGTTTATTCTTGTGTATGGTATAAGTTGGTGGTCTAGTTTCATTTTTATATATATATCTGTAAAATTTTCCCAACAGTCTCTTTATTGAAGAGACTGTTTTTTTTACCCCACTGTATGTTCTTGCTTCCTGTGTCAAACTTTGAGTATATTAGGTGTGGGTTTATTTCTGGGATCTCTATTCTGTCCCAATTATCTCTATACCTGTTATTATGCAGACACAGGCTGTTTTGATTATAATAGTCTTGTAATATAGTTTGTTATCAGGTATTGTAATATTTCTAACTTTGTTCTTCTATCTCAAAACTGCTGAGGCTACCCAGGGTCCTTCTGGGTTCCATATAAAATTTTGGAATATTTCTTCTAGATCTGTGAAATATGCCATTTACATGTATGTATATGTGTGTGTGATTTTTTTTCTAAAAATTTTTATTGGTATTCAAGCAGAGTTGTTTCCATTTATACCCTATCACTCTCTACCACCCCCCCCCCCACCATCACCTCCATGCTCAATACTACCCCGCTTTGGCTTTGCTGATGGGTCCTTTATATATCTTCCTTGATAACCCATTCCATTCTTTTCCCAGTTATACCCCTTCACCCTCTCCTCTGGTTGCTGTCAGTTTGTTCTCTATTTCCATGTATATGGTTATATTTTTGCTTGCTTCTTTGTTTTCATGATTGGATTTCACTTCCTGGTGCTGAGTTGTATAAGTTAGTAATATATTTTTGGAGATTAACCCCTTATAAGATGTATCATTGGTGAATAAATTCTCCCATACAATGGGTTCCCATTTCATTTTGTTGATGGTTCATTTGATGTGCAGACGCTTATTAGTTTGATTAGTTTTCAAGTGAGATCATATGATATTTGTCTTTCACCACCTGGCTTATTTCACGTAGCATAATGCTCTCCAGTTCCATCCATGCTGTTGTGAGGGGTAGGAGCTTCTTTCTTTCTGCCGTGTGGTATGCCATTGTGTAAATGTGCTAAAGTTTTTGATTCATTCATTTACTGATGAGCAGCTAGGCTGCTTCTAGAACTTGGGTATTGTAAATAATGCTGCTATGAACATTGGGGTGCATAGGTTCTTTTGAATTGATGTTTCAAGATTCTTAGGGTATAATCCCAGTAGTGGAATTTCCAGGTCAAAAGCAGTTCCATTTTTAGTTTTCTGAGGAAATCCCATACTGTTTTCCACAGTAGTTGCACCAGTCAACATTCCCACCAACAGTATTCTAGGGTTCTCTTTTCTCCACAATATAATCAGCACTTGCTCTTTGTTGATTTGGTTATGATGACCATTCTCACTGGTGTGAAGTGTTATCTCGTTGTGGTTTAAATTTGCATCATTTTGATGGCTAGTGATGCTGGGCATTCTTCCATACTTCTCTGGCCCCGCTGTATGTCCTCCTTGGAAAAATATCTGTTCAGGTCCTTTGTCCATTTTTTAAATTGGGTTGTTTGTCTTGGTGTGGAGTCATGTGAGTTCTTTATATGTTTTGGAGATCAAACCCTACTCCAAGGTATGATTGGCAAATATATTTTCCCATACAGTTGGTTCCCATTTCATTTTGCTGATGATTTCTTTATCCATGCAGAAAGTTTTTATTTTGATGAAAATTCTTACCTTTAAGTCTTTTGCTCTAGAGTACATATCAGTGAAAATACTGCTGCATGGAATATCTGAGATCTGTCTCCCTATGTTCTCTTCTAGGATTTTTAGGCTATTGCAACTTATATTTAAGTCTTTTATCCACCTTGAATTTATTTTTGTGTGTGGCGTAAGTTTGTGATCAAATTTCATTTTTTTTTTTGCATATAACTGTCCAGATCTCTGAAAACTATTTGTTGAAGAGGCTATTTTTATTCCTTTTTAGGCTTCTGCCCTCTTTGTCAAATATTAATTGACCATGGAGACTTGGATTTATTTATGGACTCTCTATTTTGTTCCATTGAACCATGTGTCTGTTCTTATGCCAGTACCAGACTCTTCTGATTACCATGGCCTTGTAATATAGCTTGATGCCAGGTATTGTGATCCCTCCTACTTTGTACTTTTTCAAACTTGCTGTGGCTATTTGAGGTTAATTATGTTTCCACAAATTTTTTTCTCTTCTTTTTCTTATTGTTTTTCAAGTACAGTTGTCTCTATTCCACCCCCCAACACTCCCCGGCACTGCTGCCATCCCAACCTCCCACCCTTGATCCTACCCCACATTGACTTTGTCCATGGGTCCTTTATACATGTTTCTTGATGACTTTTTCCTCTTTTTCCTCATTATCTTCTCCCACCTCCCATCTAGTTACTGTCCATTTGTTCTATATTTCAATAACTGGTTAAATTTAACTTGCTTATTTGTTTTGTTGTTTAGGTTCCACATGAAGGGGAGATCATATCTGTCCTTCACCTTGCTTATTTCATTTAGCATAGTGCTCTCCAGATCCATCCAAGAAGGGTAGCAGTTCCCTCTTTCTTCAGTGTAGTATTCCATTGGGTAAATATACCATAATTTTTGATGCACTCATTTACAGATGGGCACTTAAGTTGCTTCCAGCATTTGGCTTTTTTAAATTGTGCTGCTGTGAACATTGGAGTGTATAGGTTCTTTTGAACCAGCGTTTCAGGATCCTTAGGGTATAATTCCAGCAGTGGTATTGCTGGGGCAAAAGACAATTCAATGTTTAGTTTTTCTGAGGAAATTCCATACTGTTTTCCACAGTGGCTGCACCACTCTGCATCCTCACCAACAGTCCACTGAGGTTTCCTTTTCTCCACAACCTGCCAGCACTTGTTTGTTTATTTGATTATGATGGCAATTCTGAATTGTGTGAAGTGGTATCTCATTGTGGTTTTAATTGCATCTCTCTGATGGCTAATGATGCTAAGCATCCTTTCATATGTCTCTGGGCCCTCTGTATGTCCTCCTTGGAGAAGTGTCTGTTCAGGTCCTTTGCCCATTTTTTAGTTGGGTTGTTTGTCTTCCTGGTTCTTTGTATATTTTGGAGATCAAACCTTTGTCTGAGATATCATTTCCAAATATATTTTCTGATATATGGTTGGTTCGTTCCCCGTTCGTTTTGGTGATGTGTTCTTTAACTGTGCAGAAGCTTTTTCGTTTGATGAAGTCCCATTTGTTTATTCTTATCTTTATTTCCCTTGCTCTAGGGAACATATCAGTGAAAATTTTGCTGCATAGAATATTTGAGATGTTCTTCCTTATGTTCTCCTTTAAGACTTTTATGGTATTATGACTTATATTTAAGCCTTTTATCCATCTTGAGTTTATTTTTAATTGTAAGGTGTAAGTTGGTGGTTGATTTTCTTTTTCAGCATGTAGCAGCCTAGATCTCTCAACACCATTTATTGAAGTGGCTATTTTCACTCCATTTTATGCCTCTGTTCCATTTATCAAATATTAATTGAGCATAGAGACTTATGGGTTTTTTTTTTCTGGGCTCTCTATTTTGATCCATTGATCTATGTATCTGTTCTTATGCCAGTACCAGACTGTTTTGATTACTGTGACCTTGTAATATACTTTGATGTCAAGTATTGTTATCCCTCCTACTTTGCCATCCTATCTCAAATCGCTGCAGTTATTTGGGGTTGTTTATGTTTCAATATACATTTTTGAAATGTTTGTTGTATATCTTGAAATATGTTATTGGTATTTTAATAGAGATTGCATTGAATCTATAAATTGCTTTGGGAAGTATGGACATTTTGAGAGTGTTAATTCTTCCAAGCCATGAACATAGTGCATATTCTATCATGTAATTTTTCCTGAACATTTGTGTCTTCCTTAATTTCTTTTTTTCAGTGTTGTGTACTTTTATGATACAGGTCTTTTATATCCTTTGTTAGGTTTATTCCAAAGTGCTTTATTTTTCTTGTTGCTATATATTAAATGGGATTTTTTTCCTGATTTATGTTTCTCATATTTCAATGTTGGTGTACAAAAGTGCCTTCAATTTCTAAATATTTACTTTGTTTCCTGCTGTTTTGCCAAATTCATTTATTAAGTTGAGTAGTTTTTTTGGTGGCATCGATAGGATTTTCTATGTACACTATCACAGCATCTATAAACAATGACAGTTTTGCTTCCTCCTTTCCAATTTGGATGCCTTCTATTTCTTTTCTCCTCTGATCACTGTGGCTAGGACTTGCAATACTATGTTGAATAGAAGTGGTGAAAATGGATATCCTTGTCCTGTTCCTGACCTTAGAGGGAAAGTTTTTAGTTTTTGCCCATTAAATGTGAGGTTGGTGGTAGTTTTCTCATATATGGCCTTTATTATGTGGAGATATGTTCCCTTTACTCCCACTTTGCTTAGTGTTGTTATCATAAATGGATGCTGTACTTTATCAAATGCTTTTTCCTCATCTTTTGATATGGTCATGTGATTTTTTTGTCTTTCCTTTTGTTTATGTAATAAGTTACAATTATTGATTTGTGAATATTGTACTATCCTTGCAACCCTGGGATGAGCCCCACTTGATCATTTTGTTTGATTTTTTAATGTATTGCTGGATATGGTTTGTCAATATTTTGTGGAGGATTTTACATCTATGTTCATCAGCAATATTGGCCTGTAGTTCTCTTTCCTGTTATGTCTTTATGTTTTTTTGTTTTGTTTTGTTTTGTTGTGTTTGGATTAGGATGATACTAGCCTCTTAAAAAGAGTCTAAGAACCTTCTTTATTCTTGGATTTTTTGGTTAGTCTGAGAGGGATACAAGTGAACTCTTCATTAAATATTTTGTGAAATTCTTCTGTGAAACCATGCAGTCCACCCCTTTTTTGTGCCAGGAGATTTTTATTACTGCTTCAATTTCACTCGCTGTTATTGGTCTGTTCAGACCTTCTGTTTCTTCTTCATTCACTTTTGCAAGATTATATTTTCTAGAAATTTGTCCATTTCATCCACATTTTCAAAGTTGTTTGCATATAGTATAGTTGTTCATAGTAATTTCTTACAGTCTTATATATTTACATGGTATCAGTTCTGATTTTCATTTATGATTTTCTAATTCTCTTTCATTTCTGATTTTATTTATTTGAGTTTTATCTTCTTTTTGTTTTGATGAATTTGCTTAAAGGCCTGTTGATTTTGTTTATATTTTCAAAGAACTAGCTTCTGGATTTATCAATCCTTTGAATTGTTCCTTTAGTCTCTGTGTCATTTAATTCTGCTCTGATCTTGGTTATTTCCCTCCTTCTACTATCTCTGGGCTTTGTTTGTTACGGTTCCTCCAGTTCTTGTAGATGTAGGATTAGGTTGTTTGTTTAAAATGTTTCTATTTTTGTTTTAATGTAGGCCTGTATCACTATGAACTTCCTTCTCCAAACTGCCTTTTCTCTGTCCCATATGTTTTGTACTGTTGTGTCTTCATTTTCATTTGTTTTAGAAACTGTTCTTTATTTCTTCCTTGATCTCACTCTTAACCCATTCATTTTTAATGGCATGATTTAATTACCATAAGCTGAATGGTTCTGAGTCTTTTCCTTGATATTGGTTTCTAGTTTAAGGCCCTTGTGGTCTGAGAAGATGCTTGATATGATTTCAACTTTCTTGAATTTGTTGAGGTTTGTTTTGTGTCCTATCATGTGGTCTATCTTTGAAATTGTTTCATGTGCATTTGAATAAATGTGCATTTTGCTTCTTTGAAATGAAAAGCTCTCTCTCTCTCTCTCTATATATATATATATTAGTTAAGTGTATTTGACTTAGGTCATGGTTCAAATGCCACAATATCCTTTATGATATTTTGTTTAGAAGATCTCTGCATTTCTCACAGTATGTTGTTTAAATCCTCTAGTTTAAGTGTGTTGATATCTATATCTTTCTTGAAGCCCTCCAAGATTTTCCTTATATATTTGAGTACTCTGCTGTTGGGTATTTATATATGTTTATAATATTTATGTCTTCTTGATGGATTGTATCCCTGAGTATTAGGAAGTGTCCTACTGTGTCTCTTTTTATGGCCTTTGTTTTGAAGTCAATTTTGTCTGATATAAGTATTTCTACCCCTGTATTTTTTTTCTTCTCCATTTGCTTGGGGTATTTTTTCCAACCTTTCACTTTTAATCTATGTAGGTCTTTTGTTCTGATATAGGTAGGTCTCTTTTAGGCAGCATATGTGCAGGTCATTTTTTCTTATGCATTTAGTTATCTTATGTATTTTGACTGAAGAATTTAATCCATTTATACTTAAGGTTATTTTTGATAAGTACATATTCATTTTTCCCCTTTTGTACCTGTGTTCCTCTCTCTCACACTCTTTTTCTTCATTTGCTTAAAGCAGTCTCTTTAGCATCTATTGCAATGCTGGTTTGGTTGAAGTGTTCTTCTAGGCTTCCTTTGTCTGTGAATGTCCTTACTTTGCATTCCACTTTAATTGAAAGACTTGCTGGGCAGAGTAGTCTTGGTTGCAGGCTTTTGCTTTTTCATTCCTTAGAATACTGCTTCCTAATGCCTTCTGGCTTATAATGTTTATGTTGAGAAATCAGCTGCTAGCCTTACCAGACCTCCCTTATGTGCTACTTCCTGTTTCCCCTTTGTTGCCTTTATGATTTTCCGTTTGTCTTTAAAATTTGGCATTTTAAATATGATGTGTCTTAGAATAGGCCTCTTTGGGGTCATCTTATTGGGGCCCTCTGTGCATCCTGAACTTGTGTGCCTCTTCCCCTTTGCAGACTGGGAAATTTTATGTCATTATTTTTTCAAACAGGGTTTCTATCCCTTGCTCCTTTTCTTCTCCTTCAGGATTCCTGTATATGAATTTTGTTGTGTTTCATGTGTTCCCTTAAGTGATTCTCATTTTTTGAGTCTTTCTTTTATGCAACTGCTCTACTTGGGTATTTCTTTCTGTCTTGTCTTCCAGCTCACTTATTGGGTCCTCTACTATATCCAGCCTACTTGTAATTCCTTGTAGTGTGTTTCTTATTTCAGAAATTGTATTCTTCATTTGTTCCTGGTTCTTGTTTATAGTTTCTTTTTCTTTTTTCATACTGTTGCAGTTTTCACTCAGTTCCTTGTACTTGTCAATGAGTTCCTTCAGCATCCTTTAATCATTCTTCTGAATTCTACGTCTGACAGTTTGCTTGCTTCCATTTCATTTGGTGCTTTCACTGGCAAATCTTCCATCACTTTCAATTGTGGGCTCTTTCTTTGCCTACCATTTTAGGTGAGTCTCTTTGTTTCTGCATTGCAGGGTGCTCTGTTTTGCCAGCTGTCTTTGTGGGGTGGACTTCTGTGGTAGGGGTTTTGTGGGACTCAGTGATGCAGTCTCTTTGGTCTTCTTGTTGGGCTCCTCTACAGTTGTCCTTTCTACCATTTATGTGGGCTGTCTTGTTGTACTTAGGCTTTACCTGTTGGTGGCTCCTTTGTTGGTGGGTTCTCCCCTCCAGCAGGTTTACTGGTATTCACAACTCCAACATTGTCTTTATGCTATTATACAAGTGTTAGTTAACAAAGCAGTATTACCAGGCAAACAAATCTATGCCAGCAAAATGAAACTCCCTACCACATCAGCAGTCTCAACTGCAATTGAACTAAGATTAATAAAGGTGAAGAGAGATTGCATATATTATAAGATATGACAAAGGGAATATTCAATGGCTAAAAGAGGGGGAAATGTTGTTTGGTAAGCAGAAGAAGTGATAAGAGTTGGGATGGAACTAAAGCAAAGAAAGGGAGAGAGAAAAATTTACAATGTGAGTATAATTGAAAGGGTTATGGGAACAACGGGGTAAAAGCAAGGAAGAGTATACAATGAGATTCGAAGTGAAATTGGAGTGGCACTGGACCAGCAGGAGTAAAATTGCAGAAAACCACAGCAAAGTTGATAGTAATGACTGCTGAAAGACATTTAATGAAGGTTGAATGGGAATAAGAATATTGTAGAAAAGTGAAAAGTGAATATGAGATATCTGCAGTAAAGAAAAATGATTTTGAGATGGTGGGGGAAGTAAATTAATAAGAGTAAGGAGTACAACCCAGGTTGGGGGAAGGGGAAAAAAGAAAGTAAAAAATGGGGGAGGGAGGGAGAAAACAACAAATTAAAATTCCTTATTCAGCTGATCAGGGGCAGGGTGAAGGTGAAATGGAGTAAGACAGTGGGAGAGTATTCTATGTGTTTAAAGTACAAACAAATAGTGAACAAATAGGTGTTCCTTTAGAGAAGTACAGCAATAATCATGAAATAGCACCTAACTAGCCACAGTTTATAAAAGGTGAGAAAAACTAAGACTTATTAGAAGGGAAAAAGAATGTGAGCTGACTTAAGAAACAAGACCACTGTCCCCGGCTGGTGTGGCTCAATGGGTTGAGTGTGGGCCTGCAGATCAAAGGGTCACTGGTGGGTTTCCCAGTCTAGGGCACAGGCCTAGGTTGTGGGCCAGGTCCCCAGTAGGGGATATGAGAGAAGTAACCACACATTGATGTTTCCCTCCATCTCTTTCTCCCTCCCTTCCCCTCCCTAAAATAAATAAATAAAATCTTTTTTAAAAAAAGAAAGAAGAGCACTTGTATGAGGTAAGATGGAGGATAAATGGTTACAATAAGGAATAGAAATTTGGCATAGTGTGAAAAAAAATAAAGTTAACCACAACAGTAATAAAGCTCAGGAAGATATTGAAATGGATTAAGACCAGGGAAGGGTGCTATGTGGGATTTGGAATAACAATAGTATGATTAGAAATATATAATTTGAATAAAAAGAATAAAAATTAAAAGACCAAGAGTAGTGTGTTATTCAGAATACAAGTGAAGACATAAAAATTAAAATGCTCTATGAAAGGAAGAATGAAAAATAAATCAAACAATAAAATAAAAAAACACAAAACTAAATAAATGGAAAGAAGATAAATTGAAACAAACATGCAAGTTCTGAAACATAGCAAAGTGAAATTTGTCTTAGCTGTTGGTGTTTGCCTTCTGACTTCTTTCTGGATTCATCTCAGGTCTTCTCACAGCTCTACTCTTACTGTCTTATTCTTGGGGAAAAAAAAAAAAAGCCTCCTGCTGATTTTAAATCTGCCCTGACAGTTTTGCTGATCTTTTGGTATCCTGTATGCAGAGGGAGACTGAGCTCCATTTTTTTTTTATTCCTCTCCTGTGGTTCTGCAAGGATGGGGGCTCAATCTGGGCTACAATTATCAGAGGTACCCAGTTTCTGGGCCATGCCCTCCAACATTGGGTGGCCCACACTGTCCACTCTGCACATTTGTGCCAGTCCAGTGCAAATAATCCACCTTGTTTTGCACCCCTCTGATATGTCCTTGAGGTGCACTGAATGGGAGCAAAGGCACCCATTCCTCTCTCTTTGTTGGGCTGGCCCCTGCGCATGTGCAGACCCTTCATGTCAACTATGTTGTGGCCAGTCAGTTGAATAGGTTCACAGGATTCTGGAAGACTGATGACTATTCACGGAGCCATTGGAAATGCTTGATGCACCTTTATTCAAGGTTACCTTTATCCATGGACACTGCAAGCTGCATGTCCCTTGTATGTCCCTTGTATGTCACCTGTCCCCAGTGTGTTCCCAAGTGGAAGCCCCTAACTCCTTTATATACTGAATACAGACAAAGCCAGCAGGGTGCCAGAATATTGTGTAATACAGTAAGATTCTGTGCATAAGAGCCCACTCAAGGCTATGGGAACAGTTCTTGGACTCAGTCTCAAGGCTATGGGAACATTGCTTATCAGGTGCATCCTCAAGATTATGGAAAACTGTTTCCTTTAGTTGCCCAGATATCTGGGTTAGGAAGACAGACTACCTTTGTTTACCCTACATCAATACAGTTCCCCTATTTAAGGAAGTCCCTCTGGGTGCCCTGACTCTCTGAGCTCCTGCTGTTCCTGTATGATCAGTCTGTGAAGCACCCTGAGTGAGAGCAAATTGCATCCCCACTCCTCCTTCTTCGCTGGCCTGGCCCCTGTGCATGATAGTTCCCTGTACATGCAAGGTCCCTGCAAGGCAGCTAGTTCCACTTTTGAAAAAAGACCCTTTGGGTGCTGTTACCACTCCTAGCCACCACCCAGCTTTCCATGCAGTCCAACTCTCTGACTAGTCCAGAGTGTATTTGGGTCATGGCCAGTTGTGGCCCATCTCTTCTGTCAGCTCCAGGTGTCACCCAGCTCCCTAATTTCTCTGGGTACACCACCAGCTGAATCACTTACTGCCTTTTTACAACCCCACCACCACCCTTGAGGCGACCTGATGCATCCAGGTATCTCTTGGCATTGGTTTGAGACTTCCCCACTCTGGGATGGGAGGAAGCATTTAGGTTGCTATCACTGACCCAGCTCTTCTCCCATATTTCTGTGGCAGTCGTGGTCTCTGGCACAAGGCCTGAAGACCTTCCCATCACTTTACAAAGTGTCCTTACTGCTTGTTTTTAAGCATCCTCTGCATACTTTGGCTTCCAATCTTTGTATCAGCTGGGATTCTGTTGGCTGTTCACTCTGTTCTTTGGAAGATCAGCTAGGTGGGCTCTGCTCCCAACCACATTGCTGCCATCTTCCAGATCCTATTTTGCCATTCATATTTTAATACGAATTGTGTTGAATCTATAGATTGTTTTTGGTAGTATGGACATTTTAATGATCATTGTTTCAATCCATTAACATGGTATATACTTCCACTTATTTGTATCTTCCTCAGTTTCTTTCTTTAATATCCTGTGTTTTTCTGAGTACAGGTCTTTTACTTTCTGGTTAAATTTATTCCTAGGTACCTTATTTTTTGTAGTCAGTGTTGTAATAGTAAATGGAATTGTTGTATTGGTTTCTCACTCTGATCATTTATTATTGGTATATAGAAATGACACTATTTTGGAATATTAATTTTGCATCATGCTACTTTGTCAAATTCCTTTTTGTCCTAGAAGTTTTTTGGTGGAGTCTCTAGAGTTTTCTGTGTACAATATCATGTCCTCTGTGAATGACAGTTTTATTTCCTCCTGTCCAATTTGGATGCCTTTTATTGCTTCTTCTTGTCTGATTGCTATTGCTAGGTCTTTCAGTATATGTTGAATAAGAGAACAGAATTAGAGAAATGGATATCACACGGAGAGATTTTAGTGGGGAGGGGGAAGGGAGGAATGGGGGGAAAAGGTACAAGGAAGAAGAAGCATAATTAGTAGGCATAAAATAGATGGGGAGAGATAAAAATAATATAGGAAACAAAGGACTCAAATAACTTACACATACAACCTATGGACATGACCTAAGGGTGGAGGGGAATGCTGGAGGATTGTGGGGGCAGGGTGGAGGAGGGATAAATGGGGAAAATTGGAAAAACTCTATAATAGCATAATCAATAGAAAAATACTTAGAAAAAGAGTATGAAAGCAAACATCCCCGTCTTGTTCCTGATCTTAAGGGAAATGCTTTTAGTTTTTGCCCCCTCTCTTCGCACTTAGCCGAGAGTTGTTTTTTTTTTAATCATAAATGGATGCTGGATTGTATCAAATGTTTTTTCTTTATATGAGGATGTGATTTTTATCCTTCATTTTGTTTATGTGGTCTATCACGTTTATTGATTTGCAGATATTGTGTCAACCTTGCGTCCCTGGAATAATCCCACTTGATCATAGTATATGATCTTTTTAATGTATAGCTGGATGTAGCTTGCTAATATTTTGTTAAGGATTTTAACATCTATGTTCATCAAGGATATTGCCCTATAATTGTTTTGTAGTGTCTTCATCTGGTTTTGGAATTAGGATAATGAGCTTGTAAAATGAGCTTGGAAGTTTTCCCTCCTCTTAAATTTTTTGGAATAGTTTGAGAAGGAGAGATGTTAGTTCTTCTCACAATGTTTGGTAAAATTCATCTGTGAAGCTATCTGATCCAGGGCTTTCATTTGTTGGAAGATTTTGGATTACTGCTTCAATTTCACTAGGTATAATCTGTCCATTTAAATTCTCTGATTCTTTCTGATTTAGTTTTGGAAAATTATATGTTTCTAGGAATTTATCCCATTTTTCTAGGTGGTCCAATTTGTTGGCATGTAATTGTTCATATTATTTTCTCACAATCTTTAGTATTTCTTTGGTGTCAGTTATTACTTGTCTTTCATTTCTGATTGTACTTATTGGGGCTGTCTCTATTTATTTCTTGACAAGTCTGGTTAAAGTTTTGTCAATCCTGTTTATTTTTTCAAACAACCAACTCCTGGTTTCATTGATCTTTTATATTATTTTAGACTCTACTTTTTAAAATTTCTGTTCTTTATTATTTCCTTCTATTCACTTTGGGCTTTCTATGTTGTTCTTTCCCACATTTTTAAGTTTAAATTTGAATTATTTATTTGAGCATTTACTTGTTTCTTGACATAGCTCTGTAGTGCTAAGGATTTCCCTCTCAGAATCACTTTCTCTGTGTCACACAGATTGTGGGTTGTTGTGTTCTCATTTTCATTTGCTTCAAGGTATCTTTTGATTTCTTTCTTGATCTTATTGTTAACCATTTTATTGTTTTATAACGTTATTTAGTTTCCATGTCTTTCTGTATTTTTCAGCTTTCTTCTTGTGATTGAATTTTATATGATAGTTTCATAGCATTATGGTCAGAGAAGATGCTTGATATGTTATCAATGTATTAAAATTTATTGAAACTTGTTTTGTGTCCTAACATGTAGTCTATCCAGGAAAAATCTCGTCATGCACTTTAGAAGAAGGTATATTTTGCTACTTTGGGATGAAATGTTCTGAAGATATCAACAAAATCCATTTGATCTAGTGTGTCATTTAAAGCTGCTGTCTCCTTGTTGATTTTCCACCTGGACAATAGATCCATTACTGTGGTGTTAAAAATTCCCTACTGTGACTTTGTTTCTGTCTCTCCCCTTATGTCCATCAAGATTTACTTTACATATTTAGGTGTGTCTATGTTGGATACATAAATATTTGCTAGGGCTATATCCTCTTGTTGGATTGTTCCCTTTATTATTATGTAGTGTCTTTCCTTGTCTCTTACAAGTGAGCATCCTTATACCCATTGCTTTTAACTCTATATCTGATCAATTGTTTTTCTCCATTTTATTTAGCTCTTTTCCTGGAGATTCCTCCTGTTCTTTTATGTGGGGCTTGTTTCTTTATCTCACTATTTTGGTTGTCTTTTTGTGTTTGTTTCTATATATTAGATAGAACTGCTATGGGGTGGCCTTATTTAGTAGGTGTACTGGATAGTGGTGCAGTCTCCATGATCTCCTTGAGCTGGGTGCTTTAAGAGTGTATCTTGTGCCCTGGCTGGTGTAGCTCTGTGGATTGAGCATGGGCTGTGAACCAAAGTGTCGCAGGTTCAATTCCCAGTACGGGCACATACCTGGGTTGCAGGCCAGGGCCCCCAGCAACTGCACATTGATGTTTCTCTCTCTCTCCCTTTCTCCCTCCCTTCCCTCTCTAAAAACAAATAAATAAAATCTTAAAAAATAAAACAAAATAAAATAAAATAAAAAGAGTGTGTCTTGTGTGGGTTATATGGGCTCTCCTGTTATAATTGGGTTCTTTATTTCTATTGGCTTGTTTTTAAATAAGACCAAACTTTGGATTGGCTGACTGAGAAGTTCAATCCTGACCACGGTGTACAGTCTGCTGTACAGGTGTGGTCTTGAGGTGGCTTCTTCTGCTTTTTATTGGTCATACACCTCCTCTTCAAATGGTCTTTAGCTGGTAATTTGGGATGATTGTTTTCCAAATTAGTTCTATTTCCACTTTGGTTCTAGGAAGAGGTGAGAGTAAGATCACTTATTCCACTGCCATCTTGAAACTCCACATGATGACATATTCTTTAAAACATTTTTTATTCCACTTTTAAGACATTTACACATAAAGTTTTTCATCAGACCCATGTGAACCCCAAAATCCGATGTGAAACAGCTGTGTAAGTTTAGGCCCCAAAGAGAGTTCTGCTGACATTTAAGAAACTGGCATTGAGCAGGGTAAGGGTGATTTAAATGTGCAGTATTTACTGAGCAGTGAGGAATGAAGTCTCTAGTTTTGTTAACTCACAATGTTTTTATTTTTTATCCTACCCAAGGACATGTTTTTATTGCTTTCAGGGAAAAAAGGAGGGAGACAGAGAGAGAAAGAAACATTGATTGGTTGCCTTCCTTCTCACATGTGCGCTGACTGGGGACCATTCTGCAACCTGGGTATGTGCCCTGACTGAGAATTGAGCCCACAACCATTCAGTCTATAGGATGATGCCCCAACTGATCCACACTGGCCAGGGTTTAACTCACCATGTTTAAACGGTTACTAGTAAGTTCTATAAGTGACTCCTGTGTTGTGTTTTATAATTTTCAAAGTGTTCTTCATATTGTTTTATACATTTCAATAACTTCTTTGCAGAGATAACATACAGAGACACATTATTGTCAAAGTTATACAGGCATACCTCTGAGATTTTGGGGATTTGGCTCCTACTGCAATAAAATATGTCATAAAAAATGACCAAGTATTTTTGGTTTTCCAGTGGATATAAATGTTATGTTTATATTATAGTCCAATGATTTTCAACCTTTTTCATAGCACACATAAACCAATTGCTGAAATTCTGCAGCACACCCTAAAATATTTTTCCAATCTGACAAAATAATAGATAAATTGTATTTATTTATTTATTTATTTACTTACTTATATCAAATTTATTGGGATGAGACTGGCTCACAAATCCTTACAGGTTTCAACTGTAAGTGTACAGCTCAACAAAACATCATCTGCACACTACATTTTGCACACCCATTACCCTAAGCAAAGTCTCTTTCCATCCCCATTTTCCCACCTTTGCTCATCTCTACATACCCCTACCTCCTTCCCTCTGGCCATCACCATACTCTTGTCTGTGTCAAAGTGTTATATATATTTATGGGTTTTTTGCTTAACCCCTTCAACTTCTTTCATCCAGCTCCACAAATCTCCTCCCCTTTGACAGCTATTAGTCTGTTCCATGTATCCATGTCTCTATTCTTATTTTATTCATCAGCTTATTTATTTATTTATTCTAACCCAAGGACATACTCATCAAATACAGAGAGAAGGAAAGTTGGGGAGAGAAACACTGGCTAGTTGTCTCTCATATGTGTCCCAACTAAGGACTGAACCTACACCTAACCATGTGGGAAACTTAGGAGGCAAACCCTCTACCTTTTAGTCTACAGGATGATACTCCAATCAACTGGAACACACTGGCAAGAACTGTTCATCAGTCTATTTTTTTTTTCATTAGATTCCACACATAAATGAGATCATGTGGTATTTGTCTTTCTCTGACTGGCTTTTTTCACTTAGCATAATTTTAAAAATAAGTATAATTTTTGGTTCTTCCACACTGGACAGCTATAGTTGTATTGGCTGTTGTCATTTTTTAACTTGACAATCTAAGGGAAAGAGGCCACTGTTCTTGAATAAATAGTCAAGTATTGCACATTTTAAATGTTCTTGCAGCACATCGTTTGAAATTCATTATTATAATCTTTTTTTATCCTTACCCAAGGACAGATTCATTGATTCTAAAAAGGGGAAGGGAAGGAGATAGAGAAAGGGAGAAATGACAGAAATCAGCATGAGAGAGAAATATTGATCAGTTGCTTTTCCTATGCACCCCAGCTGGGACCAAACCCGCAACCTAGGTATGTGCCTTGACCAGGAATTGAACCTGTGACTTTTTGGTTTGGTTTGCAGGAAGATTCCTAATCAACTGAGCCACACCAGCCAGGGTGCTACTATAGTCTAGTAAGTGTACAATGGCATTATGTCTAAAAAAATGTTCATATCTTAATTAAAAATACTTTATTGTTAAAAAATGCAAACTATTCCTGAGCCTTGATTGAGTTCTAATCTTTTTGGTGGTGGAAGGTCTTTACTTCAGTGTGCAAATAATGCAATGTCTGTGAAGCACAATAAAACAAGATATGTCTGTCTAAGAAAAATATTTGGTGTAAGAAAATTAAAAAATACAGATGAGCAAAAACATGATCTGATCCCATGTTGGGGACCACCCTGCCTGGTCTCAGGAAGCTGTAGCCCCCCCTTGACCCCCCACTGAGTGAGAGACCTCCGGACCAGGAGCCACTAAGGAGACAGAAACTTATTTCCCTGGCATGAACGCTGCCTGTTCCATGCCTGACCTCCTACACTTGATCAGTTAGCCAATGACAGGTAACATTTCCCATGGAGGGAAATGCCTAAGGCAGGCATGATCATGTGGAGGCTTCTGGGAAGAGACTTGGGGCTGTGAAGGGGTGATGGACATCAACCCCTGCCCCCTCGGCTTTGTCAAAGCCTGAGTCCTTGTTCTTAGAAGTGAGTAATCCAAGTCTCCTGGCTGCCTTTGTCTTCTCTGTTAACTCAAGCCTGCAGAAATAGCAGGGGCGGTGCAGCCCAGACCAGAGTTGGTGGACCCCTCAGGGTAATAAGTCCCAGGACATAGAATATGCAAGATCCTGTGAGATCTGTTTGCTGGAGGATGTTATTAGATTAGAATTTGAAGGCATAGACAGGAAACCAAAACTGCCCTTTGAGCCCTGTTACTCCTTTCAAATGTTAAAACTCCAGTCTCTGCCCAGAATCACAGCGGGGGTTCTGTCTGTACCTTTGTAAGTCACCTACTTCTTTTGATCTTTTCTGCCAGACTGTGAATCCACAAACTAAGTCTGTATTCTCAATAAAAATCTGCTTGGGAATGGAAACAGGGCACTCTCCACTAGAGGGAGTGGCCGTTCCATTCCTACTTCCCCACAGGACCTGGTTGTCTCTGTGTATGTTTTTCTCGTGTGTGTCGATGAGCCATCTGCAGCGTTCTGTGCTCACTGCAGGCTGGTGAGCGCACTTCAATCCCATTGCTTAGAGATAGTACTATTTTATTTAGATCCTTCAAAACCTTCCTTAGCACATATGTAATCTTATTCCTCTGTGAAGATAGGATCATAATCCAGAATATGTGTTTTCCATAATGATTTCAAAGTGTTACTGGTTCAAGTGGTATAGACACCTGTGAGAAATATGGCAAAGAAAAAGTGACACCAGGTAGGACAACCCAATGCCTTCTCTTGTGTGACTGTCATACCAGCTGCAGTGAGCCTTTTCCAATCATGAGCATGGGCTCCCCAAGTAGGATGTTCTTCTAACTAGAGCTTTTAATATGAGTTGTTCAGTATTTGTATAGAGTCTCACAGAAAGTTAGTTTGAATTGTGGGATTTAACTGCAACCTGCAGCCAACACTCAGTTCTTCTCCCATTTGATGTGAAGGTCACTGAGCCTATGCTGGACTGCATATCATATGACAGCAAGTGCTTCAAGTGTGATATTCCTGAAGACTCTTGTAATACTTATAAAGAAGAAACCATCGCTGTTCCACTTTGCAGGGAAGGAATGGTGGCTTGCCTAAGGTCAGTAACTGGTAAGTGCTGGTCCCTAGAGCTGCTCTAGAGCTAGAGTTCTCTGCTGTCCACTTCTGGGGAGGTGGGGGCAAAAGTGCATGGCCACCCAGAAGCCACCAGGCCCAGTAGACAGTGTCTGTTCCACTGAACACACATCCTCTAGTCTTACTGCTTGACTTGGACCATAATGGGTCTTTGATATGCTATGCAATTCATAGCTAATTTGCAGTGATGGTCAGAGTGCTCCAGCTGTATAATAAAAATACATACAGCCCTGGCTGGCGTAGCTCAGTGGACTGAGTGCGGGCTGTGAACCAAAGTGTCACAGGTTCGATTCCCAGTCAGGGTACATGCCTGGGTTGCAGGCCACGGCCCCCAGCAACCGCACATTGATGTTTCTCTCTCTCTCTCTCTCTCTGTCTCTCTCCCTCCCATCCCTCTCTGAAAATAAATAAATAAAATTCTTTAAAAAAATAAAAATACATACAAAGCCTGCAGGATTGTGAAACCACGGGTGACCTCATGGCACAGGGGGCTAATTGTCCAGTAGGAAGCTTTTGCCTGCTACAACCAGGAGACTCATTTTCTCAGTCTTTCATTTCCTCCCATCCTGAATTATCTCTGAGCTTTATCAAAGATGCAATAAGTCCCCCGTGGTCCCTGTATGAGTGGAAGCTGTCTGATCAGCTTCTAACATCACCTATTCCTGCCTGCAACAGTCATACCAAGTATCTATCATCTAAGTAGAGCTCAGATAAATATATGAGTGGGTGTGTAGACGGTGGCTTTATAGAATGGCTATTTATTAACCCTAGCTGATCATTTGCATAAAGGCCAAATTCCTTATTTTGCTTGGAGGATATAAAATAGAGAATGGCCTGGTTTCTGTCACACTTTTTAATATGAACTTTTTGACCTCTGGATGCAAAGGTAAGTTATTTGCTTTGTAAGTGGTAGTATGTGTGTGTGAACATGGGCAACATGCACCTAAATCATGACTGCTTTTTAAAAAAATACAGAATTATATCTTATCTGTGCATCAGTACCCTGAATTTTGTACAGAAGCTAATTTGAAATGAAATGTTCATCCTAACCATTTGGTGCCTTTATCTTGGTCATTTCTTTGTGCTTGTTGAAGACTGAACTGTAAGAAGACAGGGCTCTAGGGACAAGCTGCTTTGTTGGGAAGCCAGTCTCCCTTCTTCCTAAGGTTCAGGCTGTGAGTAACACTGGACCAAAGGCTGGTGGTGTCTCTTTGGATGATGACCTTCTTGCTTAGTTGTGGTTCCTTGAGGGCCATCAAAAAAGAGTTCTAGTCTGGGAGCCCTGTACCCAGATTTGGGTAAAACTCCTATATCCTCCTGTGAGAGAGCAACAGAGCAGTGTGGGTGCTGGTCCTACCAGTGTGAAGTGCTATCACTGTAAGAGGTATTTACCCTTCAACGCTAGGGACAACCCAGTTGGTATTCGCAGGTGGGGGAAGAAATAAGACTCCATACCACAGAACACCACCTGGCACAGAAGGGATGACTACTGATATGAACAGTGACCTTCATGGATCTCAGAATCCATGTGTTAAGTAAAAGAAGCCCAGCAAAAGAGAGCATGTACTCCCTGTGTGGTGTCATTTATACAAAATTAAAAAACTCTAACTTCTAGTGACAGTGGTGAAAAGAGGACTGGAAAGAGGAATTATAGAGGTGCAAAAGGTGATGAATGCATTCATTTTCTTGGTCTTACTGATGGTTTCATGGGTATAGACACACATTAGAATTCACTACATTGTACACTTTCATTATGCACAGTTTATTGTATGTCACACTTCAGCAAAGCTGTTTTTACAAAAGCAGTTTATGTACCCTCTTCTAGGGGAATCTAGAGTTTTAGACTTGGAGGGTACAGCAATATCCATTTCCCTAAAGGCTTGGGTAGAACCCAGCTATTTGTTTCCATGGGGTGGTGACAGGTGTAGGCTCCTGTGCAGGAGAGCTGCCAGTCAGGTCTCAGTGAGAACCAGGCTCTGAGGAGAAGTGGTCATTGGAAGCTTCTTCTGACAGGAGATGGTTGGTAACACACAACGTGGTTTTTCCTGCACATCTACTCGCCGCTGGTTCCATGGGTGCAGATATCGATGACAATTCTGCAGTGTCTGAGCTCAGGTGGGATGACCATTCCCCATAGTACATATTGTTGACAAATCAGTTGAATTTACTTGTTATGATGCTGCCATGTGTTCCTGGCAGACCACACCAGATGGCCATCTTCTAAGTGGTGCCTTGTGCCTGAATCTCCACCCAGTGAGTGCTTGTTTCCTGAGCTCCTTCCTTTCCACCTTCCTCCCCAGGAGGCTAAAAAAAGAAGGTACACTTGATGTCACCAGACTGCGATGGAGTGGCTGTGCACTTGTGCTGATCATAACACAATCAAGAGCCACCCTCTGACACTTGACCATAGAGGCTTCTGGTCAGTGCAGAGCATCCTGGGCATGTTAGATTCAGTGCTGTAGGCTGCTGTGCACTCAAGTTCTTTGCTGTGTGTCAGTGTTCAATCCCCTGGCATAGTTTATGCTCATTTCTCCCTTGTCCCCAAGGTGATGAAGGCTCTGTGTCCTCTCTTCTGGGGCATAGGACAACACACATCACAGTCCAAGCCACATTTCTTTGGTGTCCTAGGTTTCTGTCTGCCTAGTGACCATCCCCTGCTCTTCCAGTGCTTAGTCCCTTTTGTGGACACAGGGGGGTGCAGAAGGGGCTGATAGTGGGATTGTGGCTGAGACTGGTCCCTTAACTGAGGTCAGATGTAGGCTCTAGTCACGGACAGGAACGGGTCTGAGAGAATAACAATGCTTAGGAAGGCACAGGCCTTAGGCTTGTCACCTCTTTCCAGACCCACATATCTATCTTCTATGGCAGACCCCTTTCTGTCCATGTTACTTGAAAGGGGAGGTTTACTTCTTGCTAACAGCAGAGTTCTGACTGATGAACCCACCCTTACTACTGCTCTCTGGATTCCAGAAAGCTGAAAATTCACCAGAGCTAGAGTTCTGCATACAGATTTCTATCTTTGACCTGACCAGAGGCTCTGGGACCAAGATCCATGATGAGTATTCCTGAGGAGCAGATATGACTTGAGGGGGACACATGGGGGTGGGGAGTACATGGAATATGCCTAGAGGGCAGCTGGCTAAGTAAGAAGCTGGGGTCAGGGTGCACATTGTAGGCACTCAGTCAGTGACAAATTGAAAACAAGGTCACCTGGTAGGATTCCAAGCTGAGAGTGAGACACCTTCTTTCTAGGTTGTCCTTGATTAGACTCTCTGGAGCCCAGGAGTGGCCACACTTTCCAGCTTGCCTCCTTTTCCCTGACCAGGGTTGTCATTCCTCCTGCATGGTTAGCACTCCAAAGTCTTCAATCAGGTTAAAAATACATAGTTCCAGTGTTTCTGGCTATTCTCAGCGGAAGGTTTGCCCTGAACTGCCTGGTGGGATTCTATCCCACTCTCAGAGGGAGTAGGAATGCTTAATTCAGCAGCCCTCCAAGGGCCTGCAGCCCAGCACAGAATCTCATGGATTATGGCACTGGGTGATGTACGCATGTTGTGCAGAAGAAAACATTCTAGGCAGCCAGCTCAGAAAGATTTCATACAGAGTGTCCAGCCCTATGTCCAATGTAACCAGGTACTGAATGAAAAGTAGCCAGGCCCTCAAGGATACAGAACAGAGGGATAAAAAAAAAAATAGAAAGTGATGGGGATGTAGTTAACTCAGTTAACAGACACCCCTTTGGTGAAAATCTGTCAGGTCCAGGGAAGGGTGTAATGGATGACCTGGGACACCATGCCAAAGAGTAAGAAAGTGTTTATAGACTGACAGGGCCATGATCAGGTATGAGAAGAAGTGGAAGGAATGGATTATAATCTAGTGGGTAAATAAAAATCCAAGAGTCCACGCTGATATAAATAAATGTGGCGGAGGTAAATTCTTCCCTACAGTAGAATGCCAGCTAATAAATACGGCTCAAATGATGACATTAGAAACTACTGGGTGTAAATGGAGTATGTACATAATCTCAAAGTATCTCCTCTTGAATTGTCTATTGATTACAAAGGAAAAAGCAATACATTAAGAATGGATGAACTTTGCAGGCACCTGGTTTGTCATCAGTATGAGATCAACCAAGATGATATTCTTTCTTGATGTGATACAGCATTATTTCTTTCATACTGCCAAAAATGCCTGACATGAATCTTACAGCAAAGAAACAATGAGACATTCTACAGAGTAACTGGCCTGGACTCTTGAGCACGTCATGGTCAGGAAGGATTAAGACTGAGGACCTGCCCACATTAAAGGAGACTGAAGACACATAATAGTCAATGTATAGTTATGGCCTGGATCTTGGGGAAAAATTAGTTCTAAGGGCATTACTGGGACAGTGGAGGAAATTTGAGTTTGGCCTTTGAATTACTTACCAGACTGTAGTTGAACTGCCTGATGCCTTTGACCTGTGGTGAGAGCAGATCACTGGGGGCAGCAGGAGGAGATGTCAGCCAGTTTGAAAACATGCTTGCAGTGGCCACAGTGGTGGGGTAGGTGGGAAGTGCTGGCATCTCAACACCTTCTGAGGAGTGAGAGGTGGAGAAGTTGACAAGTGACATTTTCAAAGCACCTGGGTGTACAAATTTCTTTGAGATCCTGCATCCAATTCTTTTGAATACATACCAAAGTGAAATTACTGGATCATATGGTAATTCTGTTTTAATTTTTAGGAACTGCTATGTTTTCCATAACGGTTGCACCATTTTATATTTCCACCAGCAGTGCACAAGTTTCCATAGAAATTGAATATAACCACTAACCTAGAATTCCACCTCAGTGAAAAAGTCCTTCAAGAATGAAGGAGAAATAAAGGCAGTCTCAGACTGACAGTGAGAAAACTTTCACCAACAGACCCTTACTAAAGGAGGTATCTAAGGATGTTCTTCAGGCAGAAGAAAAATGCTCTCAGGTAGAAACTCCTGGATGCAGAGAGGAAAGGAAAAATATGGGTGTAACTCTAGATAACTCTCACTTGGTAAAACATTACTAATAATGTCTTGTAGGGTTTAAGACATATATAGCATTAAAATACAGGATACCAGTAACACTTCAGTTTGTGGGAGAGGTGAATGGAGGGAGTTCTGACCTCTGCAGCCTGGGAAGAGATAAATGCACTTAATTGGACTCCGATACATAAAGGCTATCTATTATATTTTTTTGGGAATCACTATCAGAATAGTAAAAGTATTAGTTATTAAAGGGAGGAAATGGAAGGTGCAAAATATTCAAAAAGAAGGCAAGAAACAATAAAAATAGAACAGACATGACAAACAGAAAGCAAATTAAGATGATGGCCCCCACTGTCGGTAATCACACTGAATGCAGCAGGACTGAGTGATGTAATTAAAAGAAAAAAACTGTAAAACTGGTTCTTAACAAAAACACAAAAGAGAATATAGAAAGGTGAAATGTAAAAGGATGAAAATGAAAATCCTGGGAATAGCAGTCAGAGAGCAGTCAACGCAGGGAGGACCAGGGCCCAGGGGCATGTTTGTGTGGGTCCCGTCAGGTTTTATTCTGAGAAGTTTGAGAGCTCCAGAGGAGTTGGACGTTTCCCTAGGTGCCCTACATGGGGTGTTGCCCATATTTGCTGTGCCCATATTAATGTGGTAGTTTGTGTCTGCTCACTAGCACACATGTGCACACACATGCACATGCACACATGCACTCTCTCCTGCCTCTGGTCCTAGGGTCCCCCACATGACATTTCCTCTCACACATCACTGGCCAGAATTTTCTTTGTCACATCAGCCTGCAGTGAAGGCCCTATTTTCCATGGCAAGAGGTGAGCACTAACCTGTTCCAAGAGCCAACTTCACTTTTAAAAGGTAAACAGGTGATGGTAGCACTTCCTCCTTTCTCTTTTCTCTTCGTTTTGTTCTCCGAATTTGGGGTGCATGTGCATAGTAGGATTTGCTCTGCACTGAAGGCTATAGAAAATTAAGAATCTATTTTTTCCCTGCTTATCAACTTACAGATGAATTTTCTGTATGTGTGAAAGGTACATCTGGGAGCCGTCAGAGGAGAAAGGTAGACAGACTTGGACACATTGAAGTCTGAAGCTTGGTCCTGACTGACATGGTTCCTGCCCCATGGAGGAAGGTGAAGGAGGGTGTGTGCAGGTGCACAGGGCTCTCCAGTGTGATCTTTGGGCTCAGGCTTCCATTCAGTGAGTGGTGTGAAACATTTTTTTCTCTTTAATTTGAAATGTTTTGTTTGACCAAATGGCTGTTCATTGTAAGTTACCAGTTTTAATATTACTTAAATGTAAAAAAGAAACTGAAAAAGGAACAGTTCAGCATTACTTAGTACGTAATTTGAACTTCAGTGTGGTGGCTGTTAGATGATGATATTGGTGGTTTTATTTTTTAAGTGCCATGAGAATAACAGAGTCATTAAAAAATAATAGATTTCGATACTTAAAGAAGTTGATGTTCAGACTTGTATCATTTTGTCTCCTCCATGTCAAATACAATCTAGACAAGGAGGTATAAACAGACAGGACCCAGGGACAGACTGTCCTTATCTCTCAAGATGGTCTCGCCCTTCCTGTTAGTCTTTTGATATGGCATACTCCTGAGAGCCTTTGTAGCTCTGCCTCCACCCTCATGGGGCCATAACATCTTAGTGGCCCCCAAGGATGCCATTATGCTGCATTTGGTGAGTTAGAAAAACTGTGTGGGGTGTTGGACAGTGGCTAACTCCCTGGGTTTTGTTCTCCCTCTGTGGTGCCAGAATGATAACCATCTGCTTCCTGAGCTGGCAGGTAAGTTATATGGCTAAGTTCCTGTCCACTGCTGTGACCTCAAAGTCTGGAATGGGAGGAGCACTGACCATGGTTGGCACTGTTTTGGTGTTTGTGGCTTCAAGTACTACTCTTGCCAAGGCTCCCAAGGAAGACAGCCCTTCTCTAGGGGAATCTCTCCATTGTCTGGCCCAGCCCAGCTCTACATAGCCTGCATGACAGGTATCCAAAATACCAAAGTGCTCTTTTCTGGGTATGTACAGGACATGAAACAAGGATTCCAGAAGTTCTGTTCATTAGGCAATGGGTGTCCACAGGGCTTCTGCCATCTTAGAAACAATGTCTCTGACTATATTTTGCTTGCTTGTTTATTTTGTTGATTAAGTTCCACTTATAGGTAAGATCATATGGTATTTGTCTTTCACAGCCTGGCTTATTTCACTTAGCATTATGCTGTCCAGATCCATCCATGCTGTCACAAAGGGTAGGAGTTCCTTCTTTCTTTATGTTGCATAGAATTCCATTGTGTAAATATACCATAGTTTTTTGATCCACTCATTTACTGTTGGGCACTTGGGGTGTTTTCAACACAAGACCTAAATTAAAAAAAAAAACACAAAAAACTATTGAAGCCTTTGAAGATAAAAAGAAGAATATATTTATAATCTTGAATGAGGAAGGCCTACCAATGTAAGATAGAAAAAATTTATAAAGAGGTTGCCAAATCTTATTTCATATAAATAGTGCACTTTTGTATGACCAATACCAACATAAATAATTTTTTAAAGTAATATTTGGGGAAAAATTTTGCACACATAGCCAAAGTTAATAGTAAAAATATTTAAAGACTGATGTAAATCACTAAGAAAATCATAAACAACAGAACAGAAAATGAACAAAAGACTCAGAGGGGAGAGGTGTTTTGAGGCTAGGTGAAAAAGGTGAAGGGATTAGGAAAAAAAATTATTGACATAAGTGGTAATTTCCAGGATGGTGGGGCTGAAAGGGAAGATGGGAGGAGGAAGAGTGTATGGGGGTAACTGGTGATAAAAGGAGACTTGACTTGGGGTGGTGAACACACAATACAATATACAGATGATGTATTATAGAATTATACACCTGAAACTTTATAATATTATAATAATTTATAATTTCATAATTTTATTAATCAAATGTCACCCCAATAAAATCTATTTAAAAGTTTTTTTAAAAGAAAATGGACAAAAAACATGAATAGGTACCTTACAGAAGAAGGAATTTAAATGACACCCAAAACTTCCAGCCTGACTATTAATCAGGAAAATGCAAACTAAGATGAAGTGTCATTTTCTAGCTGATTACATGACAAGTGGATGTGAATCCTGGCAGGAAGTGACTGGAGGGCAGAGTGAGTCTCTGTTAAACCCACAGGCGCCTTCCCCCATCATCCATTATGTTCTATCCTGTGGCAGTTCTCAGACTTGTGTACAGCAGTCCTGGCTGTCTCTGTGAACTCCTTGAAGGTGTCATGGCCTACTGTCACCACATAAAGTAGTGGGCACCAAGGTTGTTGCTGCTGCTGCAATACACAGGAGATCAGGTGTTTTGCAGCAAATAAGTCTGCTTTTATAAAAAGGAAGAGCAGAACACCTGTGTCCTTTTCCTAGTTATATGCAAACCCAAATGATATGTTCACTTACATTGCTGCCTCAATGTGTAGGAAAAACCTGGAAGATGTCTAGGGGCAAACTGATCCCTCCTTGGGGTAGGGGGGTTGGAGGCAGGATGAAGATGTCAGCTCTTTCTGCTCTTTTTCTAGAATTGTTTGCATTTGTAGTTCATATAATACAAACCAGCTGCATTTCAGGAAATGTAGTTACACTATAATTGAGTTTTATGTTAGTTGCTTCTCTTTGAGGCCGAGGTTACAAAACCATAGGAAGAGTGGAAACCATAGGGTGACATTGAATAAATTCCAGCGCTGTCTGGGCTAGGCACTTTGGCTCTTATTTTCTCTTTGGTTTTTATAGTTTGAGGGTTTACTTTAAAGACTGGCACTGGTTAGGAGCCAGGTAGACCAGCTGGCATGAGGAACCTCTGCCATCCTTGAAAGTCTGCACTGCTGTGCAGGTGCATTTCTTGTTAGCACTGTTTGGCACTTGTCAGTTTTTTAAATCTAGAAATTGTCATACACAATGAGATACCACTTCACACTGGTCAGAACCGCCATCATAAACAAAGCAATAAACAACAAGTGTTGGAGAAGTTGTGGAGAAGAGGGAACTCTAGTGTACTATTGGTGGGATTTCAGACTGGTACAACCACTGTGAAAAACAGTATGGAATTTTCTCAGAAAACTAAAAATGGATCTGCCTTTTGACCCAGCAATTCCACTGCTAGGATTATATCCTAAGTACTCTGAAATACCAATACAAAAGAACCTATGTACAATGTTCATAGCAGCACAATTTACAATAGTCAAGTGCTAGAAGCAACCTAGGTGCCTATCAGTAAATGAATGGATCAAAAAACTATGGTACATTTACACAATGGAATTCTCACACAATAAGAACCAAAGTGCCCTAGCCCAGGCAGCAGAAAGAAAGAAGGAGCTCCTACCCTTTGCAACAGCATGGGTGGAACTGGAAAGCGTTATGCTAAGTGAAATAAGCCAGGCAATGAAAGACAAATACCACATGATCTCACCTTTAACAGGAACCTAAACAACAGAACAAACAAATGAGCAAAATATAACCAAAGACACTGAAATTGAGAACAGGCTGACAGTGACCAGAGGGGAGAGAGGAGAGAATTTCAGGGGGAAAGGGAAAGGGTTTTCAGGAACAAGTATAAAGGGCACAAGGGATGGTGTGGAAATGGGAGGGAAGTGGGGAGGGCAGGGGGTTGGGGTAGGATGGGGGAAAGGCAGAAAACTGTACTTGAACAATTAAAATTAAAAAAAATAAATTGTCATACAGATGAGCAGTCTCTGTGATCTCACCATGAGAGGACAAGGAGACAGGAACAACAGAGGAAGTTGGTGCAGCTGGTTCTATGCTGGCCCAGTGCCTGCATGTTTCAGAGACTGCAACTGGGGCTTCACATATCTGAGAGTTCTCAGTGACCACATAGAGTCATATTGAGCCACAATGGTGACAGCAGACTTTCATCATTCTCTCCAGGGAAGCTCCGCCTTTGTGGGAAAGTGCTTGTTTTCTGACACCTTCTCCTTTACTTTGGCAGGTGGTTCATTGGGACATGAGTTTACATTAGAAGCTTGATGGTGTCAAATGTTGTTTTACTAGATAAGGACGTTGCCTGTTGCACCTGCTGAGGTCATTTGGAGCCTTGACCTTGCTGCCCATGATGTCAGACTTGCCCAGCTTTCAGTCCTTTTGCCATTTTCCATCTGACCAGCATGATGGGAAGTGTTTATTTAGGGTAGGGACATAGGGGTGGGGACTGACTCCTGGGCACCCTCCAGCATCAGGCCTGGATGCCTTTGGCTATGGCAATGAGCAGGTATGAGCACACAGACAGCTGTCTGCAGGGTCCTTTCCCCTACAGGGGTTCATGGACAGAACTCCCAGCTGGGCTGAGCCAGCAACTGTCAGCTGGTCACAGGGAGACTTCTTCCCCATTCAGCCTGTTTCTCCATATGAAAAGTTTGAAGAGTGAGATAGATTTAAATAAAAAATAAAAGAAAAGGGCTACTAAGCCAACATTTTTGTAAGTGAACATATGCTTTTAAGTTATGCTCCACTTAATGTGCCATTTTTATAGTTTGTGCCTTTCACTTGCCTGTTTTTCTTTACTTCATTTGTAAACATTCTTTAGTTTTATTTTTTAAATGTTATTGATTTCAAATACAGTTATCTGCATTTTCCCCCATCACTCCCCTGCAACCCAGCCATCTCCATCTCTCTCCCCTGATTCCACCCACCTTGGTTTCACCCATGTGTCCTTTATAGTTGTTCCTGAAAACCCTTCCCTCTTTCTTCCCCATTATCCTCTCCCACCTCCATTCTGGTTACTGTCAGTTTGTTCTTAGCTTCAATGTCTGTGGTTATATTTTGCTTACTTGTTTGTTTTGTTGATTAGGTTCCACTTGTAGGTGAGGTCATATGGTATTTTGTAAACATTCTTGAATATTTTGTTGATCCAGCCTCCTACAATCCTCAAAACCAATCATAGTTGTAGATGAAATTCAATCAATATTTGTTAAATATTTGTTTAAATTTGAATTTTATTTTTCAATTATGGTTTGTATTCAACATTATTTTTTATTATTTTCAGATGTAAGGCATAGTTGTTAGGCAATCATATGCTTTACAAAATGATCCCCACAACATTTTCAGTATCTACCTGGCACCATACATAGTTATTGCAATATTATTGACTATATTTCTTATGCTGTACTTTATATCCCCATGACTATTTTATTATTAATTCTTTTACCTTTTTTTTAAAGATTTTATTTATTTATTTTTAGAGAGGGAAGCGGGGGGAGAGAGAGAGAGAGAGAGAAACATCAATGTGCGGTTGCTGGGAGTTATGGCCTGCAACCCAGGCATGCACCCTGGCTGAGAATCAAACCTGGGACACTTTGGTTCCCAGCCTGTGCTCAATCCACTGAGCTACACCAGCCAGGGCTTCTTTTACCTTTTTAAACCTGTTTTCAATCTCCCTCCCCTCTACTAACCATCAGTGTGTTCTCTGTATCTAAGGGTCTGTTTCTAAGTTGTTTATTCATTGATTTTGTTCTTTAGATTCCACATATAAGTGAATCATATGATATTTGTCTTTCTATCACTTATTTCAGTTATCATAATACCCTCTAGGCCCATCCATTCTGTTGCAAATGGTAAGATTTCATTCTTTTTTTTTTACAGCTGAGTAATATTCCAGTGTGTGTGTGTATGTGTGTGTGTGACCATTTTTTTTATTTACTTGTCTATTTCATGGGCTGTAATGCAAGAGGTTGAATCTGGGGCTCTCGACTACTTGTTTGGATAAGCCAAAAGAAACACAAGGAGAAGTGGGTGTAGCATAGCTTTTATTACTTACATTACAGGGACCACCTACAGTAGCAGATCAGCAAAGCAGGACCACACCTCCTTGAGTCCAAGACTTGTTTTAAAGGATCCCAAACAAAGGGGGCATTTGTCTTGCATGTGACTCTAAATTACATTAACTCAGTGTGTAAAGGGGTCAAGAAGCAGTCACAGGACAAGAAGCCACTCCCAAAAGGAGATAAGGAGAGAGTTACAATCCATTCCCAAAACAATATACATTCCTTCTGGCCGGTGGCTATCTGACCAGCCCTCAGTCATGGGGTGGGGAAGGGCCATGTCCATTGACCCCACATGGGCACCTGGGTTGCTTCCATAGCTTGGCTATTGTAAATAATACTGCAATGAGCATAGAGTGCATATATATTTTTTGAATTAGTGTTTTGAGTTTCTTCAGATATATACCTAGAAGTAGAATCATTAAGTCATAAGGCAGTTTCATTTTTAATTTTTTGACGTAACTCTATACTGTTTTCAGCAGTGGCTGCACCAATCTTCATTCCCAGCAACAGTATACTAAGGTTCCCTTTTCTCCGCATCCTCACCAGCATTTGTTTGTTGATTTATTCATGGTAGCCATTCTGAAAGGTGTGAGGTGATTATCTCACAGTGGTTTTAATTTGCATTTCTGTGACAATTAGTGATGTTGAGTATCTTTTAATATGCTTGTTGGTTATCTGTATGTCCTCCAGCTTAGAATGCCAATCACAAGTCCAGGTTCTTGCAATCACATGCACTTCTAACTGGCTATAAATCAGAGATTCCCACAACCCCCTCCTTGAATTTGATTAATATGCTAAAATGGCTCACAGAACTAAGAGAGATGTTACTTATTAGACTGCTGGTTTAGTATCAAAGGATATAACTCAGAAAGTGCTAGATGGAAAGGATGCATAAGACCAGGTATAGGGAAAAGGTGCCAAGCTTCCATGCCTTCACTGAGTGCACCATTCTCCCCAAATCTCCACATGTTCAATAACCTGGAAGTTTTCTAAACCTGTCTTCTTGGGTTTTTCTTAGGCTTCTTTACATAGGCATGATTAATTAAATCATTGGCAAAGGGTGATTAATTCAACCTTCAGCCCCTTCCCGGCTCTGGACAAGGGGCAGGGGGAGGAGTGAGGAGGGACTGGAATTTCCAACCCTCTCATCAAATAGTTGGTGTCCAATGGCAATCAGCCTCCATCCTTAGGATCCTTCGAAAAGTCATAGCATTGACAAAATAACAAAAGACACATTTTCCACTCTTGGCACTTAGAAAATTTCAAGAATCCCTACAACTGTGAACCAGAAATTGTGAACAAAGTCAAAACATATATGAAAAGTATATTTTGGTCATCTGAATGACCAAATATATAGTTCATACATATCACAATATGTCAGTCTACTCCCAGGTCTTTGAATACAGTTCTCTCAGAACAAACATATCATAAAAGTCAAAAGGTACTACCACATGACTAGAATCTCAGTCATTAACTTGCCAGTCCATCATCTTATCATATAAAAATATCTTACAGGATGAGGCCACTCAGGTTTGCAGGCTACCATTCAATCTTGGCTGGTCCCCAAAGCAGGAGTAGTCTCTGCAATATATGGCTCCAGCCTTTCAGGTGACCTGGTATGATGGAGTCAAGGGACATTATCATCTCTCTGTGAGCCTCTTTGGAGGTGTTGATGTAATGTTGGATTTCCCTCATGACAAAACACACCCCTTTCCCTCTGCCACTATATTTCATTTTCTGCATGTATACTGAGACTTCTCCCTTTGGAAGGGACATTAGGTTCACCACAATGCTAGAATGGAGTGTGGGTAGAGGTACTAGTCTAACCAGCACCCTCCATCTGTCCACTCTGGTTCACACAGGGTAAGGTAACACAGGTGCAGAACTAGAGGGACATCTTTACCATCAGGCACTGTAGCTTCACTTACTGTTAATTCCAATTTTTCCAGATGGGGTGAAGGTACTTCCCATTCAATTAGGTCCTTAGGAATTTTGACATAAAGTTAAAAACACAGTGACAGTTTCTTGCTTAGGAATCTTCCCTGTTCACAGCCTTTGTAGCCTTGGTCCTGTGGCCACTGCATCAAGTATGAAAAAAATGTAGGTAATGCGGGAGAAGAAAGAACACAGGCATCCCTCCCACCTCTCTCCCCAGATCCAATGGAAAAACAGAGAAATCTACTTGGTGAGCACACTCCCTCAGCCTCACTCATGTTCACACTGAGTGTAAGCACACACTTGTGAAGGCCCTTCATGCCTTTATTTCTCCCATTTTATATATATTTTTATTTTTAATGTTTTATTATTTATGCTGTTTCAGTTGTTCCAATTATTTCACCCTTCACTCCCCTCCACCCAGCCTTCCCCCTACTTCCATAGTTAATTTCCACCCCATTGTCCATGTCTATGGATCCCTCATATATGTTCCTTGACTACTCCCTTCACCTTCTTTCAAACAGTCCCCACCTTCCTCCTCCCCTCTTACCACTTTCAGTCTATTCCATGATTCTATGCTTCTGGTTCTATTTTGCTCATTAGTTTGTTCATTAGATTCCTCTTATGAGTGAGATCATGTGGTATTTGTCTTTTACTGACTAGCTTATTTCACTTAGCATGATAGTCTCCAGTTCCATTCATGCTGTCACAAAAGGTAGGAGTTCCATCTTTCTTTCTGCTGCGTAGTATTCCATTGTATAAATGTACCACAGTTTTTTAATCCACTCATCTTCTGATAGGCACTTGAGCTGTCTCCGAATCTTGGCAATTATAAATAAAGCTGCTATGAACGTAGTGGTACATAAGTTCTTTTGAATTGGTGTTTCAGGATTCTTAGTGTATGTTCCCAACAGTGGAATCACTGGGTCAAAGGTAGTTCCATTTTTAACTTTTTTTAGGAAATTCCATACTGTTTTCTATAGTGGCTATACCAGCCTGCAATCTGCCCCATTTTAGATGAGCAATGTTTTCACTGCCGGTCCCCATTCTCCACTCAGGTAGTACTAAGGAGGATGTTTCTGCCTGTTGTTGGACCCTATCAACTGTGATGTGTGTCTTTGGCCTGAAGAAATGACACTCAGCCATCCAAACTAGTGCAGTAGCTTCATATGGGCTAGAGTCCATTCTGTTAAGACCCATCTGTAGCCCCTAGCCACCAAAATCAGTCTTACTTGCCAGCTCAGCTCAGAACCTCCCCCGCAGGAAGTCTTCCACACAGCCATCTGAAGTCTCTGTCTCTTGCTGGTGGCACAAGTTCTTTTTGGCACTTTGTGCCTCAGACAGTGTAAGAAGACTATGTCTGCATTCAGCCCATCTGCATTGCTGCTTCTCCCATTATCATGCTCCCTCGCCACAATTTAGCTGCACACACATGCGCAGACACACATAGAAGTGGCTCAAGCTGATGTTTACTGTTGTTTCTGCTATTTCCAGCCACTTCTGGACAGTGTATGGCCTGTCACATCTTCACCCCAGTGGGGGTAGCCCCCCCCCCCCGAAGAAGTGAGGGATAAGGCTATATGCACTGCTGGGGCAGAATGGATTAGATTGGGGAACCTGGAGAGAACCAGATGTTTCCAAACAATTCCTTCCCCTTGGTGGTGGTGGTGGCAGTGGTGGTGGGAGGACCCCGCACCACTGATTCCTGCCTCGCCCATTCCTCATAAAGAAATTGTGGGAGGGTTATTGGAACTCATAGGACTTACCAAGACCACTGCTGTCATCACCCCCTCAGAGCCACTGGGCCTTGAGCTATTGGGGGAAGCTGGCAAGTTGTGTGAAGAGTACAAAGACTACCTGACCACAGTTCTCCTTGCTGGTCTTCCCAAGCTATTCCTGGCCTCTTACCCCTTCCTCACAATCAGAAATGGTCCATGTCCTGGGAACAGGTACTACTCTCTCAGATCACAGTCACCCCTGTGACTTGCAAGGACAATGTGCTCAGTGAGCATTTATTGACTGAATAATAATAGCCATCACCAGACCTAGATACAGGGTGTGTCCACCACCCAAAATGACTGCCTAGGCCCTGTGCTGTGAATACTACCCCAAATGGGATCCTTCTTCTTCCCCCAATTCTACAGTTCCTGCCTATTTGTGAACTGTGTGTCCTCAAGTCATACTGTGTGTACTGGAGGAGGAAGACACTGGCACAGACATAGAAATGTGAAAGGTTTATGAGTATGACACTATAAGAGACAAAAGCAAAGGGGGCAAGTTTGAGCAAGGAAGTCATTCAGAACATAATGCAGATCTGACAGCCTCTCTAAATATATAATTGACACAGCCTATTTGTCATGGCTCAGATTTCTTTTGAAATCACAAACTGGTTGTCCTATAAGGCAAGGAGTTTTTGGCTATTTCAAAGTGACCTTAATTTCCTAATGCATTTTGTTTCCTATTAAATAAGTGTGGCTTCTGCTGGGCACCTTAGTTAGTGGCATGGGTGTGTCTACATGTAATGGAAATTCACTGCCTTCAGATCTCAAACACAGACCTAAATTTACACATTCCCATAGTTAACTTTTCCTGCTTTCACCACTAGAACTGGAATTAGGGATTGCAAATTTTAGGGCCTGAACTGTTGCACTTTTAGTTGAAATCAATGTATGTCAATGAACTTCTTTTGATGATCTTCTTTGTGGAAATATAGGCTTCTCAACAATGAAAATGGTTAGGAGCCCAGCATGTACGAGACATTTTGCAAGACACTCTGGTCATGTACTTAATCTCATCTTCCTCACAATGATCTCAAACACTATTATTACCCCTATTTCCAAGATGACCGAACTGAGGTTCTAAGACTTGGAATGAAGGGCTGAGGCAGCAGGAACACAAGCCATGAGTCAGATTTTGTGACATACATTGGGGCCAAAACTGTCAGTTAGAGGTGGTAAGAGGGATGTGGCAAGGGCGCTACCCAAACTTCAAATCCCTAGAAAGAGTCTGACTCAAGCTGAAGGCCAGAGAAGTCACTCAGCTGATCTAAATCCTATCTTCACTTTCAGGGGCACAATAAACACAGGCACATAAAGTACCCTAGCAGAGCCAATTTCCAGGGCATTCTTTCACACAGATCCAGAACCTCCAGAAATCCAGGAGGAATAATTGCTTTTACTTAAATGATGAACTGAGGACTTTATGGCAACATGGACATTTGATGAGGATACCTGCATTGCCCACATTGTGTCATGTGAACACACAACAGCTCTATGTGGAACTGTTACAGGGTGCAGCCAAGAGGGGGACCCCAAATGGGCATTTTAAAATGGGGTCCAGAACTCAAGGTGTCTAGGAGATTTTGGGATGTCTCCATCCCCCCCACACCCAGGGTGTGGGTTGGGGGAAGGGACAAATGGAACAGGGCCATTGAGAGCTGTTTTGCATAGCAACAGCCTTGCAGCTAACCTCTGGGTTGGTCATTTAACATATCTATAGCCTTTGGCTGCTTGCATAGATAGGTTAAGTAGCTGTGATCAGCTCTAAGCCAGGGGAATGGAAGTAACTTCCCCACCCAGAAGTAACTTCCCCACCTAGACGTAACTGGGGGGGCGGGTCCCCTGAATTACAGCGCCTGCATGGGAGCTCAGAGAGGATTGGCTCCAGGACATGGGGCCACACCTGCCCAGACTCATGATGGCAGCCCAGTAAAGCTGGAAGGACACGAGTTCTGGCACGTGAAGCCGAGTCGGAAATGAGGCTGCAGAAGAAGATTGGCCACGGGGATTTAAAAACCCAGATTTGGCGGCCATTGAGGGGGAGAATCATGCTGCTTTAGGAAGGAGAACCTTGGGCAGCCCTGAGAGAAGAAGAACCATGCTGCCTTTAAGGAGGGGAACCACGCGGCAGCCCTGAGAGGAGGAGAAGCATGTGGACTTGACGGAGTGTAGACTCCTGCAGCATTGAGAAGAGAACCACGCGGCAGCCTTAGAGGAGAGAACCACTCGGCCTGGCAGAGTGGGGACCCCCACAGCTTTAGAAGGGGGAACCATCACCTGGTTTTAGCAGAGATCCCGGTGACTCAGCCGAGGGTGCCGGGAACCCAGGGAGGTCTCCCAGTCGAGATCGAGTACTAGCTGGGAAGAACCAGAGGACTACCTAAGCTATGGACTTCTATTTCCTTGCCGGAGATACGGTACTCTGGACTGGGCAAAGGGGGAAGGAAGGAAGGACTGTGTCTGTTTGTGGGTGTTTTAAGGGACTTTGGGATTTTTGATAAAGACGTTAGGTCACTACTTTAAGTTAGTATAGCATTAAATAAACATTTCCTTTCCTTTTCACGAATCTCTGGCATTGAGAGACATCTTTCCTCTGGCGGCGGACATAACGGACCCGGGGCCTTCTTTCAATAATAGTATATCGTCCCAGGCCCCCCTTGTTGTGTTCTGTAACAGAACCACTCCCTACTCAAACTT
Source organism: Phyllostomus discolor (assembly GCF_004126475.2). Classification (NCBI taxonomy): domain Eukaryota; kingdom Metazoa; phylum Chordata; class Mammalia; order Chiroptera; family Phyllostomidae; genus Phyllostomus; species Phyllostomus discolor. The sequence continues at coordinate 127,081,332 of NC_040905.2, forward strand.
CTTGTCCTGCCATGAATGTCCTTTCAGCTCCATCTGTGTGAATCCAACAAACCCCCATGGGCACCCCCTTAAGCCTTCCTTCTTCTCCACAACCTAGCCTGTATTTCCATGTGAGACAAGTCTCCCTCTTTTGTAGCAAGGTCCTTCATTGTTGTTTCTATTACAGTGATCATGAGCTCTGCATTATTTAATGCAGGGGTTCCCAGTCCTCAGGCTACAGGCACAGACCAGCACCAGTGCACAGCCTGTTAGGAACCAGGCCAGGAGCACAGCTCACCTGTGTTCTTCCTCCTGTCTCCTCCTCCTGCCCCTTCCACAGAGTGTGAGCAAGTGAAGCTCACCTGAGCTCTGCCCCACCCTCTACTGTCTTCACCAAAAATGTTCCCTAGTGTCAGAAAGGTTGGGGACCAGTAATTTAATGGATGTCTCTCTCGCCTATAGGACACCTTAAGCCCCTGAAATCTGGCATATACACAGCACATTGTCGAGGACAGTACACATATGCAGACCAATGCATCTTCATTTCTGTGAAGCTTCTTTTCTTCTCTACAACAGACACCTGCTGCCCAGCTTAGGATGGAAAACGACACAGCCGATTGTGTGTACATCCTGAGAAATTGAGGACTGTTACAATGTCCTAACCTGGTTTATCCAGGCATTGCAAAGCCTTCACAGCCACCACTACATTTTCTCAAAACTTTCAATAAGAAAAGGCATATTCAATAATAAATATGCCTCACAAGTCAACACATTCTCTTCAGATTGTCTTACCAAGGGCTACAGGTGGAGGAGGAGAATAATATCCCATCCCAGAGGCTAGAAGGTTAGAAAAGGGAGAGGTGGCTTACAGTCTGGAAGCTCAGTGTGGCCAAACAAGAGATTAAAAGACTGCCCAGTCTCAGAAAGTCTCTCATACTTCTGTGAGTGTTATCTTCAGGAATGCTAAAGGTTTTCACAGTAAATATTGGGTAAAAAAAAATTCTCCTCATGCTGTTGACACAAAGAGGGGAGAAAAGAACCATTTTGAAATTAAGAACAATCTGACAGTAACTACAGGGGATGATGGGGGGAAGAGGGGAAGGGGTTTCAGGAACAACTATAAAGTACATATAGACAAAACTAAGGGGTTTGGAATCAGGGGAGGGAGGTGGGGATGGCTGGGGTAGGGGGCAGTGGTGGGGTGAAAATGCAGGCAACTGTACTTGAACAACAATAAAATTAAAAAATCACTTATTATTTTATAGTATAATATAAAAATAATAATAAACATGTAGTAGTTGATTTCTCATTATAAGATCTTCCTTCAAGAGAAACTATTTTACTAGAGTCTATAGAGGTTTTTCTAAAATCTAAGTGATACAAGAGAAGGAACATACCCAACTCCAGTGCTCTCTTTTCTTCACTAAGATGAAGCAGAGCCTAACCCTTCACACTAAAAGCCTATTTACTTCAGTTCCTTCAAACCAGGACACAACAGAACGAGGTACTAAAAGAATGGACAGCACAGTGTGAGTACAGAGAGAAGGCATTAGAGTCACACTCCGTGTGGCAGAGATGATGGAATTATCAGGCTGGGCATATAAAACAACTGTAACTAACATGCTAATGTCTCTAATGGAAGAAGTGGACAATATGAAAGAGGAAAAGGTGAATTTAAGCAGAGATGAAAATCTAAAAATCCAAAGGAAGTTCTAAAAACCAGAAACACTGTAACAGAAATAAAGAATGCCTTTGATAGGTTCATTAACAGACACAATGTAGCACAGGAAAGAATCAGTGAGCTTGAAGAAATGTCAGTAGAAACTTCCTAAGGACAAACACAAAGAAAAAAAAAAAAAGTAAAACTACAGCACAGAAAGTCCAAACCAGTGGAACAGTTAGAAAACATGTAACATATATGTAATGGAAATAACAGGAAAAGATGAACTATTTGAGGCAATAATGACTGAGAATTTTCCAAAATTAATGATAGTCACCAAATCACAGATATAAGAAGCTCAAAGAATTCCAATCAGGATAAATATACAATTAAACTAACCTAGATGAATATTATTCAAACTACAGAAAATCAAAGATAAAACAATTTTGAAAGAAGCAAGTTAGTGGCTCAGGCTATAAGGCTGTAGGGCAGGGGTGTCAAACTCATTTTTACTCAGGGCCACATCAGCCTCACGGATGCCTTCAAAGGGCCAAATGTAATTTTAGGACTGTATAAATGTCACTACTCCTTAACTAGAGGCAAGAAGCTCAGTACTGCCACCTGATAGAAGCAAGGTGCCAGGTAGGACAAAACAACGTGGAAAGCTGGATTCGGCCCACTGGCCTTGTGTTTGCTGCCTGTGCTGTAGGGTATAACATAAGAAGTACATCTGATTTCTCTACAGAAATTATGTAACCAACAGGAAAATAGAGTAAAATATTTAAAGTGATAGAAGTAAAGAAACATCAACCTAGAATTCTGTATCCAGGGACATGACCCTTGTAAACAACACTATAGAGTAAGGCATTTTTCAGGGATAATGAAGGTATGACTTAAATAATAAAAGAGTCAAGTCTCCAAGAAGTCTTAACAACAGAATGTCAAAATACATGAGGCAAAACTTACAGAATTATTGGGAGAGAAGGATGAATACTTCATTCTAGCTGGAGACATCAAAACCCTCTATTAGTCATTAGCAGATCCAGCCTACAGAAATGCAGTAGGAATACACTTGAACTGCACAGCATTATCAATCAACTGGATCCACTGGCATCTGTAGAATAGATCATCCAACAGCAGCGGAATACACATTCTTCTCAAGCCTATAAGAACATTTGCAAAGAAAGACCCAATCCAGGACAATGACACACATCTTGATGAATTATAAGGAATAGAAATGATAGAAAGCATGTTCACAACACAATGGATATAATCTAGACATCAGAACAGGACGGTAGCTGAGAAAATCTACAAAAATTTGTGAATTAAATACATAGACTTCTAACAAACACATGAGTCAAAAAAAGTCTCAAAAGAAATTTAAAAATATGTCAGTCTGACAGTAACCAGAGGGGAGGAGGGAAGGGAGAATGGGGGGAAGGGTTTTCAGGAACAACTGGAAAGGACACATGGACAAAACCAAGAAGGAGTGGAAGCAAGGGAGGGAGGCGGAGATGGATGCAGTGGTGGGTAGTTGGGGGGAGTAAATGCAGACAACTGTAATTGAACAATAAAATAATTTTAAAAAATAAAATAAAATATGTCAATGTATATGACAAAATAAAATTCATTGAAAATTGTAGCAGCAGTGAAAACAGTATTTAGAGAAAACTGTAGCACTGAATGCAAATAAAAGATCCAGTGATTTTAAAAAATTCTGCTCATTTATGATTTAAAATATATCCATCAGGCACTTTAATATACTCACAGCAAGCATAGTTTTCCAGACAAAGACCAATACAGAAATTCCCAAGTGGGCAGTAATGATGTGATATATTCATATATTTTCAAATATAGCAGGATCAAAATGGGAAACAGAACTAATGAGCTGAAATGACATTTGAGATAATGAACAACCTCAAAGCTATTAACAATATATCTCTAACAAAACGTCATCTTTAGAAACCCTAGAGCAGCATCTAAGAGGTAAATACACCCCTCAAATGTCTCCTTATGGAGGAGAGAGAAGAAAATGGATTAAAAAGGAACAGGAAAAAACTTTGGGTGTGATGGATGTGATTATACCTTAATGAACTAATGGTTCCTTTGATGCATAGATATGTCAACTATCAACAAGCTGTACTCATGAAAAAGGTGTTATTACACATAAATTATACCATAGTTAAGCAGCAGGAGAAAATCTGAAAGAAAAACTGGTAGAGGTTTTATATTGCTGACATACTGAAAATATTTTTATATAGTTAATACAACTTATGAATTTATAAGAAAACTTAAAATTTAAAAATAACTAAATACAAATGTGGAAAGGAACCTTATATTTTCTGTTGGGTATTCACGAAGTATCTAGCTACATCCATTGGAACATCACCAAAAACATAAACTATATGGGAAAAATGAAACATGGTAACAATAAAAATATATCTTAAATATACAAATGAGAATAATATATATAAAGACGTTTATAGACATTGATATAATGGACAAAGACAGCCAGCTGCTATTGTAATAATGCTGGGATTATTATTCCAACAAAAATTAAATATGGATTATTGCTTAGCCCAAGTTTCTAAAACCACTGAAATTTTCTTTGAATGTTTACTTTGATTCTGAACCAGGACATATAATGTTAGATTTCTGAAGTACATAACTTGCATAACAGAGTGATCTTACATGTTATGATTAAAGCTATGGGAGCTAAATTTAGTTAAGAAAACATTCCAAATATCCAGCCAAAAAAATCAGGTTTTATTTCATAGTGTTCTATCTAAATGAATCAATATCAACCATAACAACTGATCTGTAAAAAACATACAGTTTCTGGAATTCATGGTCACCAAAACAAGGAGCAAGTATATCATTTTACAGAAAAACATATTTATAAATATTTCAGGAGAAAATAAACACACAATGCAATAACCAACTTTAGGGTTTTTTAAATACTCAAATTAGTTTATTATAATTCTTCACTAACTTTAATTTTGTGCAGATAGAACTTCTCTAGAAAGTAGTCTCTGAAATCTGTAACATTTTCATCTTCAGCCTTCACAGTGGAGGTACGTAAAATGTGTGCTTGTAAGAACCACACACTGTCTTTGAGTAGCCACTGTCACTCTCAGAACAATAGTTAAACTTGTGGATCAAAAAAGACAAGGACCACCTTGTCAACAACTTGTGAAAATCCCCAATCATGTACACTCTTGATGTCAACAAAAGGCAACTGTCTAGATTCTGGTACCAGTGGTTGATTCCCACCTAGATTAGATCCAATGGGGCCAATTAAACTGAGGTTCTGACAGTCAATGGCCATGAGCAAGTGTGGGGGTAGGACATCCAAGACAAGTTGGTTTATCTCAGTGCTCAAAAATGATGGAGGAAAGAGAGCTTAAATCTGTGAGAATGCAGCCTTAATAGAAGGGGAATATTCCAATAAAGACTATGAAGAAAATTCTTCCTTCACAGACTCAAAAAACAGAACATATTCTTCTCTGATTGAGATATTAATTTAGGATGATTCTGTTCCTGACTTCTGGACCTTTTAGGTCCCTCTCTAGAAATCCAGTGCATGCCAATCTAAAAAACTCTGCTTATCCCTATGCAGTGTTTAAACATTCTCTCTCTCTGCCTCTCCAGAAAGTAGACATTTTGTTTGTTTTTTTTTTTTGTGGTAGTGGTGGATTTTTAATGAAAGAGTAAAAAAATAAAACTTTCATATTAGGAACTAGAAGTGTTTTTACTTTTTAAATTACAGTTTATATCAATATTATATTACTTTCAGATGTACAGATCAATTAGACATGTATTAACTTACAAAGTGACCACCCTACAAGTCTACACCCACCTGACACCATACATAGCTATTGCAATATTATTGACTATATTCCTTATGTTATACTTTACATGCCAATGACTACTTTGTAACCACCAATTTGTGATTCTAAATCCCTTCCCCTTTTTTTCCCAGCCCTTTAACCTCTGCCCATCTGACAACCATCAATATGTTCTCTGTATCCATGAGTTTCTTTCAGTTTTGTTTGTTTATTTTATTTGTTTTTTTAGATTCCACATAGAAGTGAAATCTTAATGGCATTTGTCTTCCTTTGCCTGATTTATTTCAGTCTGCACAGTACCTCCTATACCCATCCATGTTGTTGCAGAGAAAGATTACACTTCTTTTTGTGGCTGTGTCATATTCCATTGTATGTATGCACCACTTTCTCTTTATTTATTGATATATTGATGGACATGTTAATTGTTTCCACATCTTGGATATTATAAATAATGCTGCAATGAACATATAAATGCATGTACCTTTTCAAATTACTGTTCTTGGTATCTTCGGGAAAATACCCAGAAGTGGAATTCCTGGGAACCCTTTCCTCTCTTGTTATAACCATTAAAATCTATTTTGCCTGGTATAAGTATTGCTACCCCAGATTTTTTGCTAGTTTCCATTTTCATGAAATATCTTTTTTTCACACCTTTACTTTTAGTCTGTGTGTGTATATTTGATTTTAAATGAGTCTCTTTTAGACAGTCTATGTAAGGGTATTTATTTAGTAGTCCCTTCAGCTACTGTGTATCTTTTTATTAGAGCATTTAATCCATTTGCAGTTAATGTGATTGTTGATAGATACATAGTTATTTTCATTTTATTATTCATATTTTTAATTTTTTTCTTCTTAAAGGGGACCCTTTAACATTTATTGTAATACTGGTTTGGTGATGATGAACTCTTTTGGCTTTTTCTTGTCTAGAAAGCTTTTTATCTCTCTTTTGACTTTAAATGATATCCTTGCTGAGAAGAGTAATCTTGGTTGTAGGTCATTGTTTTCTATCACTTTGAATGTTTCTGACTAATCACTTCTGACCTGCAAAGATTCTGTTGAGAAATCAGCCAACAGTCTTATAGGAGCCCCCGGTAGGTAACTCTTTTTCTCGTGCTATTTTAAGATTTTATCTTTTTTTTTTTACATTTTTTTCATTGTTGTTCAAGTACAGTTGTCTCCATTTTCCTCCAACCACTCCCCCTGACCTTAGCCAACCCCACCTCCCAACCTTGACCCTACTCCACTTTGGCTTTCTCCATGTGTCCTTTATACATGTTCCTGAAAACCCTTCCTCTATTCTCCTCCTTTCTTGCCTACCACCTCCCATCTGGTTACTGTTATTTTGTTCTCAGTTTCACTGTCTCTTGTTATATTTTGCTTGTTTGTTTGTTTTGTTGATTAGGTTCCACTTAATAGGTGAGATCAAATGGCATTTGTCTTTAACCACCTGGCTTATTTCACTTAGAATAATGCTCTCTAGTTTCATCCATGCAGTCACAAAGGGTAGGAGCACCTTCTTTCTTTCTGCTGTGTAGTATTCCATTGTGTAAATGTACCATAGTTGTTTTTTTTTTTAATCCATTCATTTACTGATGGGCATATAAGTTGCTTCCAGCACTTGGCTATTGTAAATTGTGCTGCTATGAACATCGGGGTGCACAGGTTCTTTTGGATTGGTGTTTCAGAGCCCTTAGGATATAATCCCAGCAGTGGAATTGTCATGTCAAAACACCATTCCACCAACTTTATTTTTTATTTTTTATTTCTTCCTGGTTTTTGTTTGTAGTTTCTATTTCCTTTTTCATACTGTTGTAGTTCTCAGTCAGTTCCTTATAGTTATCTGATTTCCTTGAGCATCCTTATAATAATTATTTTGAATTCTGTATCTGACCATTTGCTTACCTCCATTTCATTTAGTTCTTTTAGTGGGGAGTCTTCTGTTCCTTTTTATTGCAGGTTCTTCCCCTCCCCACCATCATTTTAGGTGACTCCTTTTTGTTTGTCTGTTTCTGTGCTTCCTGATGTTCCTCTTTGCTAGCTGTCTTTGTAAGGTGAACTTCTATTTTAGGAATTCCATGGGTTCAGTGCTGTGGCCTCTTTGATCTCCTTGTCTGAATGCTCTAGAGTTGCCCTTTCTTTTTTTGGGTGGGCTCTCTTGTTGTACTAGGGTTTTTACCTATTGGTGGTCCCTTTATTGGTGGGTCCTCTCTTCCAGCAGTTAATTGGTGTTCATAGCTCCCACTATCTGTTTTACAATGTCCTCTAGAATTTTGGCCTCCAAACTTTATCTAAGCTGAGATTCTGTTGGCTCTTACTCTGTTCCTCAGAAGATTGACTCGGTGTTCCATCTGTGCTCAGAGGTAACTGGGCTCCGCTCCCACCGACCTCACCATCATCTTCCAAAATCCTAAGATTCTATCTTTGTTTTTACCTTTTCCATTTAATTATGTGTCTCTGTATAGGTCTCTTTCAGTTCATCTTGTTAGGGATTCTCTGTGCTACATGGACTTGTATGCTTATTTCCTTTATCAGGATGGGGGGAAACTTGTCATTATTACTTCAAGTAGGTATTCAATTTCTTGCTCTCTCTCTTCTCCTTCTGGTATCCCTATAATATGGATGTTGTTATGTTTGATGTCATAACATAAATCCCTTAAATATCCTCATTTGGGGGGGGATTCTTTTTTCTCTTTACTGTCTGATTGGGTGTTTTCTGCTACCTTATCTTCAAAATCACTAATTCAAATTCTCTGCTTCTTCTATTATACTGTCAATTCCCCCTAATGTATTGATTTCAGGCAGTTTTCTTTTTGTGGATATGTCTTTTTTTTATGCTGTTGAAGTTCTCACTAAGTTCTTTGATCATCCTTATGACTATTGTTTTGAACTCTGTATCAGATAGATTGGTTGCCGCCATTTCATTTAGTTGTTTTTTTTGTTCCTGGAGTTTTTGTTGTTGTTGTTGTTGTTATTTTATTTTGGGCATTTTTTGTCTCCCTATTTAGTCTCCCTGTGTTTGTTTCTATCCATTAGGTAGAGTTGCTATGGCTCCCAGTCTTGATAGAGTGGCCATATATCCCACAGGGTTTATTGGTGCAGTCTCCCTCGTCATCTGAGCAGGTGTTTTAAGTGTGTCCCTTGTGTTGGTTGTTTGTGTCCTCATGTTGTAGCTGAGCCTTAATTGCTTTTTGGAGGGATTGACCCTAAGACTGACTGGTCATGACTAGAGAGGAGGAGCTATAGTGTAGAGGCTGACCCTACAGAACAGTATTCATTTTAGTGAGGCACTGGTACCAGCTGAGTCTCCCCTTTGAGCATGTCATTTGTGGAGGTGGTTGGGTGGTGTCCTGGTATGTTATGAGGCTGGCTGCTATGTGTGTTGGTTCTAGGGCCTCTTAGAAGGTGCAGACCAAGGTCAGATTCTGCCTGTGCTCTGTCCAGGGCCACCTGGTGTGAACTACAATGTAATTTGCAGATGGTTGCCACTTGTCCTGGACTGGGTAGATGCCTGGGAGAGTCTAAGCTGTGATGTGAGGCTACCTTCCCCTAGTGTTGGAGTTTGGACTATTTAGCAAGAGGGACAGGGATACATGGAGGCCAGATGCTGCTTGTTTGGGGTTTGTGAAACTTTGTGAGATTTTAGAAAAGTCCAAAACATGAGCCAAGACAGGCTGTTCGTAATGAAAGCTACTGGAGAGACTTGGGTGGGCCTGAACATTGGGTGGAGTGGGAATTGCCAGGGCAGGGAGAACAGCGTTAGGTTTGATGGAGACTTAGATATAGTACCTACCTGCATCTGTAGGGGGTGTTCTCAGAAAAGGAACAATGGTTTCTGCTAGCTGTATCTAAGAGAAAGCTGCCCCTCCATCCCTGGCCCTGAAGCCAGACAATTCAGTCCCTTCCCAAATGGACATTTGCCTTTTGAGTTGCTTCCCAGCACTGGAGCCAGACCAAGTGAGTCTGTGGTAAGTCCATGCATGAGAACACCTGGGACTCTAGGAGTCCTCCATCCCAGTCAGCCATCAAACTCTGCTGGTTTCAGAGCCAGAAGTTATGGGGCCTTGATTGGCATGGCTCATTTTGTTGAGAATCATCCCACAAAGAAAAAGGTTGCTGGTTCAATTCCAGGTCAGGTCACTGCCTGGGTTGTGGACTTGGTCCCTGGCTGGGGTGCATGTGAGACGAACTAATCAATGTTTCTCTCCCTCTCTTTCTCCCTCCCTTTCCCTCTCTCTAAAGATAAAAATAAACAAAATCTTTTTTAAAACAAAGAAGTTATGAGGACTTCTCTTCCTGACATTGGAACCCTTGGCAGGGGTGGGGGGCTTCTGTGGGTCTGAGACCTCTTGCTCCACAGGGGGAACTCCATAGCCAACATATCCCTTCTGATTGTTAACCTCCACATCTGGATGTGGGACCAGTTCATTCTGCATCTTCTCTGCTCCTAACCAGTCTTGATGTGGCTTCTTCTGGATATCATTAGTTATGGAGTTCTATTCAGCTAGACTTCAGATGATTCTCAATGATGGTTGTTCTGTGGTTTAGTTGTAATTCCATAGTGGTTGTAGGCAGAAGCAAGGCCAGTGTTTACCCACTCTCCATCTTTACCAGAAGCTTGAATTTCTTTATATTTGGACAATTCTACAACTATTGTAAGCCATATTTATTTTGCATAAATCAACATGCTGCATATGAACATGAGTAAAGAAGGGACATCTCATTCTCCTTTGGTCAAGTCACTTCTAGTGATTTCCTTATTTTATATATCTTAGCAAGACACAGCCACTTCTTTTATGCTGGGCTTTTCAGGCCTCTCTTCAAACTTGTTGGACAGAGGTTTTGGGGAAAGATTCCAAGAGCAGAAGGAAAAGGATGACTCAAAAGCTGAAAAAGTCAACAAACTAGAAATCACACAGTACAAATTATATTTCCTTTTTTTTACAAGCTAATACCAAAACCAATAGCTAGATACCAATGATTCTAACATTGACAAGGCTTCCAGATGCCAGTCTAATTCCATGACTCCTATTAAATAAGAATTTCTTGTGCTCACTTTGGCAAAACATATGTTAAATAAGATATTATTTCATTTTTTAAAAACAACCTTATTATGACATAATTTGCATGTCATACTGTCCTCTCATTTAAGACATACAAATCAATGGCTTTTATTATATTAAAAAATCCTTCCTAATTGGAGGGATCAAGATACCAGTGTAAAAAAATTCTGAGCTAACCTACTCCCATAAACACACATGAAAAAAAAATTACATGCAGAACACTTCTCTCAGGGAACAACCTGAATAGCAGCAAAACAGCTCTTCTATACCTGAGTATTAAAAAAACAAAGACCACAGCAACATGGAGCACATTTTACATAGGTCACTTGAAGACCAGGATATCTCACACGTATCTACCTGATACATAGAAAAAAATCATAGAAGGATAGGTCAGGCAAAACAAGGAGACAAAGGAATATCTTCCAAGTGAAAAAAAAAAATGAGACAAAGCCTCAGGACAAAGAACTAAACAAAATGGAGAAAGCAAATTACTTTAGAAAAAGTTCAAAGTAATGCTCATAAAGATACTCAAAGAACTAAGAATACCATAACAGAAATGAAAAATACACTATAGGGAATCAACAGATGATTTGACATCCAAAAAAAATTAAACAGCAATGTGGAACATTGAGTAGAGGAAGTCACCCAATCAGAATAACAACAACAAAATAAATCCTTAAAATTGAGTATACTTTAAGAGAACTCTGGGACAATATCAACCATACCAACATTTGCATTACTGGTATTTCAGAAATAGAGAAAACTTAATTGAAAAAATAATGACTAAAAACTTCACTAATCAGACAAAGGAAACAGACATCAAGTACAGAAAGTACAGAAAGCCCCAAACAAGAGGAACCCATTCCAAGACCCATTACAATTAAAATGCCAAATGTTAAAATAGAGAATCTGAAAAAAAAAAAACAAACAAACAGAAAATAAATCAACTACTCATATAGAAGGGAAACCTTATAAGACTATCAGCTGGTCTTTCAGTAGAAACTTTATAGCCCAGTAGAGAGTGGTATTATATATTCAAAATGCTAAAATACAAAAGTTACAAGCAAGAATACAGCAAAGTGATCATTCAGAATTAAATGAGAGATAATTTCCCAGAAAAACACATCTATTCAACACCACTAATCAATCTTAAAAGAGATGTTAGTGGGTGTCTTTAAGCTAGAAAGATAAGGCCCTAACTAGAAATAAGAAAATATATGAAAGGAGAAATCTCACTGGTAAAAGCAAACATATAGCCCTGACTGGGTAGCTCAGTTTGTTAATGTATCATCCTGACACACCAAAGGTTGTAAGTTTGATCCCCAGTCAGGGCACATACAAGAATAAAAAACGAATGCATGCATAAGTGGAACAATTGCACTGTCTGTCTCTCTCTCAAATCAATAAATTTTAAACATTTAAAAAGCAAACATACAGTAAAAATAGTGGATAAACCACTTACAAAGCTGGTATGAAGTGTAAGACATAAATGGTAAAATCAGCTACAAGGGCAATTAGTGAAAAAATAAACAAAACAAAAGGCTGAAAATATGTTAAAAATAAGTTGAACATATGAGGGAGAGGAGAGTAAAAAATATTTCTCTTAGAATGCATTATAACTTAAGTGACCATACACTGAAAATGGACTGCTATATACATATGTTATTATGTATTAACCTCATGGTAACCAAAACCAAAGCTACATTAGATACATTTTTAAAAATGATCCAAATGTAACACAAACATATGTCATCAAATCATGTGCACGCACACACACACACACACACACGCACATGCTAAGGGCAGGAAAAGAAGAAGGGAGAGGATCTACAAAAATAACCAGAAAACAACTAATAAATGGGAAACAAGTATACACCTATCAATCATCACTTCAAATGTAAACACACTAAATGTTCCAATCTAAAAACAGAGACTGAATGGACAAACAGCAATTCCTATCCATATGCCTCCTACAAAAGGTTTACTTTAAATCTAAAGATACACAAACTCAAAGTGAAGTGTTGGAAAAAGACATTCCATGCAATTGGAAATGAAAAGATAGCTGGAGTAGTAATACTTAAAACAGACAAATAAACACTTAAAGACTGTAAAAAGAGACTAAGGCACTGTATAATGATAAAGGGGTCGGTCCAAAAAGAAGACATAATATTAGTAAATATTTATGCACCCAACATAGAAGCACCCGTATATATAAATCCAATATTAACAAGCATAAAGAGATAAATTGAGACACATAATAATAGTAGAGGACTTTAATACCCCACATATAGCAATGGATAGACCATACAGAAAATAAATAAGGCATCATTGACCTTAAATGACATAGTAGCACAAATTGACTTAATAGATATATGCGGAACATTCCATCCAAAAACAGCTGAATACACATTACTTTTAAGTGCATGTGGAACATTACCCAATGCATGTTAGGCCACAAAACAAGTATCAATAAATATAAGAAGACTGAAATCATATCAAGCATCTTTTCCAATGACAATATGGAACTAGAAGTCAACCAAAAAGGAAAATGAGAAAAAAAAAATCAAAAAAGAAGAACAAACCAAGCCCAACATTAATACAAGAAAGAAAAAAAAAAAATAAGTGTCAGACCAGAAATAAAATAGAGGCTGAAAAATTTTTAAAGATCAATGAAATTAGTAGTGGTTTTTGGAAAAAATGCACAAGATTGAAAATCCTTTAGACAGACTCATCAAGAAAGGGGGTGGGGGTGGGGAGAGAGAGAGAGACAGAGAGAGAGACAGAGAGAACAGGTCCAAATAAGTAAAATCAGAAATGAAAGAAAAGTTACAACCAATACCGCATAAAAATAAAAAATCATAAGAAACTATTACAAATAATTATACACCATCAAATTGGAAAACCTAGACAAAATGGATAAATTCCTACACACATACGATCTACCAAGAGGAATTGAGAAGAAATAGAAAACCTGAAGGCACTGATTATTAGTAATAAAGTTGAATCAATAATCAGAAAACTGCAAAAAATAAAAGTTCAGAACCAGACCACTTCACAGGTGAATTCTACCAAGCATTTAAAGAAGATTTAATACTTATCCTTGAAAACTATTTAAAAAATGAAGAGGGAGGAACACTTCCAAACTCATTCTACCAGGCAGGCATTATCCTAATACCAAAACTGAAAAAAAGATACTACAAAAAAATTACAGGCCGATATCCTTCATGAAATAGATGCAAAAATCTTCAACAAATATTAGCAAACTGGACCCAGTAACACATTAAAAGAATCATACACCAAGATCAAGTGGCATTTATCCCCAGAATGCAAGAATGTTTGAATCCAAAAATCAATCAATGTGATACACTACCTTAACAAAATGAAGGATAAAAACCATATCCTCTCAATAGATTAAGAAAATGCATTTGGCAAAATTCAATATTCATTTATGATAAAAATTCTAAACTAATTAGGTATAGAGAAAATGTACCTCAACATAATAAAGTCCTCATATGACAAACCCACTGTTAATATCATACTCAACAGTGAAAAGTTGTTCTTCTAAGATCAGGAACAAGGCAAGGATGTCCACTCTCGCCACTTTTATTCAACATAGTACTGCAAGTGCTAGCTACAGAAATTAGACAAGATAAAAATTAAAAGAACCCAAATAGGAAAGGAAAAAGTAAAACTGTCATTATTTGTAGATGACCTGATAAGAAATTTGGAAGTTTCCACAAAAAATATTCAAAGTAATCAATAAATTTAGTAAATTGCAGGAGACACAATTAATATATAGAAATCTGTTTGTTTCAATATACTAATAACAATATATCAGAAAGAGAAATTAAGGAAACAATTTCATTTACAATTGCATTAGAAAGAATAAAATAGTTGGGAATAAATCTAACCAAGGAGGTGAAAGACCTGTGCTCTGAAACTAGAAGATGATGAAAGACAAAAACAACAACAAACAAAAGGTGGTGAGGATATGGAGAGAAGAGAATTCTTCTGCATTGCTGGTGAAAATGTGAATTTGTTCAGCTATGATAAAAACAGTGTGGTGGTTCCTCAAAAAATTAGAAATAGAACTACCATACAATTCAGTAATTTTATTTCTGGGTATTTTTAGTCAAAAAAAAATTGAAAGGACCAACTGGAAAGATATATGCACCCTATGTTCACTGCAGCATTATTTACAATAGCCAAGATATGGAAGCAGCCCAAGTTTCCATTCATAGATGATTGGATAAAGAAGAATTGATACATATACATGATGAAATATTATTCAATCATTAAAAAGAATAAAATCTTGCCATCTGTGACAGCATGGGTAGACCTAGAAGGTATTATGATAAGTGAAATGAGTCAGACAGAAAAAACCCACATGGTTTTACTTACTTGTGAAGCCTGAAATATAAGGCAAATGCACAAAACAGAAACCGATTCCTAGATACACAAAACCAAGTAGCTAGAAAGGAGGGATTTGGGAAGATAAGCAAAATAGGTGAAAGGGAAGAGGATATAAACTTTCAGTTATAAAATAAATAAATCACCAAGTTATAATGTGCAACATATGAAATATAGACAACAATATAATAACTTTGTATGTGAACAGATAGTTACCAGGCCTATCAAGGTGATCATCTCTTAATGTATATAAATGTCTAATCATTATGTTGTACACCTGAAATATTGAATGCCAATTATAGTTCAATTAAAATGAAACAAAGGAAATAAATCTTTCTTTGTTGACCCTATAAAGCTGCAATTTTCTGTTACTCCTGCTATGTTTGGTCCAGGCAATACCCACAGGACCCAGAACTGGATGTGGACAGCTATGGCCAGAGCCTGTTTCAGGCTGATCAAGAAACCGGCCCTGGGGTCTGCCCTCCATCTTCAGGAAGGACTGAGTTTCTATCAAAGCCCTGGTGAAAATGCTGTTATTGAACCACAATGTGAAAGAGCCCAGTAAAAAGGAACAAACCATTGATAACCCTATGCTTATTCACATTCATGTCTGAGTGATGGGGAAAGCTGGAGCAGAAGTACACAGAACAGTATCCTGGTCTTCTCAGGGGGACTGAGGCCATCAAGCAAGATGTGCAAGTGGGAGGCAGGGTGAGGAGAATGAGTTGGGCAGGGTCAGTAATGAGGGTGGACTTGGGGAAAGGGTGTAGCAGGAAGGGGTAAGGAAAGATGGGAGGAGAAGAGAAAATTTTGGACAGTATGGGGGCATGGTGGGTGGGAAAAGGGGGTAAGATAAAGTTCTAGAGGGGAGGGAGGAGAGTTTTCACAGGTCAATAGGTTAGTAGGTCAATAAGGCAGCAGGTGAGCAAGGCACTAGTAGCAGATGAAGTTGACTTTCAGAAGCCGTGGGAGGCAATGCCAATCCCTCTTCCTCCAACAGTTCTGTTTTGGCTCTGCCTTCGCAACTGGATGCTTTACACTCCCTCTGGACCCTTGAGGACTCCCCTGGAGACCCCATTCTTAGAAAGCTCTTCCCCCCATGCCCCACCACCAGCCAGCCCAACTGACAGGTCCTCTCTGGAACCTTTCAGGCTTGTGCCTTCTGGACCTTTCCAATCCCAACACCCTGTCCCCGACTTCTGCATGCTCCCTTTTCCTTTCTGAACTCCCAAGGTTTCACATGGGTTATGGCTGAAAAATATACAAAGCAAATGATGACAGGCCTGCAAGAAGAATCAAACATGCAAGCATAGTGAGGGGTTTTCACAGCCTTCTCTCAGTAACTCATACAAAAAGCACAGAGAATATTTGTAAGATATAGATCTTTTTTATAAAAGATTTTATTTTTAGAGAGAGAGGAAGGCAAGAAGAAAGAAAGGGAGAAGAATATCAATGTGTGGTTGCCTCTTGCACACCCCTCCACTGGGGATCTGGCCTGCAACCTAGGCATGTGCCCTGACTGGGAATTGAACCGGCAAACCTTTGGTTCGCAGGCCCGCACTCAATCCCCTGAGCTATACCAGCCAGGGCATTTTTTTTAAATGGGCTTAATTCACTTTATTTTTGTTGTACAAAATTATGTGGTGGCCACAACTGGAGCCTGGGTCCTCTGCACAGACACTCTGGGGTGGGTCTTTCCAAGATAGTCAGTGAATTCCTGAGAGGAACAGTTGGTGAACAAGGTATCTTTACAGAGATTGGGGTGAGAGAGTTATAGGTTTTGGAGATGGCATCAAAAGTAGTCTTGGTGAAGTTGCCCAGAATGTCAGTGCAGCCCCTGACTGAAGTGTGGCAGTCATCGATACTGGCCATCAGCAGTAGCTTCTTGGGCAAAAAGGTTGAAACAATGCCAGTGCCCCTGGTAACAAGGGCAAGACGCACCGGCACAGAGCCACAGCTGCAGTCACCTTGCAAGGGACAGTGTGAGACTTGCAATCCTTTTTCCCCAGTAGCATCACCAAAAATAGACAATAGAGAGCTTAGCCAGGATGATGGCCCCACAGATGGCAGTGTCTGCATCCTTTGAGCACTTAACAGGCCAGTATATGTACATTGTAGTCCTCAATGGTGAAAAATGCCTTGAACCAAGTCCTCTGGCCAGCACATGTCTGCTCTTGCATGAGCATAATCTTCAAATCTCAGCCATGAGGATGCCCCCAAGAAAAAGTTCAATCATCTCAGATTCCTTGACTGGCAGAGAGAAGAGATAGATCTCCTCTAGGGACTTGATCTTCATGTCCTTGACCAGGTAGCCCAGCTTGGTGACAGGGATCCACTCCTTGTTCTCGGCCTTGCCTCTGTGAACTCCATGGCCTCCGCCCCAACCCTGACCCTGGCTGCTTCCTTAGCCCAGCCCTGGATGCTGCTGCCAAATCCTCCAAGGAAGTGACAGCGGCCTCCCATTCCAGGTCCCCCTGGCTCTCTGGGCTGCCCACAGCACCAGCATTATCTGCCATTTGGGGTTTCCTCAGAAAAGAAGGTTTTCAGGAACAAATATAAAGGACACAAGGACAAAACCAAAGGGGACATGGAAGCAGGGGAGGGAGGTGGGGATGGCTGGGGTGTGGGGAGTGGTGGGAGGTAAATGAAGACAACTATATTTGAACTACAATAAAAGAAAAGAAAAAAGAAATTGAAAAAAAAAAAAACCCAGCTTCTCACTAGTAAAAAAAGGTGTCGCTCTTAATAGCAAATCATCTTAATCATATAGCTACAACCTATATATCTATCTAACAATAGTAGAGGATACATTAGTTTTAGGCACATATAATACACTTATAAAATTAACCCTATTTATTTTGGCCATAAGGCAAACTTAATGTGCTTTGTTTCTCTGGTCCTCTCTGAGCTTCCTAGACTTTCAGGAAGGCTATTTCCTTCGTCACATTGGGGAAGTTCTCCTTCATTATTTTTTAAATAAATTTTCAATTTCTTGCTCTTGTTCTTCTCTTTCTGGAACCCTTATGATTTGGATGTTGGAACATTTACAGTTGTCCTGGAGGTTCCTAAGCCTCTCATTTTTCTGAATTCTTGTTTCTTCATTCTGTTCTGGTTGAACATTTCTTTCTTCCTTCTGGTCCACAACATTGACTTGAGACCCAGTTTCCTTCCCTTCACTTTTGTGTCTCTGTACATTTTCTTTTATTTCACTTTTCATAGCCTTCACTTTTTCCTCTATTTTGTGACCATACTCAACCGTTTCTGTGAGCATCCTGATTACCAGTGTTTTGAACTCTGCATCTGATAGGCTGGCTAGGTCTTAGTCAGTTAGTTTCTTTTTTTTTTTCTGGATCTTTGATCTGGTCTTTCATTTAGGCTATATTTTTTGTCTCATGTGCCTATTAAATAGTAAGGGATGGCGCCTCAGGTGTTCACCAGGGTAGGGTAATCCATATACCTGCAGTTGTGGTGCTCTACATGGGGCGGGGGGGGGGGTCTGCAAGGGAACAATGCCTCTTGCTCACCTCTGGACTGGCTTTCAGTCACTTCTTACACTACCCACAAACAAATTGGGCCCTTCTGGTGCTGATTCCAGGTGGGTGATTTTGTATACATTCTGGGACTCTGTGGGTCTCTCCAATAAACTTTCCTGTGAGGCTGGGAGCTTCTCCTGCCTCCTCAACCCTCACAGATTTTTTTTTCAGTCAGAAGTTTTGAGGCTTTATTTCTCCACGCTGGAACCCTGGGTTATGTGGTCCTTCTCATTCCCCAGTTGTTACCCCTGGTTTTATCTGCATGCAAATGTGGGACTGCCCATTCCATCAGCTGCTGCCTCACCTGGGCCTTGTCTTGAGCTGAGCTTCCTAGAGGTGCATTTCTGCATGACTGACACTGTGTGTCCCCAACTCCTTCAAGCTTGTAGAAGATTAACATTGTTGCTTTAAATCTTAATGCTTGTTATTATTACAGGAATATAGCAAACAGGAAATATTTCATCACTGTTATAGTGGAACATCAGTCTTTAACATTAATAAAAAGAAACCATAAAAAAACAGCAAAACAAAAGCAGGAATAGCAAAAAAGCAAACAAACAAAAAAACCCGCTTAGATGCTGTTGCCTACCTAAAGAACCCCAGAGCTGGGCTGTGCCGGTTATGAAAGGAGAGACAGGTAAAGAATGGGTAGAAGTTAGACTAGCCCAAAAGTGAATGGGAGAAAGACTATCAAGCACTGTGGACTTCCTTGAAGGGTGCCAGAGTACCCCTGACTACAGCTTGAGCAGGGATGAGGGAGACAATGTAGAAGGCAGAGAATATCTGCACTTGATTGATGGGGGCTCTCCTAGAACTTCATCTATAAAAGCAGTGATGTTAGTTTACCAGAATCATAACCATTATCTGTTCAGGTAATCTGTCACAAAAGGCCCCATTCATTTCTAAGCTGCAATCATGTACTATAAACTATGAGAAAGCAGGCATGAAACTTCAAGAGAATTCAAGAAACAGACAGAGGGGTTTGGGAATGGCAGGTAAAAGGAGTACCAGGTTCCCAAGTGGGGCAGAAATTCAATGAACATGGCTGCCCCACACTGATGCTTGGCTGGTGTATGTTTATGGCCAATACAGGGAAGGATGGAGTCAGAGAAACTGTGAAGGAGGTTCATCTCCCAGCCTTATGCATTGTCAAGAGGGACAAAGAAATAGCAAATTCATGTGGCATTTTAATGGTAGGTTCTTTTACTTGCTGAATTTCCATGAAACACAAGGTCAGTTGACCTATAGTTTCTGACTTTATTTTTACAACTCTTTTTTGAGATGGAATTATTAGGATACTCCCTTCATTAATGAGGAAACTGAGGCTTAGAGGTTAAATGGTTTGCTCTTGTAAATAGTTGGGCCAGAACTGAAAAACAAACATTTGACGTCAAGTCTCACACACTTTCTTCTTATTAATGGGCACTAGAGAGAGGAGTTTAAGGAAAAGAAATCTCAGTGTTTTTTTTTTACATTTTTAAATTTTATTGTTGTTCAAGTACAGTTATCTGCATTTTCCCCCTACCACTATGCCCCACCCCAGACATCCCTACCACCCTCCCCTGAGCCTACCCCCCTTGATTTTGTCCATATGTCTTTTATACATGTTCCTGACAACCCTTCTCCTCTCCCCCCCTTTATCCTCCCCCACCTACCCTCTGGTTACTGTCAGATTGTTCTTAATTTCAATGTCTCTGGTTGTATTTTGCTTGCTTATTTGTTTTGTTGATTAGGTTTCACTTATAGGTGAGATCATATAGTATTTGTCTTTCACCACCTGGCTTATTTCACTTAGCATAATGTTCTCTAGTTCTATCCATGCTGTCACAAAATGTAGGAGCTCCTTTCTTTCTGCTGTATAGTATTCCATCGTGCCATAGTTTTTTAATCTCTTCATTTACTGATGGGCACTTAAGTTGCTTCCAGCACTTAGCTATTGTAAATTGTGCTGCTATGAACAATGGGGTGCATAGGTTCTTATGGACTGGTGAGAAATCTCAATGTTTTCAAACCCAAGTAACCATCAGAATGATAGTAAGCAGCAAGAGATAAGAAGATAGTAATTATTCATAATGTGTCCTCTTCTTTTCTCTTACAAAAAATAAACAATATAAACTGTGTAAAGGTGTATGAGAAAATAGAAAGTACAAGGCTCACTTCTAAGAAAGTGATTATTTATTGAATATATCATAAGAATTGATTGTTAAAATGCTGTTATATAGTCATACCAGTGAATGGAAAACAACAATTTCTTCAACAAATGTTTATTAAGTACTCATTATGTGCTAGATAGTGTTATAATACTGAGTATACAATAGTGAACAAATCAGAGCTCATTTTATAGTGGGGAGTTAGGCAGTAAATAAACAAATCACTCAGATAATAGTTCAAATAGCAGTGAGTGTAAGAAAGGAAAGAAAACAGGATAAGTGGTGTTACTTTAGAATGGGACGATTAATTGAAATTTAGAACTGACATTTGAGTTGAGACCTGATGAACAATAATCAATTGTATGAAAATTTGAAGTAATGCACCCCAGACTGGGGGAACAAAAGACAGCTGGAGCATGGTGAACACAGGACAGAAGAGTGGTGGCAGATGAGGCTGGGGAGGTGGGCAAACCATGGAAGAAGCTTTTTAAAAACCCACATGACTGGATTCCCTGTCCCAGAGAAACTGGTTTGAGGTGAGACTCAGATGCAGGTGTTTTGAAGAGCTCCCTGGAGATTCTTAGAGATATCCAAGTTTCAGACTCTATCATATTGAGGCTTCCAGAGAGTCTGGAGTAAGGAGAATATGTGTGAAAGACTGTGTGTAGACACAGAAAATTGATGAAAGCTAAACCCAATAAGCTGAATAATAATTTTAAAAGATTGCACTTTCAAGAACATTCCCCTACAGAGAAATTTGAACAGCATTAATATCCAGACCTCCTGAGGACATAAAAGCATTGCCTGCCAAGAACACTTAGCCAAAGAGGCACACAGTAGTAAAGGGTCAAGACTTTCCATTTTTCAAGCTAGCTGACATTATATTTGTATGGTGTGCCACACTGTGTGCTCAGCACTTTCCTATAGGTACTTGTTTTACCTTCACAGCAATTTCATCCTATCTATGCAGTAGACTGATTTTAAAGACGAAAATACTAATCTTGGAGAAACGAAGTGTCTTACATAATGCCACATAACTATTAAGCAGGACTAACTTGAATTCAGGTCTGTCTGATTGAAAAATGTATGATTTTTACCACTGTGCCGTATGTAAGATCTAGTTTCCTGGGGTCACAAAATGGCCAGGCCAATGTTTCTAAATTTAAAGTACTGCTCCTCTAGGAAAGTTCTCTTGGGTTCTGTTATAAAAGGCTTCCAGACATACAGGAATCTAAGCCATTCTAGTAAATGATAACTGTAGTAGTCATTATCCAGTTCTCCCCAACCCCTCAGTAGTGCTAGTATATGCACTGTGGCCAAGAGACAAGTCTGCCCAGTGAATGGGAATGAGTGGGAATTATGCTCATCTTTTTTACACTAGATAACATAGTTGCTCCCTCTTCCACACAGACTGCCAACCCCTCATGCAATGATTTTTTTGTTGTTGTTTTTTTGTTTGTTAGCCAGGTCACAGAAGACCCACGAGGGACAAGTAGTGAGAGCAAAATATGAGCAAACTCCTGTTGTTTCATACATCACAGACACTGGGGGCGGGGATTGTTATACAGCCTGACAGAGCTTATCATTTATCCTGATATAAACTGGGTCTTTCTGTTCTAAGTTTTCCTAGGGATGACAAATGACCAGTTCTATTTATGCAAAATATATGCCAAAATTGTGTGTGTGTGTGTGTGTGTGTGTGTTTTATTTTGTTGCTAGTAAGTCGATTAAACAGTTAAAACTCTACATTTATAAGTGGAAAAAAATTCTCAAGGTATTTTTTCAGCATAAAGGGTCTGACAAGACAGTTGATGAATGGAAGCCTGAAGAATACTTGCATTCATACTGCAAATACCTCCTCAAGAGGAAGATGCATATGTGAGGCAAGCAGTGGTAAAAGAAAGTTCCCCAAAGAAAAGCCTACACATGTTAATGTTACCATGGAAGCAATATGTAATTCATTAGCAAATATTGAGAAAACTACCATGTTCCAGGCATTACCCAAAGTTCTAAAGACAGAACAGTGAACAGAACAGACAAAAATTCATTTTCTTGTAAGCTTATATTCCAATGGAATGAGAGAAAATAATGACATAGCTCCAAAAGCATTTAACTGTACCAGTATACACTCTCTTCATGATCTTAGCATCTGGCTGAATAAATGAGAAATGTAGAAAGCCAACACCTCCTTTCTGCCTCAATAATTAGTGTAAGGTCTGAAGCAATATGTGTGGTAACCTAACTTACATCATCCAGGTCCTGCAATCCAGGTCAGTAATTTGGCTTAAACTCTTAAACACTAGTTTTTTATTTCCTTTCATAGGAAACAACAGCTCTTTCTTCTGGCTGCACCTGTGATCCTTCTCACTGGCCTAGAGAAAGAAGTGGGGTCATGTTTTGATACGCCTGGTATCTAAGGTTTCCTTATTCTCTTGGGAAACCCTAAAGCTATGACTCTCCCCAGGGTAATTACCCAATCAGGCCAGAAGGCTCAGAGGGTAGAGTCTGAAGTTATTGGTAACACCATCGTTGACTCTAACTTGAATATTCACATAGAAAATACTGCAAGTCTTGGTCAGTTCTCAGCTATTATGCCATCAATTCTAAGAGATACAAAGACAGTGATAGCCCCACCCCATTTGTCTTATCCCCAGTGTCTTACACTGAGCTTCAGTGTATCTATACCTCATGTGTCTCCAAAACATGCACAGCATTTGGTACAATGTATGTTAATTAGTAAATATATGAGGAGTAAATGTACCCTAAGTAATCACAATCTTCACCCAAATACAGACAGATACAGACTCATAATGCTAATTACCAAAAGCAGGAGGTCAGTTAAACTCATTGACTTGCCTTGTGATATGATAAAATGTACTGTTTGAAATAAAACACTATTTTGAACATTAATGTTAGCAGAATGCAACAGCAAGTGATGGTTGATTAACTGGTCATCAAATACCATGTCTCACTAAAAGAAACTACAACTCCTTGGAGAAAAGGCATATTTAAGACACTGGGGAAGAAAAAAAATGTACAAGATGGCTTATTGTGCCAGAAAGCAAACACATTTTCAAAAAACAAGAGGGTCATGTCAAAAGGACACAAGCCAACATGTCCCTTCTAGGAAAAGGTAGCCCACAAAAGAGGCTCCCATGGGTCATTTTGTGACAAACTGAGTGATAAATAAAATGACCTGATTACATACAAACACTGTGTGTGAATACATAAAATTTCTAGGACAGAATCAAGCGTTAAAATGAGACTTGGTGGGAAGATGGTGGCAAGGGAGGTAGGAGTGGTGCCCAATTCTCCTTGTGCCCAGCTAGGACACCTAGCCGATCTTCTGAGGAACAGAGTGAACAGCCAGTGGAAGTCCAGCTTATATGAAGTTTGGAGGCCACAAAATGTAGAGAACATTGAGAAACAGACAGTGAAGAGATTGTGCTGGGACAGTAAGGTCCCTGGGATCTGCTCAGGGACCTAGGCCACTGTGGCCTCTGGCCCAGTGCTTGCTGCAGGATATGGGGAGGAGAGTCAGATCACCAATTCTCTCCCCTATCAGAGCAGGAAAGGCAGCACTGCACCAGGAGGGGCCTGGATGCTGGAAGTCACTGGGGGAAATAGAGACAGAGTGAGAGACACACAGAGGTGGTATATATAAGCTGGTACTGTGGACACTGGCGCCATAGAAATTGGGGTGCCAGGTGACACCTGGAGAAGGGAGGAGTTGGACCATATTGGACACTGACTTGGATAGTCTCCAGACTGGTTGGAAATTTGGGCTGTGTGAAAAGAGATCCCAACTGTCTTTAGGTGCTTATTAAGAATGGCAGGGAGCTGCTTTGTAAGGAATCCTCAAGCAGCAGCTGGCTCTTCCTGAGGGTGATTTGAGCTGCACATGCCCAGAGACTGGGTAGCAAAGTGGAACTGCATGCCCAGAGACTGAGTGGTTGATTTGAGCCTGGCAGCTCACAGAGGACCCAGGCTGGAGGCTGGGCACCTGTGAATATTGCAGCCCAAACCTTGTCCTTATCCTCTCAAAATCATAGGAAGTGAGAAAAGTGAAGCCCAGCATCACCCCTTCTGTGGATCCAGGAAGACCAGCAAAACTCCCTGAACAGTATCAAATGAAGCAGGAGGCTTATTTCTTTTATTTCCTCTCTTTTTTCCTTTTTTCTTTTCCTCCAAGTGAAACAATAAGACATGAAGTTATGAAGGACCCAGAGACAGATCCAAAGGGGGAGCACAAGGCTAACCCCCAAAACTGAGACACTCAGACAAATATCACCTTGCTATCCCATTAAACTAACATTGTATTGTTTACGTGTATTATTTTTTCATTATTTTTATCACTTTTTATTTTTAGTATTTTTTATTCACTTCCACATGTTTAGTTTTCCTCATTTTATTTCTCTGTTTAATTGCATTATTTGACTGGTTTTCCTTATTCTCTCTTTATTGTATTTTAATTTTCCTTCTTTCACTTCACTCGTGTTCCAGTAATACACTGCTCTTGATCGTGAACTTTCTATTCTGGTTATCTAAATCATATATTTCTAGTCATGTTATTGTTGTTCCAGTACTATTGTAAATAATAGTTATTCGATACAACTGTACATACTACACAGAAACCCTCTCTAATCCTAGCCCACTTCACTTTATTCCTGAGTATTATTATTGTTGTGGTTAACTCTCTTCTCTCACACACTATGCCCACTTTCTCTCCTTTACTCTCACTATATCTCATCATTTAACCTTGCACAGGTGTTCTGTTTACTTCATTCATCTCACAACTATCCTCCCCTCTACAAGAGCCTTATCTCTCTTTCACCTTGTATAAAAAGTGGCTAGTTGGGTGAAATATCACAGTTAATGCTATACTTATCCAAAGAATCTCCAATCTCTTCTCTACTTGCTAGTCCTTTAAAACCTGTAAAATATTCTCCTGCTGTTTTAAACCATTCTGACTACACTCTGCGACTGATCACATACAAGGATGTGGGAGCTATGAACATCAGTATACCTGCAGGAGTAGAGAAACCACCAAAAAAGAAACCACCAAAAAAGGAACCACTGAAAGGTAAAAACCCAAGTACAACAAGACAGTCCACACAAACAGAAGAAAGGGCAAACCTAGAGGACCCAGACAAGGAGATCAAAGAGACCACACCAATGGGCCCCACAGAATTCCCACCATAGAAGTTCACCCTAAAAGACAGCTAGCAAAGTGAAACAACAGGAAGTATAGAAACAAAGCAAAAGAGTCACCTTAAATGGGTAAACAAAAAAAAACAACATGCAATCAAAAGGAATGGAAAGCTCCCCACTAGAAGAGCTAAATGAAATAGAGGTAAGCAAACTATCAGATATATAATTCAAAATCATGTTTAGAAATATGCTCAAGGAAATCAGAGACAACTACAATGAACTAAGTGAAAACTGCAACAGTATGAAAAAGGAAATAGAAAACATAAACAAAAACCAGGAAGAAATGAACAATAAAATCTCGGAAATAAGAAACACACTAGAAGGAATTACAAGTAGGCTGGATGAAGCAGAGGATCAATTCAATGAGCTGGAGGATAATGTAGAAAACAACACTCAGAAAGAGCAAGAAAAGGAAAAGAGATTCAGGAAGAATAAAAAGGTGGAAAGAGAACAGCAAGACAATATGAAACATAATAATATCCATATACTAGGGATAGAAGAAGAGGAAGGAGAAGAGGAAGGAAAAGGAGGAGGAAAAGAAGAAGGAGGAGGAAGAGAAAAAGAAGAAGAAGAAGGAGGAGGGGGAGCCCTAGCTGGAGTAGCTCAGTGGATTGAGTGTGAGGTGTGAACCAAAGCATCACAGGTTTGATTCCCAGTCAGGGCACATGCCTGGGTTGCAGGCCAGGTCCCCAGTGGGGGCCATGTGAGAGGCAACCACACATTGATTCTCTCTCTCTCTTTCTCCCTCCCATCCCCTCTCTAAAAATAAATAAAATCTTTTTTAAAAAAAAAGAAGGAGGAGGAGGGAAGAAGAGGAAGAAGGAGGAGGAGGAGGAGGAGGAGAAGGAGAAGAAGAAGAAGAAGAACAAGAACAAGAACAAGAACAAGAATAAGAACAAGAAGAACAAGACGAAGGAGGAGGGGGGAGGAGGGGGAGGAGGGGGAGGAGAAGAAGAAGTAGAACAAGAACAAGAACAAGAACAAGAAGAACAAGACGAAGGGGGAGGGGGGGAGGAGGAGGAGGAGGGGGAGAAGAAGAAGAAGACCACCTGATTAAAAAAGTAAGGGTGGAAAAATTCCCTAATTTGATGAGAGAAAAAGTCCCACAAATCCAGGAAACAAAGAGAGTCCCAATCAAGAGGAACCCAAAGGGGCCCACTTCAAAACATATAATTCAAGTGACAAAATTCCAAGACAAAGAGAATGTCAAATGCAGCAAGGGAGAAACAGGAAGGAACATACAAGGAAGCCCCCATAAGACTTGCAACTGCCTTATCAATGGAGACACTCCATGCCAGAAGACAATGGCAAGAAATATTTGAAGTAATGAAAACCAAAAGCCTGCAAGCAAGACTACTTCATCCAGCAAGGCTCTCAATTAAAATGGAAGGCCAAATAAGGAGTTCCTCAGACAAAACAAGTCCAAAAGAATACACCTCCAAAAAACCAGCTCTGTAAGAGAGGCTAAAGGGACTGCTTTAAGAAAAGGAAGGGGTAGGGGAAACACAGGTATGGAAAAATGGCAATGGATAAGTATCTACCAGTAATAAACTTAAATGTAAATAGATTAAATGTTCCAATAAAAAAGACATGCAATAGCTGAATGGATAAGAAATCAGGACCCGCACATATGCTGCCTACAAGAGACCTACCTCAGGACAAAAGATCTACACAGACTAAAAATGAAAGGCTGGAAACAAATATTCTAAGCAAATGGACATGAATAAAAAAAAAAATCCAGGGTAGCAACACTCATATCAGACAAAATAGACCTCACAAAATGGGCCATAAAGAGATCCAGAAGGTCACTTCATAATACTCAAAAAAAAAAAATCCATCAAGAAGGTATAAACATTGTAAATATATATGCACTTAACATAGGAACACCCAAATACATAAAGAAAATCTTAGAGGACTTCAAGAAAGATATTGACAGAAACACAATTAGAGTAGGGGATTTCAACACCCAACTGTCAAAAATGGATAAACCTTCCAAACAAAATATCAAAAAAGATATTGGGGGATTGGACAATGCCCTAGATGAAATGGACTTAACTGATATATATAGAGAGAGTCTTTCATCCCAAAGAAGCAAAACACACACTTTTTTCAAATACAAAAAGAACATTTTCAAAGATACACCACATGATAGGACAGAAAACAAACCTCACCAAATTCAAGAAAATAGAAATCATATCAAGCATTTTCTCTGACCACAAAGGACTGAAATGGGAAACTAATCTCAAGGAAAATAACTCAAAAACACTCAAACTCATGGAGATTGAACAGCATGATATTAAACAAAGTGTGTATCAAGAATGAGATCAAGGAAGAAATCAAAAAGTTCCTGGAAACAAATGAAAATGAACTCACAGAAATCCAAAACTTATGGGACACAGCAAAGGCAGTCCTGAGAGAGAAGTTCATAGTGATATAGGCCTAACTAAAAAAGATAGAAGCATTTCAAATAAACAATGTAACCCTACACATACAGGAACTTGAAAAACAACAAGAAAGATAGCCAAGAGCAAGTAGAAGGAAGGAAATAACCAAGATCAGAGCAGAATTAAATGACATAGAGACTAAAAGCACAATTCTAAGGATCAATAAATCCAGTAGCTGGTTCTTTGTAAAGATAAACAAAATTGATAAGCCTTTAATAGACTACTCTGGGGAAAAAAAAGAGGACCCAAACAAACACAATCAGAAATGAAAGAGGAGAGATTACAACTGATACAATGGACATAAAGGGGATGGTAAAAAATTACTACAAAGAACCATATGCCAAAAAACTTGGAAATCTAGGTAAAATGGACAAATTTCTAGAAAAATATAATCTTCCAAAACTCAATGAAGACAAAGCAGAAGCCTGAACAGATGAATAACAGCAGACTAAATTGAAGCAGTAATCAAAAAACTCCAAACACACCAAAGCCCTGGACCAGATGGTTCTACAGGGGAATTCTACAAAGCATTTAAGGAAAAGCTATCCCCTATCCTGCACAAACTATTCCAAGAACTCCAAGCAGATGGAAGACACTCAAACTCTTTATGAAGCCAGAGCATCTTAATCCCAAAACCAAATAAAGACACAGCAAAGAAAGAAAACTTCAGGCCAATATTGCTGATGAACATATATGCTAAAATCCTCGACAAAATATTGGCAAACTGCATCCAGCAATACATTTAGAAGATAATACACCATGACCAAGTGGGATTCATGTCAGGGATGCAATAATACAATATTCACAAATCGATAAATGTAATACATCACATAAACAAAACAAACACCAAAATCACATGATCATATCAATAGATACAGAAAAAGCATTTGATAAGGTACAGCACCCATTTATGATAAAAACACTCAGCAAAGTAGGAATAGAGGGAGCATTCCTCAACCTAATAAGAGCCATATATGAGGCCTACAGCCAACATCATACTCAATGGGAAAAAACTAAAAACTTTCTCACTAAGATCAGGAACAAGACAAGGTTATTCACTTTCACCACTTCTATTGAACATAGTATTCTAAGTCCTAGCCACAGCAATCAGACAAGAAAAGGAAATAAAAGGCATCCAAATTGGAAAAGAGGAAACAAAACTGTAATTGTTTGCAGGTGACATGATAGTATACATAGAAAATCCTATAGACGCCACCAAAAAACTGTTCAATCTAATAAATGAATTCGGCAAAACAGCAGGATACAAAGTCAATATGCAGAAATCAAAGGCACTTTTGTACACCAACAATGAAATGTCAGAAACAGAAGTCTGGGATAAAAAGCCCATTTGCTATGGCAACAAGAAAAAGAATGTTCCTAGGAATAAACCTAACCAAGTAGGTAAAAGAACTGTACTTGGAAAAGCTACACAACACCAAAGAAAGAAATTAAGGAAGACACAAGCAAATGGAAGCATGTACCATGTTCATGGATTGGAAGAATTAACATCATCAGAATGTACATACTACCCATAACAATTTATAGATTCAGTGCAATACCTATTAAAGTACCAATGGCATATTTCACAGACATAGAACAAACACTTCAAAAATTTATATAGAACATATAATGAACCCAAATAGCTGCACCAATTTTGAGAAAGAAGTACAAAGTAGGAGGGATCACAATACCCGATATCAAACTGTATCACAAGGCCACTGTAATCAAAACAGACTAGTACTGGCATAAGAACAGATACATGGACCAATGGAACAGAACAGAGAGCCCAGAAATAAACCCAAATCTGTATGGTCAATTAATATTCGACAGAGTGGACAGCAGCATAAAATGGAGCAAAAATAGACTATTCAACAAATAGTGTTGGGAGACCTGGATAGCTACATGCAAAAAAATCAAACTCAACCACCAACTTACACCACATATGACAATAAATTCAAGTTGCACAAGAGACTTAAATATAAGTCATAACACCATAAAAGTCTTTCAGGAGAACATAGGTAGGAAAATCTCAGATATTCCACGCAGCAATATTTTCACTGATATGTCCCCTACAGCAAGGGAAAATAAAGGAAAGAATAAACAAATGGGGTCGCATCAAAATAAAAACCTTCTGCAAGGCTAAAGAAAACAGCATTAAAATGAAAAGAGCCGAACATATGAGAAAACATATTTGCCAATGATACCTCAGATGAGGGTTTGATCTCCAAAATATAGAAAGAACTCACATGACTCCATTCTAAGAAGCCAAGCAACCCAATTAAAAAATGGGCAATGGACTTGAAAAGACACTTCTCCAAGGAGGACATAAGATGCTCAGTATCACTAGCCATCAGAAAGATACAAATTAAAACCACAATGAAATACTACCTTACACTGGTCAGAATGGCCATCATAAACAAATCAACAAACAACAAGTGTTGGAGAGGCTGTGGATAAAAGGGAAACCTAGTGCACTGTTGGTGGGATTGCAGACTGGTGCAGCCACTTTGAAAACAGTATGGAATTTCCTCAGAAAACAAAAAAATGGAACCACCATTTGACATGTCAATTCTACTGCTGGAATTATATCCTAAGAACCCTGAAACACCAATCCAAAAGAATCTATGCACCCCAATGTTAATAGCAGCACAATTTATAGTGGTCAAGTACTGGAAGCGACCTAAATGCCCCTCAATAAATAAATGGATAAAAAAACTATGGTATATTTACACAATGGAATTTTACTCAGCAGAGTGAAAAAAAGAGCTCCTACCCTTTGCAACAGCTTGGATGTAACTGGAGAGCATTATGCTAAGTGCAATTAAGCTAGGGGTGTGAAAGATAAATACCATATAATCTTATGTTTAACTGAAACTGAATCAACAAAACAAACAACCATGCAAAATATAACCAAAGGCATTGAAGTAAGGACAAACTGTCAGTAATCAGAGAGGAGAGAGTAGGGAATAATGTGGGGGAAAGGGTGAATGGCTTACAGGAACAACTATAAAAGACACATGAACAAAAACAAGGAAGGGTGAAAACAGGGGAGGGAGGGAGTGATAGCTGGGACAATAAGGAGGGGTGGGGGGGAAAGGCAGAAAACTGTACTTGAACAAGAATAAAATTCAAAAGTATTTAATAAAAAATAAAATAAATACAGTGAGACTTGGCCTTGGGCAACTACTTAACTGCCCAGAGTTCCAGTTGCTTCGTTTATGAAATGATGATTAGTGCTGCTTACTTTATATTTTTGTGAGGGTTACATGAAATAATAACATACGGGATCTAGTAAATTATTAAGTACTATATGCATATAAAGGATACCTGTAATTATTATTTGTACTGTTTCCAAGCTAAAACAGATCTCCAAGGATTTTTAAACTCCTAGCTTCTGGATCAGTGTGTTTATAAGTCCCTAAGGAGTGATTCAACATTCTTGGCTTCTGATCCAAGCAGCTAATCTAAGGGGTTAAGTGTAGATTCTCTATTCTGATATGATTGGCAATCTCCCCTTTGAAGGTTATGCTGGGTTATATTACTGTAGTTCCTCACTCACCAGGGATGGAGAATGCTCCCTAAAGGCCCAGCTAATGGTCCAAGCTACATGTCCATATACTCTCTGGTGTCTCCTGCATAACAAGGTCCCCGGTGCTTATTATCACTGGAAGAAATCTTGCCTCTTCCAAAAGAACCAATAGAGGGCTTGTGACAATCTAATGGTGGTGATATGTTTTCTTACCTTCCTAGTTTAAGCAAGAGGCTCCCACAGAACACCTATAGAACCAAGTAAGAAAATGTAGAATATGTATTGTTCCTTGGAGAAGGGACTGTTCAGCCCTTACAATCCAAATGAAGCACTTGAAGACCTCAGAGATGCTCAAAGAACCAGATGGATTCCAAGTGACTGTTGCTGGGAGATTCTGCCCCAAATGTTGGATGCAAGCACTAAGGAGAGAGAACTTCTGAGAAGTGTAATTCAGCTTGTCCAGGAATTTGTGGTTTTTCTTTATCACTACCTCCCTGAGAGGGAAGATTGAGTACTGTCTCACATCCTCAGATCCTAAACCTGAGACAGGTGTATAAGAAGCATTTAATAGGTGAAACAGGTATCTAGAAGTGTCTACCCAGAAACCAATGTCTTAGAATAGCCTTTCACCTCAACCAAGGGGCTGTTTCTTCTTGACCCCTGTCCTCACCTTGGCTTCTGTTGATTGATCCTTAACCTAAACCAAAGCTCTTCTCCAGAATTTTTCAAGGTAGAAGTAAAATAGTCTAACTTAAGTACCAGGGGATTTAAAATGAAAAACCTAGGAATTAACAAAGACTCATGTTTTCTACCATGTGGAGAAAGCCAATTCCCAGGGAAAGAAAGTCAACCCATACAGAAAAACAGACCACAATGATCATGTCTGAGACCCTGGTTTTCTAAGGACCAGCTGTACCCTGAACTTCTTATGGTTTGGCTGATCAACACATTTTTTTTATTTTAAAGCAAATTTTATTTACTTATTTTTAGTGTGTTACAGGGTGTGGGAGAAAGTAAAGGAGAAAAAGATTGATGTGCATGTTTGCAGACTGGTGCTCAATCCACTGATCCACACTAACCATGATGAGCCATACCAACCAGAGTGCTCCACACATTCTTTTTTTAAAGATTTTATTTATTTATTTTTAGAGAGAGGGAGAGAAACATCAATGTGCGGTTGCCTCCCACTTGGCCCCCACTGGGGACCTGGCCCACAACCCAGGCATGTGCCCTGACTGGGAATCAAACCGGCAACCCTTTGGTTTGAAGCCTATGCTCAATCCACTGAGTTACACCAGCCAGGGCCAATCCACACATTCTTGATTCAGCAAACTAGTAAGTTCTTTCTCTCCCCTCAAGCTCTATAGATTTGGACTCTGTCATTTACACCCCTAAGAGTCTCAAATAATGTAGTATTGGTTCTTCCAGTTTCATGTGGGCCAGAAACAGACTTCAGTATCCAACCAAACTTTATATTTCTCCTCTGGAACACCTCCAAACTTTTATGTTCACTTAGAATCTTTACTTCCTACACATCCACTAGAACATCACCAGAGTAACTAACCATCCTAAATATTTCTTATTTATAAAACATTTCCTGACTCCTACATCTTTCCCAACACACCCAGGGGATAATCAACCACTCCCTCCTTAAACCTGTTCACATGTTCCATGCAACACTTTAGTGCACTAAATGCTTTACATATATCTCCTCAACCAGAATGTAAAGCCCTCCAGGACATGGACTGTATCTTCCTCATCTGTGATACCCCAGTTCCTAGTGTATGGACTGAAATATTGTAGTTGTATATTGATTTTGTGCTCCCCTAGCCTGTTTCCATGTGATATATGGTCCTTATCAGGGTCCTCAACTGTTTGAAGAAGATATGAATCCAATTCCCACCTCTTATTCTCTGTTCCCAACCCTAGATAGAATTTGTTTTCATCAAATTATATATTAATGAAATGTTCTTGGCTTGGGTACAGAAATGAATTAAAGAAACACTTGCTGCTGAATTTATTGGAGATGATGGTGATGGTACGGTGCAGGAGAAAAGTTTCACTCTGGTCTAAAATACAGAAAAAAGTGGGAATTTTCTAGGCAATAGGTCTATATTCTCCTTATGGACACTGCATGTGTCTGGCCATTTTTTAATTCATCTGCATATTTTTTCATATAATTGGGATCTTATTGTGTCAGACTATTGCCAATCCTGTTACATTAAAACTTAAGGAAGCCCAAAGGCACAGCAAGATATAAAACATAGGTACATGCACTGCAGCATGCCAAGAATTCCTTTTTATGATAAGAAAGGATTCTTAGCAATGATGTGCTCTAGTGGGCTTTTGAAAACTCACCAGAGACACATGTACACATCTCTTCCCAGCTGTTTCCAGTGACATACCCTAATGGGTGAAAATGCCACATGAAATCAACCATTATGGAAATATTTACACAAAAAAATTGGCAAATGCTATAATCAAGGATTTCATTTTCTCAGTAGGTCAGTTGTTAAACATTTACCAGCACTCCACTGCCCTGAGTGCTGACATGTCCTCCACTATCTCATCATCCATTATTCTTGCTGTGATGCACCTCTGTGGGTCCTTGATCTTGGTATATTCTTTGCATTGCTTGTTTCTTGGTTCTATAGCAAAACAAAGTGAAAGTAACTTTAGCTCTATCTGAGTTGTCACTACGATCCAACCTCAACCCTGCAGCCAGCCCAGTCTAGCTCAAGATTGCATATAAAATTCTGTATATAGTGTTTTACTAACTTACTCATTTTAATTTCATTCAGTTTCATCATGTTTTGTTCAGATAGACTAGAAATAAATTAATAAATTATTGTTGTCACCACTATTGATCAAAAGTTCAAAACCATCAGAGTCCCCCTATTAATCACAGAATAAAGTCAGAAATTCTTTGCCTGGCACCTAAGGTCCTCCATAACCTGTCTTTTCAACTTTATCATCCATCATCCCCCAACACAGAGCTCTTCTCTAGAGACTAGGTCATCTATCATCCCTAGCCAAGCCTACTCATTACTACTTTCATGATTTCCTCCATCCTTTGGTCCTTTCTTTTAAAAAAGAAAAGATTTTATTTATTTTTTAAGAGAGGGAAAGGGAGGGAGCAAAATATCAATGTGTGGTTGCCTCTTGTGAGACCTGTACTGGGGACCTGGCCAGCAACCTAGGCATGTGCCCTAGACCGGGAATCGATCCAATGACCCTTTGATTCATAGGCTGGTACTCAGTCCACTGAGCCATACCAGCCAGAGCTCCTTTGGTCCTTTCTGAGTTACCTAATAGCTCTCTTTCCACCTACTCATGGTTGTGCTATCCTCCAAAGCCCAATTCAAATTTCATCTGGTCCAAGAAACCCCCCACCCACACCAGCTTGGCCCACAGTGATCTCTGCTGTTTCTGAGCTCCTTTAGGGGAATGGGCAGGGGTGGAATGATCTCGACTACCATTGGTCAGGCCTGTACTATTTACCAGGTGTTATACAAAGTGCTGCCTTCCTCTTACAAGGACCCTTGTGATTAGGTCAGGCCCACTGAAATAATCTAGGATAATTTCCCCATTCAAGATTCTTGACTTAGACTTCCAATTAAGATGGAGGCATAGGTATGCATGCTTTGCCTCCAAGTGCAACCACACAGAGAATTACAACTATTTCTCAAAACAAAAACAATCAGAACTGTCAGAAAACCAAGCTGTATGGAAGTCTGACAACCAAGGATTTAAAGAAGGCACATTCAACCTGAAGAGTAGGAGGGGTGGAGTCACAGAGATGGGTGGAGTTGCAGAGATGGGTGGAGAGGTGGTGTAGTGCAGAGAGGTAGCAGTGGCAGTGGCAGCAGAATGAGTGGTGTCAGCCACAGGTCAGAACACATAGCCCAAGGCTCCAGCACCAGGAAGATAATTCTCTAAAACTTCTGGCTGTAAAAATCAGTGGCAGTTGGGGTGGTGGAAGAAACTGCTTGATTTTTGGGACAGTTCATTTAAAGGGCCCACATGGACTTAAAATGTATGTAAAGCTACCCATTCTGGAGTTTACAACTGGGGCCGCAGCTGGAAGGATGCCTGTTAAATGGATGAAGTGACTGAAAATGGGGCAAGTGCTGGGCAGGCCTCTAAAAGCTAGGCAGTGGCATTGTCCCCTCTCTGAGCCCTCCCTCCACACAGAGCCACAAAATGGTGAAGTAGGTTATCCCACCCTGGCAATTACCTAAGACTCTGCCCCACCCAATTTACAGGTGCCTTTTACTGGGAGTCAAAGCAGCTCTACTTAATATACAGAAACAAACATAAGGTGGCTGCTGAATTGAGGAGACAAAAAATATGGCCCAAATGAAAGAACAGAATAAAACCCAGAAAAAGAACTAAACAAAATGGAGATAGCCAACCTATCAGATGCAGAGATCAAAACACTGGTTATTAGGATGCTCAGAGAACTCACTGAGTATAGCAAAAACATAAGGGAATAAATGAAGGCTACACCAAGTGAAATAAAGAAAACCCTACAGGGAATCAACAGTGGAGAGGAGGAAGTTGAGAATCAAACCAATGATTTTTAACACGTGGAAGGAAAAAGCATTCAATCAGAACAGCAGGAAGGAAAAAGAATTTAAAAAAAAAACAAAACAAGGATAGACTTAGGAACCTCTGAGACAACTTTAAACATAGCAACATCCAAATCAAAGAGGTGCCAGAAGGAGAAGAGAGACAGCAAGAAATTGAAAACTTATTTGAAAAAATAATGAAAGAAAACTTCCCTAAATTGGTGAAGGAAATAGATATATAAGTCTGGGAAGTACAGAGTCCCATACAAGTTGGACTCAAAGAGGACCACATCAAGACACATCATAATTAAATAATTAAAATGCCAAAGGTTAAGGATAAAAAGATCATCTTAAAAGCAGCAAGAGAAAAGCAGAGAGTTACCTACAAAGGAATTCCCATGAAACCATCAGCTGATTTCTCAAAAGAAAACTTATGGGCAAGAAGGGGCTAGAAATAAGTATTCAAAGTGATGAAAAGCAAGGACCTACAAACTATATTACTCTATCCAGCAAAGCTATCATTTAGAATGGAACAGCAGATAAAGTGCTTCTCTGACAAGGTAAAGCTAAAGGAATTCATCATCCAAGCCATTATGACATGAAATGTTAAAGGGACTTATTTAAGAAAAAGAACATCAAACCTATGAACATTAAAAGTGCAACAAATTCACAACTATCAACAACTGAATCTAAAAACAAACAAACAAACAAACAAAAACAGGGGAAAAAAAACCCCTAAGCAAACAGCCAGAACAGGATCAGAATCACAGAAATGGAGATCATTTGGAGGTTAATCCATTGGGGGGAGGAGGGAGAAGAGAATGGGGGGAAAGGTGGAGGGATTCCAAAGCATAACTGGTAGGTATAAAATAGACAGGGGGATGTCAAGTATAGTATCATAAATGGGGAAGCCAAAGAACTTATATACAGGACCCATGGACACAAACTAAGGAGGGGTATTGCTGGAGGAAAGGGGGTTACTGGGTGTAGGGTGGTGAAGTGAGAAAAATTGGGACAAGTGTAATAGAATAATCCATAAAGTATACTTTAAAAAATATCCTTAATTATATCTGCAAAGTTCCATTTGCTACACAAGGTAACAACATATCACAGATTCTGGGAGTTAGAACATGGACATCTTTGAGGGGCCTTTATTTAGTCTACCTCACTGGGCTTAGTTTTGGACTTCATTTATTTTTGCCCTCTTCATGTCTGAGCACATAAGAGATGCTCTTTTCTGGATCTCATTTGAGGTGACAGTGAACTCTTAAGGTGAACATTGCCACTGTCTGACTTGGATGGTGTTGCTCAGTGGATTGAGTGATGGCCTGTGAACCACATGGTCACTGATTTGATTCCTAGTCCGGACACATGCTGGGTTGTGGGCCAGGCCCCGATGAGGGGTACATGAGAGGCAACCACACAGTGATGTTTCTCTCCCTCTCTTTCTCCCACTCTTCCTCTCTCTCAATAAGTAAAGAAACAAACAAACAGACAGACAAACCTTGCCACTGTCTGACCACTGTCCCCATCACTGTCACCAGCAAGCCATAGTTGGGCACAGACTTCATGAAACTCAATTCCTGTCACCAAAAACTGACATTCACAAGGGCACAGTCAGGGAAAGTTTATGTTCAAACCAGTCAGCAACATTGTCACAAAGTAATAACCAAATAAAATAAAGTTCAGTACAGACACCTAATAGTGGCTGGCACACAGTCAGTGCTTATTAAAAGCCAGGAGTTCAGAGGATTTCTTTTATTCTCCTCTACTCAGTAAATTGAGAATTCAGATATGATTCTTTTAACAAATCTGCCAGGCCAGATCCAGTTTTGCCATCATAACCAAGCCTGCCAATGTCCTGGGCTATTTTTTAATCTTGTCAAGGAGGCTCTGATAACAGGCCACATGAGCAGTATGAACCTTGATATCAACTCCATGGACAACAATAATCCACTAATGTGCTGAGGCTTAGCCATTGTTGGGCACTGAATCATGAGAGGAGGTTGCTCCTGCATTTCCTCTACACTACCCCCTAGAGCTGTGCCTTATAAGTTGCTGTCCCTTTAACCACAGGTTGTCCAGAGAAACAATAGACCTCCCTGGGGATTATTATCCTTCTGACTGCACACCAGAGATGTAGGGCTCTGATGCATAGGTGCTATGAAAAGAATGGAAGAAAGGAACCAACTTCCTGGCAGGTTCACAGCTGAGTCTTTGTGAAGGAGCTGAAGGTCCTTCTGCACCCATAACACCATTTTCTGGTAAGGAAAAAATGCATGTGGTAACATGGAAGTGGTTCTAGTGAATGAGAAGTTGTAAGAGTGTATTTAAACTTACAGGGAAGCAGTAGGAGGAGAGTCACATTGCCTTGCCATAATTGGATAACTGAAGACAACCCTGGACAGATGTCCCTTTGACAGGAAAATGCATTGTTCTATTTTATGAGCATTGGTAGAAATATAGCAAAAACCTGTGATAGTGTTTCCTTGGATTGGCTTTGGACACAACAAATGCAGTCTGGGATTTGTGCCGCTTGCTACATGAATGGCCTTTGGTAAATTACTCACTTCTCAGGGCCTCAGTCACCTTATGTATAAAATAAAATACTGGCCTCAAAGGGCTGCGGAGAGAATTAAACAAGATTTTGCACAAAAATAATGCAGTTCTGAGTGTACACCAATTGTTCAAATGTCTTTTCACTATTAAGATTTCCCTTAAAATTAAATCTGGAAATCACTAAGACTTTAGAAATTACCTAGTTCAACTCTTACTTCTACACATATCTTTGGGAGATATTTTGTTTTATATCTATCTCTATCTCTATCTCTATCTCTGTCTCTATCTCTATCTCTATATCTCTATATCTATCATCTATATCTATCTATATACATATATATAGAGAGAGAGATTTCTATTAAGATAATTTTGTGACCTAAAATGGTTACTGATCATCAGATTTAACCTTAGAATAATATGGACTTCCCACAAAATCCCAAATCAGGAAAGGACTGTTTAAAGCAAAAGGATGACTCTTGAGAGTTTTGTGATCTCCTTTAAAGGCCTATCTGTATGAAGAGGACTTTCAGAAAATCAAAAGTACACCAAAGAGATAAAAAAGAAAGTTACTGGCAAAAAATATATAAGTTAAATTGAAAAATTATACTCTGTGATATTTTGGTTTTTATTTTATTATTAAAGATTACGTTTGCATATGCAAGACCCATTTCACATAACACAGAAAGTGCTAAATATATATTCAGATTATATCAGTTTATAAAATTTTAGTATGTTTTTAGTATAAAAATGTTTTTCTTTATGGAGACTAGAAGTGAACATAGAAACATACACGTGTGACTATACAAACTGTAAAACAGATACTATAATATTTCCCTTTATTTTAATGTTACTTAGCATATTATGAATTTCTTCTTTGTCAAAAACATTTGATACCATAGTATTGTGCATTTGAAAGTAGTGCATTAGCCAATACACAGCCCAGCCCAGGGGCCTACATAGCAAGCAATTTACCAAACTAATTTCATTGCCATGAAAATTATGTGTTATAATTTGCCAACCCAACAAGCTAGTTTTCTTTGCCTTTCTTTTTTTTTCTTCCTTTCCTTTCCTTTCCTTTCCTTTCCTTTCCTTTCCTTTCCTTTCCTTTCCCTTCCCTTTCCCTTTCCCTTTTCCTTTTCCCCTTTCCTTTCCTTTCCTTTCCTTTCCTTTCCTTTCCTTTCCTTTCCTTTCCTTTCCTTTCCTTTCCTTTCCTTTCCTTTCCTTTCCTTTCCTTCCTTCCTTCCTTCCTTCCTCCCTTCCTTCCTTCATTGTTTATGCTATTACAGTTGTTCCTGCTTTTTCTCCCTTTCCTCATCTCCACCCAGCCCCACCCTTTCCTCTCCCTAAGTCAATCCCCACGTCTTTTATGTCCCTGGGTTGTGCATAAAGGTTCTTTGGTTAATCCCTTCACCATCTTTCATTCTTTCCCTCCACCTCTCCCCTGGCAGCTGTCAGTCTGTTCCATGTATCTATGCTTTGTTTCTATTTTGTTAGTTTATTGCGATAATTAGATTCCACATATAAGGGACATAATATGGCATTTGCCTTTCACTGACTGGCTTAATTCAGTTAGCATAATTTTCTCCATGTCCATCCATACTGTTGCAAAATGTAAGAGTTCCTTATTATTTTACTGTTGTATAGTATTCCATTATGTAAATGCACCACAGCTTTTTTATGCACTCTTCTACTGATGGGCACTTAGACTGTTTCCAGATCTTGGCTATTGTAAATAGCACTGC
Organism: Phyllostomus discolor; assembly: GCF_004126475.2. Classification (NCBI taxonomy): domain Eukaryota; kingdom Metazoa; phylum Chordata; class Mammalia; order Chiroptera; family Phyllostomidae; genus Phyllostomus; species Phyllostomus discolor. The sequence continues at coordinate 127,122,028 of NC_040905.2, forward strand.
TATGAACATAGAGGTGCATATATATGTTTTGCATTGGTGTTTTGGGATCCTTAGGATATATTCCCAGAAGTGAAATATTTTTCTTTTTACATATTGGGATACTCTAGTTGTTTTCTTTGCAGTACCTGACCCCTACACCTCTGTTTTCTGAGACCTGGCAACCTCTATTATTACATTATGGATTTTTAAATATACAGTTGTGTATGGTTCTGGAAACTGATAAACTTTTATAAATATATAAATAAACATAAAAATACTGTTTATGACAGCACATAGAGTAGTTTTCCCATATCAAAGTTCATTTTTGTATATTCTTTAAAAATATAATTGGGATATGTAGGAATGGGACTATCCATAAGTCTTTATAAACAATGAGTTCGTACAGCTAGAGTGTTTTGTAAACAAAAAATATGACTATATTTTATAATACAGTCATGTAATATACAGAACTATAAGCAGAGAATTTGCAAAGCAAAATAAAGGGCTGCATACTTATTTTTGTAAAACTTTAGTTTTAGATATGTTGTATGTTAATTTGATGATTTATTAAGAGATAAAAAATTTGTCCATGGAGATATGGGAAATAAGAAATATTCACAAAAAAATCTTTTTTTTTTTAATTTGTAGAAGATGGAGAGATTTGTATTCGAAACCATCTGCTGTATTCCCTGCACTATTCTCCTTAGGAAGCAAGAATGTCCCAGGTGCTCCAAGTCTTGATAGTCTTTCCAATTCATTATTAACTGGGACCAAGAAAGGTCAAAATGATGGAGATGGGGGTTAGAATACTTCAGACTGATGAGACCTGAGTTCAGCCCCAAAAGCCTGGAGCACAGTGACAAGACACTGAAAAAGGCAACAATAAGATAAGCCACCAAGATGTTAGTGCCTGCAGTCCAATGCCTTTTCTAGTTTTTGTGTATGTTGAATAACTAAAGCATTCTGCTCTAAAGAGTTTTGAGGATTGATTTTGAATGTGCAGGAATCCTAGACATGTACCAGGCACTGTGCTGAGGTGCCCACTTAAAATCACAATGAGCTAATGAAGAAAGTATTATTACTCTCTTTGCACAGATGAAATGACACTTGGAAATGTTAAGCAGTTTGGCAAAGGTCATCAAGAGCGGCAAGTGTGGATGCAAGATGTTTGTGATATGTGTATATGCATGTGTGTGAATGTGTATGTTTAGGAGGAAGGTGAGATCTCGCTTTCAGGAGTGTGCTAAATTATGGGCATGTGCCTCTACTGACTCTCTCCTCTCCTCCCACTCCTCTTTACTCTTGATGACTCCACCCTAATTCCAGCAAATGTCCCAGATAAGGCATTATCCTTCTTCTTTTTATCTTGATGTAACAGAGGTCAAAGCCAGCAGTATTGCCAAAAACTTGGATTTGCACCAAATGGGCTTCTCCCTTCTCTAGATGTCATCAGAGCAGCAAAGATGGCTTGGCAAAAAAAGAAAAATCATCAGCCTTTGGTCTTCTCTTTATTTGTTCTCACCATGCTGAAGACTCAGACACCCTTTGCACCTGCAGATTTTCCCATTCCACGCAAGGCAGATAAGTAGGACTGCAGGGTGAAAGGCTGAGGGAGTATACCTCCACCAAGAAACATTTATTGAAGAAGACAACACAAGGAGACTGAAAAGCAAAGACCATATATAGGTTCAAACCTTGCCTCTGCCATCATGAGATGGATAACCTTGAGAAAGTTACTTAAATCAACATGGGACTCAGTCTCCCCATCTGTAAAGTGGAGATAACAATACCACTGGACTCACGAGCTTGCCATAATGCAGAATGCTCTCAGGAATGTGCAGTGCCTGGTCCACAACAAGCACTTAGTAAACAATGGCTTTTATTCCTGAGGAAACTCTGTGAGTCATGTTCAATGCTAAGGATGCAGCACATAGCCTCTATCCACACAGTCTAGGTAGGTTAGAGGGACAGGGCACATATGTTAAAAACAATAATTAACAATTCAAGATCGACAATTGTCACATGAGTAGTACTGATGTATGTTATGGGAACTCAAAGGAAGAAACAATCATAAAATTAGAAAAAAATGTTACATTACAGTTGAAGAAAAGTGACTTTGCCAGTGTCACAAAGCTAGTTTTAAAAGAGCTGGGAGTAAAGTTCAGGTCTCCGGCTTTATACTATCAGACTGTTTCATGAAACTATGCCAAATAATACCAATGAAAACAATCTTAACAATAGCATTAGTTAACAACTTAAATGTGCTTTTCACATGGTATGCATTTTACATGCATTATCTTAATAAAGCCTCATGATAATCTTAAGAGAGAGGTATACTTTCCCCATTTTACAGATGAGAAATTGAGGTACAGGAGGGATAAATAATTTTTCCAAAGTCTTACAACATGAAAGAAGCTTAGCCAGGACAAAAACAAGATTTCTAAGTAGTTATAATAAAGGAAGGCAGAGTAGCCAAACACAAGGAGAATGGCAGACTAAATCTCAGTTGTGGAAATGGACATTTATGAAAATTGAATGAGCTGCTTATACTAGAAGAGGAAATTCAGGTAGAAGAGTAAGCAAAAACACTTCAAACAGAGTACAAGGCAGACAGAAGGGAGCCTTGAATGTTAATCCAGGCAGCAAATACTGTGTCTATTCTTTGTTTGGACAGAAGGTAGAGTCAGAAGACAGGCTTGGCAATTCTATAGTTGTAGGGATTTTTTAAGGCTAGTCTGCTCACAGACAGAAAAGAGAGAGCCCAGAGGCAGGGAGGCTGGTCTCTGGCTATCTGCTACAGCTCAAAAGAACGATGGGGTGTTTTTCAGGTATTCCTCAACTTCCCAGGAGCACACAGCCTCATGTCCACTTCCCAATATCACCACAGGCATTGGGAGAGACTAACATCCCCACCCATCTCTTCCCACAGGCTCTGTGGTACTTCCACATCTGTGTTAGCCAACAAACCCCCTTGGGAAACATGAAGATTTTTTCCCTCTACCAAGCATTCAGATTCATCTGGCTCACCAAACCAGCTGGCCGGCATTTCCATAGAGATAACCAGCTTCAGGTGCTGCTGAATCTTGCTGACTGTGAAGCCATCAACCGCTGTGAGAGACCATTGCCTAAGAACTTTAACTTTGCAGGAGATGTGCTGGACCAGTGGTCCCAAAAGGAAAAGGTATAAAATGATTGGCTTCCAGGTGCTTGGTGTACTTTCCCTTTCCTTGTTCTGGGGTCCACTTGTCATTCTTAATTCAATTCTTGATTTCCTTTCTTTTCTGACTGCTCTATTCTCTCCTCAGGGAATATGTTTGAAGCTTAGCTATGCATGGGTGTCTTTCTCCAAAGCCTCCTCAACCCCCTTCAACATGGTTAGTCAGTCATACCTCTTTTCCTTCATTTTTCTCCAAGCTCTTTGCTCTCCACTCATTTGCTTGAGTTTGTCACAGGCTTATCCAAAAAAAAAAAAAAAAAAAAACCCAGTAATCTGAGCTTTGGTTTTATGAATAGTCTTCATTGGAGTAATTAGAAGAGAATTAGAGGTTGAGAAAAACAAAGCAACAATTCTTACAGGGTATCTGCAATGTAGCCTCAGTTCAAGGTCTGTGCTTCCTGACCCCCATGCCATGGCAGACACTGAGCTGAACACTTTACCTAATGGTGCTTACCAGACACACTGCAAGAACCTGTGATTCAGAAAATGGTGTTAAGTACTACATATACAAGGTATGAAACAATGCCAAGTCAGTTCTTCCTTTTAGAAGAAAGATTCTTTCTTTCAATCCATTAAGTTTTAACAGTACTCTAACACTTGCTAAACTCTTTGAACAGAGAGAGTAGGTAAAATATAATAATTTGTAGATAAAATTTAATTGCATACTGTGTTTTCAATGTACTTATTTTACAGTAAACTCTTTTTAGCAGGTGGTAGTGATTTCCAATATGGTGGTGATTAAACACATTTTCTTTTTTAAGTAAATGTACACAAGTAAAAGTGAGTTGATGTAAATAAAAATACAAAGAACAAAGCACAAATGTAAACAAATTTGGCAAACGTTAGTGATGCTCAAATGACTAAAGATTGAGAAATACTGACCTATATTATTTCATCAAATCCCATAACCACACAGGTGTTGCAGATAAGGAACTTGACCTTGCAGAAGTTAAGCTACTTACAAAGGTACCTGAGCAAACCCCTGACCTTATGGAGCTCACATCTGTAGGGAAAGGATGCATCGGTGATACAAGAAAGTAAAGTGGAGTCCCTGGGAATATGAGCATGATGCTGCAGAACACAGAGAAGTCAGTGGGCAAAGAGGAGGCTAAGAAAGGCTTCACAGAGGGTGATGTGGAAGTTGGGCTTTGAAGTCTTTTCCAACCAGGGAAGGTAAAATGAGCATTTCAGATAGCAAAAGGAATAGGGAGTAATCCCCCCCACCCAGGTAATGTATACAGTGGGGGCTTTGCAGCATGTATCACTTGCTTTATAAAATTATGAGTGATAAATTTCCTCCAGAAATCAAGCAATCATGCTGATGCCTATTCCCACCCCCACGGCCCTCCACCCTGCTCCCTGTTATCTATGAAACCCACACTCTCAGCCTTTTGGATATAAATACCCAAAAGTTCCTAATCAACCTAATAAAGTTCCTAGTCAATCTAATAATGTCCTTAATCAACCTTAGACATCAATTAGGGTTATTTGGATGGTGTAAAATTTAACTTAAGCAAGGAAGAAGTTTATTGGAAAGATATGGGAGAGCTCAAAAAATAGGGTTGCAAGCTGGCACTGTCAGTCCCAGCAAGGACAAAAGCTAGGCCAGCTCCCTGAGGATGATGCATAAGCACCAAGAGCTGATAGGTCCAGGAGAGATCTGATTGGCCTGACTTGGGTCACATGCCCACCCACTGGTCAGGGAAGGGAGAGCACTCGGGTGCTATGTTTCACCAAGACTACATTCAGTAGGAGAAGAGTAGTTCCTTCAAAGACAATCTGGGGTGCTGTTACTTGAATCCATAGGCACAGGTAATGAAAGGAAACAATGGTAGATGCCCCATCTACTTGGTGACCATAAGCCTTCTTCTCTCCTTCCATGTGCCTATGGCCAGACAGGAGAAAGACCAGCCAACCCAGCCCTTTGGTGGGTTAATGGCAAAGGGAACGAGGTGAAATGGACCTTTGGAGAACTGGGCACCTTGTCCCGAAAGGCTGCCAATGTGCTCATCGAGCCCTGTGGCCTAAAGAGAGGAGACAGAGTGGCCATCATTCTGCCCCGAATCCCCGAGTGGTGGCTGGTCAACGTGGCTTGTATGCGAACAGGTCAGTGTCCATATTTAACCTTTGTAAGTCAGGCAGAAACAGAGAGAAGCCAAAAGTTGAGGTTCTGACTAGTTAGTTCTGACTAGAAGCTATGCTTACAAATGACAGTAAAATCAGAGTTGAAATTAAGAACAATCATGATGTAATAATAATTTTAAAACTACCTTAAAATGTAGATAGTATTATGATGCTCATTTTTCAAAAGAAGAAACTGAGGTCCAGAGAGGTTAGTAACTTGCCAAAAGTCATACAGCTCAAAAGCTATGCAGTTGGGATTTAAGCACTAAGTTCTGTAAAATCAAGTATGGGTACCAATGCCTCTTTGCAAAGCTAGGTAGTGATGTGTTTATTCAGGTGATGCAGCAGTTACTTCTCTGCATATATTTGGATTCTCCCTTATATGAAAATACAAAAGGAAGAAAAGGCATTTTAGAATGCAAGAACTTATAAAAATATGACTGTGGACCCAGTTGGAAAACTTCCACCTCTTCCCAGACAAAAAGATGAATATACTTACTGACACATTTTCTCCCAAAGTAGTGATTTATAATGTACCCTCAATTTCCAAAGGATTCTTTTCTCCTCTGGCACAGAGGTCAGCAAAAGCCATGACCTACAGATTGGCTATCTATTTTTGAAATAAAGTTTTAAGGTTTTATTGGAATACAATCATGCTTATTCATTTACACACTGCTTATGGCTCTTTTTGTTCTATAAACAGTGGGATTGTTAATTGAGACAGAGATGGTATGACCCACAAAGCCTAAAATATTTACTATCTGGTCCCTTACAGGAAAAGTTGGCCAAACCCTGCTCTAGAATTACAACAAAAATGCTCATAAAATAAAAAAAAATAAGAATATACTTCTGTAGAAAACATAAAGATATCTATTGCAATAGGGTCAAAAATAGAAAAAAATTGGAAACAACTATATAAAGATGATCAAATAAATATAACTTTCCCAAGAATAAACTTTAATGGAGTTGTGTTTATTGCTAATTGAAATTATGATGCTTCAATTTGATGGGTATCATTAAAAGACAATTATAAGGATGTCTCGATGGTGTTAAAAATGCTCTTATGGCCCATGTTAAATCAAAAGAGCAATATATAAAATTATTTCACATTCACTATAGAAAGGAATTTGCTAAGCGAAATAAGCCAGAGAGTGAAAGACAAATACCATATGATCTCACCTTTAACAGGAACCTAAATAACAAAACAAAGAAACAAGCAAAATATAACCAAAGACACTGAAATAGAGGTCAGGCTGACAGTGCCCACAGAAGAGAGTAGAGGGAATTTAAGGGGACAGTGAGAAGGGTTCACGGGAACAAACTTAAAGGACACATGGTCATAAACTAAGGGGAGGGTGGTTGGTAATGGGAGGGAAGTGGGGAGGGGTTGGGGGGGGAACTGGATTGGGAGTAAAAAGGAGAAAACTGTATTTGAACAATGATTAAAATAAAAAAAAAATAAAAGACTTACATTAAAAAAAAGAAAGGAATTTGCAAATGTAAAACCGATTTTGGGTTGGAAGGAGTTAAAGGTAGTTTATTTGTCATAAAAATGTATTTAATACTACTTAACATGATTTATGCAATTTATGAAATGTGAAGATTAAAAATAAACATCCAAGCTGAATAGTCAAAACCATTCAATTAATTAGATGTTAAGCAAGCAGCTGAGGAATGTTTTCTAATTCAAAATTATTAAGGCTTCTGAGTGAATATGGAGATGCTTGTACCATATGGCAAAATATTTTGGTTTTGCTATAAAGTCCATGCAGTCTACAATCCAATAGAAGACAATCTCCTCCTTTACCTACAAGCCAGCTACCTATCCACTGAACCCATTCGTGCCACAAATCTACCAACAGTCCTAATAATTTCTAAGCTGATAAGAACAAGTGGTTTGCAAAATAAATAATCTTATATTTTTATATTGAGTGAACAATCTGAGATCCTCTAAGGTGTTTTCTTAGTTAACTTCCTTATCATCACATATTTATTTGTTTTCTCAAGAAAGGATGATATCTAAGAAATTTAAAATATATTTTATAAACAAAGTCTCCTGGGAACAACAGTTTTGCTACCTCAGGGTACTCTCACCTTTCTAGGGCTTGTCTTCATGCCAGGAACAACACAGCTGACTGCAAAAGACATCCTCTATCGGCTACAAGCATCCAAGGCCAAGTGCCTTGTGGCCAGTGAGGAGGTGGCCCCAGCAGTAGAGTCCATCATGTCAGAGTGTCCTGATTTGAAGACCAAACTCCTGGTGTCTCCACACAGCCGTAAGGGGTGGCTCAGCTTTCAGGAGTTATTTCAGTGAGTATTTCCCCTGCCCCATGTCAGAAGCAGAAATAACATCACAGCTACAATTCAGAGTACCCTTGCCTCCATGGACTCAGCAATTCTGGGGTGATCTGGGATCCTTCCCAGAAAAGTATCACCTAATGAAAAGTTTTAAGAACAGAAGGAAGGAATGCAGCTCTGCTTCCATTGCCCTATGTCCCACCTCGGCCTGTGGTGAGCACCCTGCATGATAGTTTCTCTCTAACTTGTGGACCACTCTCCTTGCCTTTACTCCCTCTGGCCATCCACTTATTCCTCAGAGCCTTTGTACCTGCTGTTTCTCTGCCTAGAATGCTCTTCCCTAATCCTTTCCTTCAGATTTCAGCTTGAATGTTTTCCCTCAGTGAGGCTGTCTATGGCCACCACATCTAGAGCATAATTCCAAGCCACTCTGGACTTTGTGTGCTGTTGTTTTATTCATAGCCCTCAACACTATCTGAATATCATGCCCAGTCACTTGTTCCTTATTTATTGGTTTTCTCCTGTACCACAGGGATTGGAAAATTAGGGCCCATGGGCCAATTCTGGCAAGGCACCTGCTTTGTGAGTAAAGTTTTATTGGAACACAGTCACACCCATTTGTTTAAATGTTGTCTATGGCTGCTTTCATCTTACAAGAGCTGGGTTGAGTAGATGCAACAGAGATCACAAGGCCCACAAAGTCTATGATATTGACTCTCTGGTCCATTACAGAAAAAGTTTGCTAGTCCTTGTCCTAGACTGTAAGCTCCAAAAAAGCAGAGGCCCTGCTTATTTAGTAGATCACTCTCTCCCAGTTTCTACCATAAATTTGGTGCTTTAAAAATATTTACCCAATGAATCAACAAAACAGATCACTTAACCTCAGTATTCTTTGTATGTAAAATGGGGATGATTATTCTGTGTATATCAAGGAGTAATGCAGTATAAAATCAGCTAATATGTGAGAAAGTGCTTCCTAAATTATAAGAAAGCAAAATGTTACTAAATGGTATGATCCTTCAAATAGCTGTTAAATAGCTTATGTTTTAAAAAAAATCTCCTGCAGAAGTTTATAGAAAAAAGACATGAAATCCCTATTGAATAGTAGAGCAATTTCCTTTGTGGGGATGAAATTTTATCCTACTAATTAATATAAACCAAATCCTACTAGCCAATATCAAAATTCTTTCCCAAGGGTCATGCCAGTGAATCCTGTTTGTGTCTTTTATAAACTATGTAACTTTGCATACGTCAAGTAGCATCTCTGAGACTCTGTATCTTCTCCATAAAATGGCGATAAAGACAGCATCTCCCTCATGGGGTACAAAAGACCCACATGTGATAACGCATGGGAAGGGCTTAGCATGATGCCTGGCACAGAGTGTTCTGAGTAATTATAATTACTACCTCTATTATTTTAAAGTTAATAAAGTCCTTTAGCAGTGCAGTGGTTCCCTAAGGTAGTGATATCCAGATTATTTGAGTATCCATCTAGATTAGTAAAATATTTTTAACATTCTCCCCTGACACATGTATATTTACTGATTTATAAATTATATGCATGTACATTTGTGTATTGTATTGATATAGAAAATAAATATTTTAAAGGATTAACAAAAGAATACATATAGCTTGCAATTTTGTTTTCCTCCCTGTCCCAGTTGTACTGCATACCCCATGGGCAGCAAGCATCCCTTGTCAGAGACTGCTCCTCCATCCTAAATAACTCTCCAACATTCTGCTGAGTCCCCAAGAAACCTTAAAGGTGCCACAAAATTGACAAAAGAAAAGGGTCTTTGAACTCATGTGAATTTAAAATTAAAATTTACAAATGTGTGTGGGGGGGTATTTTCAGGATAAACAGAATCCTCACTTCAAAAGAACTTTGGAGTATCATAATTCCAAAAGTGCCATGGACTTTCTCTAAAAACCAAGGAAAGGAGAGCTGTCATTGTCAACAGTTGGCCAGTCTTTCAGAAATTCACACACAGCAAAAATCAGATCTAATTTCACATTGTTGGAGTTAATCTTCTATTCAAGGAGTTCATTTTAAGACCTCTCACCCTCCTTCTGCCTCCCAAGGATAGAAGTCCATGGACACTTTTCAGAATATTTATAATAGGATGCAGAGAATGACAAAATTATGGGCCAGACTGATGTTTCTCCCTTCCTATCCTAGTAAAAATGGCCCTTCCCTGTGGATCTAGAACCTTGAATTCTGGTCTTGAGTGGACTGGAATAGCTTGAGCAAAGATATGGGAGCAAAGATACAGAAGCAAAAACATCCTAAGGTGTGCATGGGATGGGCAGTTATGAAGTCACAGTGGAAGCCAGAATATAGCCTCTCATATAAAGACCCCACATACATGCTAAATCTTTAACTTACACTACAATCAAAGAAAGTCATGATGAATTTTAAGAAGAGGAATGTCAAGGTCAGTTCTGAATTTTAAATAGATTTCTCTGAAAGCTGTATAGGAAATTAAGAAGAGCCAAATTGGAATCAGGGAGACCATCTTGGAGTCTAATGTAGGGCAGAAACAATGAGGGTCTAAATCCAGGCTCTGATGAATTGGGTGGAGGGTAGGAGGCACACTAAAGAAGTGGCAAGACTCAGAGTTTGGACACTGAGGATGAAGAAAGGAGTTGAGCTGCTTTTTAACTTGGGTGACTGAGTGGGTGGCTACTATTAGCTGGAGAAAGAGTACAAAGTTGGACATATTGAGACTGAAGGGGTCTGTGAATACCCAAATATCTAGCAAGTGGTAGATATGAGTCTCAGACTCAAGTTGATAAAGACAATTCTGGAAGTCATAAACACTTAATCAATTCTGAAAAATCCATAAAGACATAGCTCAAATATTCCATGAAAAAGAGACAAGTCAGATAATGGAACCACTGCTTCAAAATCTTGTCACTTACAGATGGTAGTATCTGTTCTTTTAGTAAAAGAAAAATGAAAAAGCCTTATAACTAAAGGCTTCTGTACAGGTTTGAGAAGCATCCAAATAGGAGGTATTTTTTTGTTTTCACAGGTATCAGACACTGTGAAGAAATTCTCTTTCCTACCACCTAATACATACTATCTTCACTCTATTCATATATTGAATCAATACAATGGAAGAGGCAAGTTAGCAAGAAAAACAACATTAATATTTCATGAAACTACTTTTGACAATATAGCATATGTTTATATAATTAATCCTCACTGTTTTACAGTTTCAACGATAATTTTATTTGTCATCAAGATGAACTAAAATGGTGTCCTTTACCTTATTTCCTACATCCCAGGAAATTAAAACTATTACATAAGAGTCTCAAAAATTTGGGAGCATTTTATCAGTTATCCACTGAGTAACAAAACATCCCAAAACTTAGTGGTGTAAAACAACAATCATTTTATTTGCTCATGACTCTGTGGGTTAGAAGTTTGTGCAGGCCTTGACAGAGGCAATTTGTCTCTGTTCCACATCTGCTTGGCTGGGAATGGAGGACCCAAGTGTGTTCACTCACAAGTGTGAGGCTTTGGTGTTGGCTGCAGTACCTCACTTCTCCTGTACATGGCCTCTATCTCTAGCAGGACAGTCTGAACATTTTATGTAACTGCTATGTGTTCCTCTCAGTGAAAGCGGGGGAAAAAAAAAAAAAAAAAACAACTCTTGAAGCCTAGGCTGAAGAGTCACAGAACTTCTGCCACACTCTACTGGTCCAACCAACTCATAAAGCCAGCCCAGTTTTTAAGAACAGAGGACATGCTTGTACAAGGATGGAAGGAATTGTTGGAGGTCTCTATGCAGACAGTGTTACACAGTGCTAACAGTCAGAATGCTCTTGAATTTAGCAATAGGAGACACAAGCAAAAGTGGCTTAAGCAATACAAAAATTTTATTATACCACAAATAAGAAGTACAGAGGTAGAATGAGAGTTGGTTAATATAGTGGCTTGATGAAGCAAGAATCCAGTCACTCATCTTTCTACCATGCCACCTTAGGTGTGTCTGCTAATTCCTCTCATGATCCTAGTATGGCTGGGTAGTTCCAGACACCATACACTTTCACAACAATATCTAAAATCCAGAGAACAAAATGGATGGGATAGAGGAAGGCAACATCCTTCCCTCCTGACTCTTTTTAGAACAAGGAAATATTTCCCATTCTCGCTGACCGTAAGTGCATCATGTGGCCATCCATAAACCAGATTGGCTTAGATTAATGAAAATTAACTTTTGACCTCCCACTCCCAACCTCCCAGAGCTGTATAGGGAAGTTTCCTCACCTGAAGCACATGGCTACAAGACACCTGAACAAAATTAGAAGTTTACTGATGCAAGGAAGAAGGAAGGGATGCTATTTGGTAAGCAACTAACTGTGTCTGCCAGTGATATTGAAGATACTAAATAAAAAGTATTAAAAAGATTGATTCAAATGCCAAAAGATCTTCCTTTAAATCATAAAAGCTCCTGAAATGTAATAATAATTTACAAAGATTCAAAACTGATTTTTTTAAAGATTTAATTTTATTTACTTTTAGAGAGGGAAGGGAGGGAGAAAGAGAGAGAGAGAGAGAAACATTAATGTGTGGTTGCTGGGGTCATGGCCTGCAACCCAGAAATGTACCCTGACTGGGAATCAAACCTGCGACACTTTGGTTCACAGCCCACGCTCAATCCACTGAGCTATGCCAGCCAGGGCAAAACCGATTTTAAAAAATTCATAGATTAAAAAGGCACTTAGAAAAAATGTTTAAATAAGTAAAATATACCTCTTTTTTTAATTGAAAGTGATCTCAGCTATCCCTTTGGCCTATGAGGAGATACACCCTAAAAAGAGAGAGGTGAGTCCTGACTAGTGTGGCTAGGTTGGTTGGGCATCATCCCACAAAGTGAAAGGTCATCAGTTTGATTCCTGGTCAGGGCATAAGTCTGGGTTGTGGGTGCTGTCTCCAGTCAGGGTGTATATGAGAGGCAATGCCGTTTCTCTCTCACACTGATGTTTTTCTTCCTCTCTTTCTCCTGCCTTTTCCCTCTCTCTAAAAAATAAATAAATAAAAATCTTTTGAGAGAAAGAGAGAAGAGAGGTGAGCTGTTAAGCCTTAGTACTGATGTGCAAAGTCCCTCTAAGATTTCATGAGGAAATTCCTCTTAGGGAGGCTTTGGATTAGGTTCTGTTCTCATAACTATCTTTGGTGTCAAGAGGGCATAAGCAGCAGAACAAAAGAAACACCAGTTGAACTGATCTACCATCTTCAGCCCCCATTTGGCGATCCATATTTTATAGGTCTGCCTCTGCAGAGCACACCTGTGTGGAGACAGAAAGTCAAGAGCCGATGGCCATTTATTTCACCAGTGGGACCACAGGTTCTCCTAAGATGGCCCAGCACTCTCAGAGCAGCCTTGGAATTGGGTATACCCTCTGTGGAAGGTAGGGAACAAAACTGTGTTTTGGCTAAATTCTTTCCTCAGCTGTTAACATCTGTATCTAGCCATCTAAATGACGCCTCTACTTGCATCACTACCAGACATCTCCCATGCAACATCTAGAAAACAAAACTCTTGATGTCCTCACCCAGCCTTAGCACAGCACATGGCACAAGCTCACTAACTGATCAAGCAAGAACTTAGGAATCAACCTTGAATAAATCCCCACAAGAGCATGTCTGGCTCCTTCTCTTCACTACCAGGTAGATTCACGTACCCTGAAAGGTCTTCCTGGATATCCCCAAACTATCATATTACCTTGTTTTATTTTCCTCATAGCAGTTATCACTATTTAAAATTACAACATCAATTTACATATTAATTCACTTTATTATGTTCTTATTCACTATCTAGCTCCCTAAAATAAGAGAATGGATCTGGTCTATGTTGCTCACTATCCTAGGTAGAACAGTGCCTAGCATATAATATTTGCTGAATAAATATTTGTTGCATCAATGGACAAACTCAGAAAATTATGCCAAATCCAGCCTCCCACTCCACTCTCAGACTACCTAGGATTTTGAAAAAGTTTTCTAACAAAAGTTGGAAATAGAGTCACTCATGCTGCCTTGAGGCTTCCTTTGACCCTGTTCTATAGCCATTGAGGTTCCAGCCAGTCCTCAAAGGCACCAGTTTGATTGCTTTCCTGGGTGTTATGTTTTGTTTTGTTTTGTTTTGTTTTTGTCTGTCTGTTGCTTCCTCCATATCATTTAGGTATTGGCTAGATCTGAAGTCATCAGATATCATATGGAACATGTCCGACACTGGCTGGGTCAAGGCCGCCATTGGCAGTGTGTTTTCTTCCTGGCTTCATGGAGCCTGTGTCTTTGTGCATCAGATGGCCCAGTTTGACACTAATACCTTCCTAGATGTAAGTCATAACTTCTGGCTACATTTCTCCCTTGTTTCCCCACAAACCACAGAGAGATGAATCCTTAGAACAAAGGACTTCTTGGACTTATGGAAATCATCCCTTTTTAAGACCTAGATTCTTCAGGGCTTTTGAATGTACCTCTGCTTCAAATTGTTAAGGATTTGCTAATGTCGCTATATCTGTACCGACTGAGGAATCTAATTCTAAATAACAAATTAGAAGTCTCCAGTCTAAACAAATCCGATTAGTGAAACAAGACAATATCTGGTAAATCTGAAACCCTGTGTGGAGGAAACTGAAGGTGGATTCACCTTTCTGCCAGAGCAGCTCATTCTCCCCATGAGAAGCTCTGTTAATTCTCAGAACTCAACATTATTCTTGAAACCAAGCATGTTCCCCCTTCTCAGCCAAAGACAGCTAGATATCAAATGGCTCCAATTTCTTTAGCTTTTAGAAAAACGGGATTCAGCCCAATTATTTTCAACCATGCAACATCAATTAAGTTTAACAAAATACATATCATTAAATAAATACTACCTTGTCTGTCCATAAAAGCTATCCTTATCCTGTTATTTTGCTAAGTGGCCTGACAAGATAGCTTGACATCTTAATAGAAATGTCAGGTAACATAAGAACTGGAATCTCTACATCAGGCTTACAAAGTTCCCTAAAGTAGATGAGTTAACACTGTAGCTTCAAAATGTACATTTGTAAAATAAGTATCCTTTTATAAAATATGTAATATTTTATACTTAATTTTTTTATTTTAAGGTACCTCTTAATATTGAATTTACTATTACATTAGGTAAGAGATATTAACATTATATTGTTAATATCAATTAATATATAAATGTAATGATATATTCTTATATTATTAATCTTATTTAGTATAATATATATTAAAATAAGAATACAATTTTATAAACATAATGCATATTTTAATTACTATAAAATGTTTATGGATTCACACTATTCTTAGTTATAGACACTACACTAATTGAAAATAGTTGGAATCTAGGGAGCAAGTACACACAGTAGAAATGCTTGTTTACAGATCAAGAGTTAACTTGGCCTATGATAATCCAGACAACCTAGACATGTAGTCTTAGAATGATCTCTCATATGCTTAAATTTAACACAACTGTTGATTCATTATGTAATATAGTAGAATCTGTCTAGAAAAAGAGCTCTAAAACATTATTTCTCCAGATTTAAGATGCCTTTGATTTTAAAGAGTTAGAAGTATGAGTCCTGCAAATCTTAATTAATAAAAGGCCTGAAAAGTGCCTTATTTATGCATTTCATCAATCTACTCAAAAGGACTAAAATTTTTTATAGAAACAGTGTTTGAAAGGTTTTGGTAGAGTAGCATATATAGATCTAGAGTCAGTACTATCCAGTAGTCAGTACTTCAAAATTCCACCATGATAGGTCATTTGCAGCCCCAAAGTAGAATAAGCTAGTTGAAACTTTAGGGTAGCTCTCAAATTCAACAATTCACTTTTTGTTAATTTTGACTGTGTATGCCTAATACTGTAACATATACATATTCCTTCTAATATATTGAAAATTCCCAATAGGCAAACAGTCATGGATGACAACTAATAAGTATTTGCTTTCTTATCCCTATGAGATGGGTACATGTTAAAATAAAAGAGAATCTGGGGTTGTAGACATCAGCTCTAGTCATGGCCTTTAATGAGCTACTTTTGACACCTGTGTCTTTCTATTACACAGACGCTTACCACTTACCCCATCACAATCCTGTGCAGTGCTCCCACTGTGTACCGGATGCTTGTGCAAAAAGACCTAAAGAGGTACATGAGCAGAAATCTTCATTTGAACTATAAACAAAAGCTATACTGGGAGCAAATAATTCTGTGCCCTGGGGGGCCATCCTGTGCATTGTATGATGCTGAGCAGCAATATACCTATTAGATGCCAGTAGCACCTCCCTCTCCACCAGGTGTGATGATCAAAAATGTCTCCAGATATTTCCTAAAGTCTCCAGGGGTGGGGAAGGAAGCAAAATTGCTCCCCAGTTTAAGAATAACAGAGATAGCCTCTGAACATTTTCCAGGGAAAACCTGAGTCCTATAGTCCCACAACTCCTACCATCTCCCACTCCACAAAAAACAAGCATAATGCATTTATACTGCCTTGAAGAGAAACTAATGAAATCTTATCATTTGAAGATTCTACTCAATTTGGCTAAGTCACCTGAATATCCAGTGGAGTTGCAATGTATTTTGAGTCATATACACTGAATACATGAGAGAAAGAAGAAGCAGTTTAAATAGTGAATGCAGGCTCACCCACTCTCTGTTCCCCCAAAGTGTGGAGACCCAACAGGGAGAGCACTGTGAGAGACAGAATAAAGCAGCTATGAATCTTCTCTCATCCTAGTCAGTGTCAATTCCTTTGTAGCCCTCAAATGTGAGCACCCTGGTTGCATTTCAAGAGTAATTCAAGGGCTACTCAAAGGCTATTTTGAATAGGCAGTATTCATGCCCTACCACACCCTCTGATCCAGTTAGGACCTTACTGTATCAGAGTAAGGCTGTACCAACCTTTCTCACCTGAGGCCTGTGGTTAAAAACTCAAGCTCCAAAGTCAAAAATGCAAGACTCTGCTACTTACTAACAGTGTGACTTTGGACACTCATGATGACCTTGATAAGCTTCCCTGAATTCCATCCATAGAGGATTAAGAGCACCTCATGGGGTTATGGTGAGAATTCAGTGTAAGCAGAATGCTTGGTGAGGCACCTCACAAGTGTTAAATGTACACACAGCACAGAGTATCCAGCTCAGCCCTTTACTGTGAGGCCTTGCAGAAGTTCTTTAACTTCTCTCAGCTTCAGTTTCCTCACCTGTAAAGTGAGGAAAGTGAGAATTATGAGAATGCTCCTAAAGCCCTTACAACATAGTAAATGCTCAACTAACGTTAGCTATTAAAATACCACTTGTAAGTGCTTAATATCATTATCATCATTTTCTCCTACCTTTTCTCCTTTTTAATAACCTGCTAAAATGTAAGCTCTGTCAGAAAACTCTGTTTTAATCACTAGCATGCCGGGAACAATGTCTGACAAGATTGGGCATGCTCAACAAGTATTTCTTAAGTAGCCCTCCTGAGACTTTCCTCTCCTAGCTCATTTGCTTGTTGCTGCAACATCCCAATTATCTTGTAATGAAAGCTACTCAGATTTCTCCCCTAAAGACCCACACAACTCTGTCTCTCAAGATATAAATTCAAGAAGCTGCGGCACTGCTTGACAGGAGGGGAGCCGCTCAACCCAGAGGTGCGGGAACAGTGGAAGGGGCAGACTGGGCTGGAACTGTACGAGGGCTATGGACAGACGGAAGTGGTATGTTTAATGGGCAAAGCCTTTTAACCCCAGGACTGTCAACTGAGCCCCCCAAGTGTCTCCATCATGCTCTAAATTTTTAGGGAGCTTCTCAGGATACTTTTCCTTGCCAGTGGTTACCAAAACCTCTGAATTACCTAATTAGGTTTTGCTGGAGGGGAATTATGACTATTCCTTAGTCTTTCTGTTTCCTCCCCACAAAGGAGGAGTTACAGAGAGAGGTTTGGGATTGGAGAGGTTCAGAATTGTGCAGCTCATCTTTCCATTACACTGGGAAGGACCCCAGAGAGCCCCAGTAAGGAATGTATTCCAAGGTGCACTTAATGGCACCCTTGGCCTACAAGAGTGATCTTCAAACTGTGGGTCTCAAGCCAGCAGTATTAGCAGCCTGTGAGAATTTGGTAGGGATACAGATTTTCAGAACCTCCCTCCCCAGGCCTACTGAGTTAGAAACTCTGGGATAGGGCCCAGTAATCTATTTTAACAAGGTTATTCTGATAAACATTCAAGTTTGAGAACCACTGGTCTAAAATATTTCAGAATATGAGCATATGAGCTTACATACTGAGAAAATTGGTCAAAACTGAATCCCAAGTTTCATTGTCATAATATAAGTTGCTATTGAATATAAATGTTTATATATTTATGTTAAACCTGCCCTCCCAATAGGGAATAATCTGTGCCAATCAGAAAGGACAAGAAATTAAACCAGGCTCGATGGGGAAGGGAGTACCACCCTACAATGTCCAGGTGGGTAACATATGCCTGGCTCAATAAAGAATGCTTTATATAGTTTTCTGCTATTCATTTTATAACTATTCATAACCCATTTTCATTTTGTGAAAACTTAAGGAACCTGCATTGATTCTTTCATATTAGGTTATAGATGAAAATGGCAACATCCTACCACCTGGAAAAGAAGGAGAAATTGCCCTCAGACTACAGTCTACACGGCCCTTCTGTTTCTTCTCAGAATATGTGGTACAAGAATGTCGAATGTGCTATTTATACTTTAATGAAAAAAGTGGTATAGGAAGCCACACAGATTTGGGTCCAAATTTCATACCCATCATGTTTTGCTCTGTAACCTTGGGCAAGTCACAACATCCAAGTTTATCTCCTCAACTGTAAAAAAGGGATAATATCTTCTATCTCCTAAGAGTTTTGTAAAGATTAAATTCTATGTTAGAAACAGGTTGCAGTGGTTGTCCTCACACATGAGCAGGCTCCTGGGGAGATGGTGTTATATAGGGCACTAAAAGTGAAAGATTTACTTTTTATTATACTCTCAGGTCTTTTGTCTTCTGTACTATGAATTACCTTTTTAAAAAAATCAATTTCTTTTAGAAATAGAATGTGCAGTGTACTAGTAGTCACTTTATGGGTGCCATACCTCTTTCCTTTTTTAAAAATCCTCACCTGAGGATATATTTATTGATTTTTTTTTTGAGAGAGAGAGAGAGGAAGGGAGAAACATTGATGTGAGAAACATCAATTGGTTGCTTCCCTCCCATATGCACCCTGACCAGGGATCAAACCCACCTTGGTATGTGCCCTGACTGGGAATCAAACCCATAAACTTTTGGTATATGGATGACACTCCAACCAAACCACCCAGCAAAGGCCATACCCCTTTTTACATTCAGGTCAAATTAATTCCCAATGTCATCTTTTGATTTCTAGGACAACCCAGATAAAACTACAGCAACAATAAGAGGGAATTTTTATGTGACCGGAGACAGAGGTGTGATGGACAGCGATGGGTATTTCTGGTTTGTTGGCAGAGCTGATGATGTCATCATATCCTCTGGGTTTGTACATTAACCACTGTTAGAAAGTAACAGCTTGCCAGAAGAGATTTCTGACTTGGTGGTGTAGTGATCTAATCCCTCTTTTCTTCTAGTTACCGTATTGGGCCATTTGAAGTTGAGAGTGCACTGATTGAGCACCCAGCAGTTGTTGAATCGGCTGTTGTCAGCAGTCCAGACCCAATCAGAGGAGAGGTAGCTTGAATGTCACTAATTAAAGTAGCCATTTTATATTTTCAAGTTCTGTCCATGTGGCCACTCTGAAGAGTGAATCAAGAGTAATTATGTAATTCTTATTATGAAGCATACATGTGGCAAAAATGTACACTGGCAATCAACTTTACACACGAATTATGTAAAAAACATAGTATCCCAAAGGAGATGTACTATGATTGTTTTGGTGGCAAGTGACAAAAATTCAACTCAAACTGACTTAAGTTTACAAAAAAAAGGAATGTATCATTTCACCCATTAGTGAGGTCTACAGGTACAGCTACATTCAAGGGTTCACTCAAAGTTGGCAAAACTTAGTCTCCATTTACTAGCTCTTCTGTTATGTTCTCTCCATTTGGAAGGTTATTCCTACTTCACAGCAACCAACTCCAGATGTGCAAGCTTCACAACCTCAGAGAGACAGCTTTCTTTCCAAGTTTCAAGCAATTCCCAGAATAGCATTTGCCTATCTTGGATCACATCTCTAACCAATGTGATCTGGGGAATGCTATATGCTGACTGGCCAGAACTGGATCATATGCTGGTCATTGGAAGTAGGAGTCAATGTCAATTCTGCCAGGAAGAACTTAGGGTAATCCTCCACAGGAAAGTCAGGGTACTGTTACAAAAGAAAAAAAAAAAGATAACATATACTGCATAAACAAAAGCTGCAGGTATTACTGTATGTACTATTGCCATGAACTAAGAATACATTTTCTCACAGAAACAATGCAAACAGGAGACTGACCATGTTGCCAAACAAGTCCCATAAGCCTCCTCAGGACTGATGAAATGAAATTTGGGGAATGAGCCCTGGCTGGCGTAGCGCAGTCGATTGAGCGCGGGCTGCGAACCAAAGTGTCGCAGGTTGGATTCCCAGTACAGGCACGTGCCTGGGTTGCAGGCCAGGGCCCCCAGCAACTGCACATTGATGTTTCTCTCTCTTTCTCTTTCTCTCTCCCTTCCCTCTCTAAAAATAAATAAATAAAATCTTTAAAAAATAGTGTAAAAGAAAACTGAGATTAAAAAAACTATCTTTAAAAAAAAGGAAGAAATTTGGGGAATGAGAGCAATACTTTAGCTCTAGGAGGAAGCTATATAGCATGGAGGGAAAAGATCCCTTTCCTCATGGAAGTCCCTACAGACTCAGCAAGTGGAAAATTTTCAAAAACAATTGCCTATCAGTATCTTCCCACATCTCTCTCCCCCCGCCTCTCATGCACCAGTGACCCTCTGCAGTGACCCCATGGATCCCACACTCAAATGTTCTGTACTACTTCCCTGTTTAATAGAGTCCATTCTCCAAAATACTTTTCTCCTGCCACCACCTTTTCAATATAACTGATTTCAGCTGAACATCAAAAGTAAACACAAAATCAACATATGAATAATTTAAACTATACTTGCTAACCTCAGGAATTATCTAACTAATGGGTTTTAAATAGCATTACAAAGAGAAGCAAAAAATATCAGGCAAGATGTTTCTTTTCTCTCTCTCTGTCAAATCAATAAACATATCCTTAGGTGAAGATTAAAAAGAAAAAAGAAAGACCTTTCAAAGGTACATCAATCTTTCCTGAGATTCCATCTCCCATCATACACAATCCTCCTTTAGGCCTCCCCAAGCCCTTTTCAAACCACACATTCTCTAGCACCTCCATTTGTCACCCTATTACATGCTCCTAACAGTACAAGTTTGATGGAGTAAGTGGTCATCTGCAAGCCAAGGACAGCCTGTGTAATAAAAAGGATGAGTCAGACTGAAATGTTAAATATATATGCAACATATAAATAAAACTCAACCTTCAGCTTTATTGAACCACTACACTCCTCACACTTACAAGCCACCATCTGCAAATTAGATCTCAAAATCTCACTTGTACCCACCCAAGTTTTGTTCAGAGATTCAGAGATGATCACTGGTCATTTGCATTCATCATTTAAGTTATTAACAAATCATGAGTACCTGTGTTCAGCATTGGTTCCCAACTCTTAATGTGTCTGAAAAACAAATGCATTAATATAAGTTCACTCTTCTCTTATAGGTAGTGAAAGCTTTTGTTGTCTTATCTGCACCCTTTAAATCATCCAACCCAGAGAAATTAACTCTTGAACTTCAGAATCATGTGAAAAAATCAACTGCACCTTACAAATATCCAAGAAAGGCAAGTATTTTGCCCAAAAATAAGTGTATGTGACCAAACCAGGGTCTAAGCTAGTAAGTACAATATATAGATTTTACTAGCTTTTGAATTTAGGGTGGCTCATTCTATACAGATTACATATTTCAACTTGTTTAGCCATACGAATTTTGCTTTAAAATATTTTATATTAGGATATTACAAATGCTTGATAAACTAGAAGTTTTGATCAACTCTGCAAAACTGAGTAACTACTAAGAGGCCTCACAGGACTAAATCAGACCACCTGAGAAAAATAATGGTGGCAAACTGTTTTTAAAGACAGTACATGATTCATCTACCATAGTACTCTTAGGCCATAATGTGCTTATAACTTCAAAGTGCAGGCCTTTAAGTTTCACGTGACCAAATTTAAGGCTCAGGACAAAATATCCAAACTGTGATATCTTTCCTGGAACATGCTTCAAAACGGGATTTAAGAATAACTCTATACACAGAGATGGCACTGTTAATGTCCTTGCAGTCCTAGAATCCTACTGGTTGATAATGATGAAATCACCATTTCAACTGGCATCATTTCAGTGAACAGATAGTCAATATCAACCTATGAACTAGTTACATTTTCTCCATTAAATTCACTCAGTGACCAGCTGATTTTCAGAAAAGTGTAAGGATATTCTAAAATATAGTTAAGTCTTATCTCAAGGGAGTATAAGTCAAAGCAAAGCACAAGGAGAAAATAGTGTGTACTTAAAATTACCTCTAAATCTCCTGCAGGACCTTCAGAACTCAGCTTTTAAAAGAGAGCTCAAAACCCTAGAATTAACTATTACTCTGTGCATTTAGATGTGGCTTCTATTTGCCTGGGGCAATAGAGGCCTAGGTCTAGTCTGAACTGGAAGAAAGCAATGGAGTAAAAGATTACATTCTTTTAGAAAAGCATGAGTGAATGGTCACTTAAAAAAAACATAATGAAGCACCATTGTCATCTTTACTATACAAACAAGTTTCTGGTGCCTCCCAAATTCAATCAGCTTAGGCTTAGACAATCCCCATAACTCTAAGTAAAACTAATGACAGGGTTTTATGACTGCTTTCCCCTATTGTACTGACAGTGGAATAAGTCAAAATGAATCAAGTGTCTCATAATATGTTTTTGTTAATTAGGTGGAATTTGTTGAAAACCTCCCAAAGACAATCACTGGGAAAATCAAACGCAACATTCTGAGAGATCATGAATGGGGAAGAACATAGCCTAATAGGAAACTGAGTCATGAAGAACTTATGGAGTTACTTTCTTTTAGTCTGTTTCCTGACAACTCTTAAAATGTTTCAGATTTTTCCTGGTTGAAAACTCAACTGATTTTGTGTTTTGTAGTTAGTCAAAAAAAATAAAAAAAAATAATAAAAATACTTGGGAAGATAATTGTTATAATGACTAAACTGACAAAGGCAATGATTGTCTTGTAGGGTTTAAAATTGCAAGGGTCAAATGATTGCTTGTAAAAACAGTGGACAATGAATTTGTTTTGTGCCTGATTAATTCAAAATAAAGATCAGAAATATTCTACTAGAAATGTTCAAAACAGAATTCTGCTTAATATGTTTATATATTACTAATTCATGTTTTAAAACATTTTATTTTATTTTTTTTTTAATTTTAGAGGGGAAGGGAGGAGGAAGGGAGAGAGAAAGAGGAGAGAAATATCAATGTGTGGTTGCCTCTCGTGCACCCCCTTACTGGGGACCTGGCCTGCAACCCAGGCATGTGCCCTGACTGAGAATAGAAATGGCGACCCTTTTGGTTCATAGGTTGGCACGCAATCCACTCAGTCACCCCAGCCAGGGCTATTATTACTAATTCTTTAAGATGGGTTAAAATATTAATGTTAAAATGAGAAATATATATAATTCAGAAACCAGTAAATATAATTAAGTACTACATTACTATAACTCATTTTGAAGCATATTCACTATAAAATATCTGAAACTTGGATGAACTAAAAGTAATTATTCAAGAGCAATTAATAATTTTTTTGTATCTTTACTATTTAGTACAATATGACTTTTATTGATATATAATTTGGCATAGAAACATCTTTTAAGATATATCTACTTATTATAGTGCAAGAGATTTACTAAGAGACAGAAAGAAAGAAAAGTACAGGACACCAATCTTTATGGAATATTTATTTTGATTTTTTTCTAAAAATACCAGGAACTATTAAAAAGAAGCTCAATATTTTGCCATACCAAAAACAATACAGGTAAAAATAACATTTAGAAATCATGATTAACCTTAGAGAAACAGGGGTTTTAAGATTTTATTTATTTATTTTTAGAGAGGGAAGGGAGGGAGATAGAAAGAGATAGAGAAACATCAATGTGCAGTTGCTGGGGGTCATGGCCTGCAACCCAGGAATGTACCCTGACTGGGAATCGAACCTGCGACACTTTGGTTCGCACCCCGCCCTCAATCCACTGAGCTACGCCAGTCAGGGCGAGAAACATGTTTCAAATTAGTAAGTTTAACACTCTTCCCTCCATAGAGTAAAACAAGTTTACTGAACCAAAACACTGAGGTGGACTTTTTAAAACTGACAAAATTTTTTTAAAGAAAAAGAAAAACAAAAGCATTCAATTCTAACCAGGAAACTCACCATTTATAAGAAAACATGCTCAAATGTCAGTGAAAATAAACAGTTGGTAAACTTGAAAACAAATCTTTCACCGAATAATTTGATTCCAACAAAATATAGCACTTGATAGCTGAGGAAGCACTGCTCATCACACTCAGGTCTCACAGAATACAAATGAATACAAAAAGGGATTAAAACAAACTACTACGCCAAAGTGGCAGCTTTCTCACAGTAAAAGGAATCCAGTTGTGCAGAGCTGTTATGTTCTGTGTGCATTAAACCCATTTTACTTCCAGAGACCAAGAGTTTTGTGCTACTTAAATAAAAGTAATCTTTAACTTGGAGCAAGTGTGTAAGGCATCAAAATCCTCTTCTGTGTTCCCCAAAATGATACTTAGAATGCTCTTATCATCCTTTCAAGATGACTTCAACCTATTAAGAGTTAACATTCTAAGTACAAGGTCTGTCCAGAAAAAGTCTAGCCATTATTATGAGAATAGTTTGCATGACACCATTGTAACCTAGCAGCTAAGGACAGTGAACTGGAATGCACATGCTAAACAATGATGATTTCACTGTACTAGTCAGGAAGGCGGTAGACACCATTGAGTGAGCATGTGTTCTGTGTGGCTGTGACATTCAAAATGACTGAGCAAACAGAGCAACGAATCTGCATCAAATTTTGCATTAAGCTTGAACATTCCTCCATAGAAAGTATTCGGATAAATCAGAAAGCCATAGCTATGGGTAGCTGGTGACTGGCAGCTTCATCATGACAATGTGACCACTCCTGCACCACGTCTCATACAGAGTATTTTGGCAAAACATCAAATCACCCAGGTGACTGGGCTCCCCTACAACCCCACCCAGTCATACACAAGTGTTAGGAAAAGAAAGGAAATGCTATTTAACTTGGTGTTGCACTTCTTCAAGGAGAGTTTTAATGGCTTGAGACTTGTTACTTTCTTCATTCTCAGGAACAAGTGGCTGTGGAAACATTTCAAGAGTTCTTTTGGTAAGGTGATTGTTACAAACTTCATTTCTTTTTAATCTAAGAATCTTGTCACTTCTAAGAAAAAAACATTTTCTCAGGAACTTGTTCATTTATTCATGTAATGAGAAATGTCTGCTAAGTAGACTAGTATCTATAGCCATTCTTCATCTTCATAGCATTCAGCAAAATCTGGCCCAGTATTTTCTTGTAAGTACTCTGGTAATTCACCTTTCAACTCAAGTATCCCCATCTAATAAGCTACTGGGGTCTGTATGTAAAAGAGATTATGTGCTGTTTGTTCAGGTTTTATTTTTTGGATTTTTTAAAAAATTCTTGAATAAATGGATCTGTAACAGAGATAACCATCTCTGTAGCATCATCTAACACTTTCATTTCATCCATTTTTTATACCAGCACCTCTCTGTGAAGAAAGCAGTGTACTAAAACATCAACATTAGGATTTCCTTTTAAAATGAGGCAAAACTGGTCATGAGGCCAACCACTGATGGGTCACTAAGAGTACAGATGACAGACCTTTAGTTTTCAGATATAAAGACCCATTAAATGTATATTTGTCTTTGTTTTGGAGGTTCCTAGTAGCTGAAAAATTTTCTTGAATGTCATCATCATTGACAAATCTTGCAAATGCTACACCATTTCAAATATTCATAAATTATATATATGTCTAACCACTATACCGTATGCCTAAAACTAATATAATATTGAATATCAACTGTTATTGAAAAGTTAAAAAATAAATTAAATATTCATGAAATCTGTTGACTCTCAACCCAGATAGAGAAGCTGCTTCTTTGCAGTTAATGACAAAAAAAACACAACTTTTTAGCATCATATGACATATATCAATTTCTTAAATTAGAGTAAAGTATTTTCAAATTTTTAACTTCTTGTCCTAGCATTCAATGTTGGTATTGTTAGATACTTACGAACTATGAGAAATTTTATTTTGTGGAGTAAGTTCTGCTACTAAATATTTCGCTTTCTAAATTAATTGTAATTTTTTTAACAAAAGCTTTACTGTTTTGAAATTCCAAAAAGCATTTAAAATAATCAACATCTTTACTTACCAAATGGCTATGAGTTATAGTTACAACCACTGGACCAAATGCTAGGTTTACAAGTTGCATTCCACAGACAATATACAATGGAACAGGACAGCCTGGATTATAAGTCCATATAACCATTGAGAAGTAGATTTCATTGTAAAGTAAGAATCTCTCTCTGTCCCTTGTTGTACCAATGTCTTCAAGTAACTCAGAAGACTGTAATTCTTCATCACTAACCATATCAGGAATGTCTATTCTATGCCTACCATCGTCCTCTTCTATGTCAGACTTGCCTTCAAAAACTGTAGCACAGGACCACCAGATTTGTTTGCAACAAATGTTAATAAAATATAACAAAGAGTATAACAGCTAAACAAGAAACCACAAAAAGTATTAAAATGTCACAAAACAATTCACTTCTAGCCTGCATGACCCATGTTTTTGCAAAGCTTACAATAAAGTGGCAGGAGACAACTGAGTTGAGATACACAAAAATTCCTTCATTAGAATGAAAATTTCCTCAAAGTTTATATATTTTACAGAGCTGGTTTACTCCCATTAGTGAGTTGGCAGTGCAAGGGAGGGTAGAGAAGGTTATCATGAGGAAGAGGCCAATGTCATCCTCCTACCACACTCCCCTACGTATAAGAGTGTTCCCCAATTATCCAGCTTCCACTGGCTCACCCAAATGCACATGGGTTGAGTGTACACTGCCAGACAGGGCTGAAACAACCTAAGAAAACTGTCAGTAGGGCTGTTCAGTCACTGTTCAGCACTGTGAGCACAGCATTATGTAGCACTAGAAGTTCAAAACCAAAATTTTCAGCAACAATTTTATATGGAACCTCACCCAACAGTTCACAGAATCCCAGTTGAAAAACTCACCTCCAACACCAAACAATTTTTTTTTTCCTATGAGAGGTCATTTTCACTTGACTCAGATGCTTCTGTGATTTGACTTGCAAGTTCAGGTTTAGCTCCTCCCTCATTTGCCATTGATACCTCAGATATTGGTTTTGTCTGCCCCAGTTCCTCACTACTCTTTGGTACCACCTTCTGGTTATTTTTTTCTTCTGCTGGGTCATTTTGATTTGATCTGTCACTAGTTTCCAATTTAGCTTCTTTTCCATTTCCTGCTTGTGCAGTCTGCTTGGAGTTAAGTTGTGGCGGGTCCTTAGCACTCTTCACCACCTCTTGGAGATTATACTTTCTAAACAACACGTAATCTTTCACAACACTCAGACAACAGACAGCTTTAATGATTTCTACTACCACTGTGTACTGTGGATTGGTAAGATCCACTTTGTTTTCCGAATTGAGACTTCCAACTATTCCTGTAACAAAAAGAACAGGAAAACACCTAGGCTGAGAAGGATATCTTGAAGTTTGATGGATATAAACCAATCTTTCATCTCTTTTGGTCTGGCACTTGTTAAACCAAAACAAATACAAGTCCACTCTTCTACACAGACCTCAGTCAAATACCCTGAACTCTCTCAGAAAATAAATACAATGAAATCCTAAGACATTTAATAACAGTACTTTTTTTCAAATAAAAATTTCATCTTGATTTGGAAAACAATATCTAACTACCAGAAAACTCTCATACCCAACATATTAAAACCAGTTAGGTTTGATGATATTTTAAAAATGCAAATATATTTGCTCTAACTTAAAATTGTAAGACCTACACCTTTAAAAAACAACTTTTTAAAAATTTTATTTTAGTACAGTGCAGAGAGAAAGGGAGTGGGTAGACACAGAAGAGGGTAAAGGGGGGGGATAAATAGTGATAGAAGGAGACTTGACTTGGGGTGGTGAACACACAATACAATATTCAGATGATGTATTACAGAATTGTACACCTGAAATCAATATAATTTTATTAACCAATGTCATCCCAATAAGTTAAATTAAAAAATAAATCACACTATCACAGTGAAAAAATAAAGGATAGTTATATTTAAAAATAAAGTAAAAGAAAAATTCTATTTTATTTTTCAATTACAGTTTATGTGCAATATTATTCCATATTAGTTTCAGGTGTACTGCATAGTAGTTAGACAATCACATACTTTACAGAGTGGTCCCCTCAAATATTTCAAGTATTCACCTGCTCCCATTCACAGTTATTACAATATTATTGACCACATTCCCTATGTGGTACTTTACATCTCTATGACTGTTCTTTAACTACCAATTTGTATTTCTTAATGCCTTCATCTTTTCACCTAGTTCTCCAAATTCCCTCACCTCCATCAATCTGTTCTCTGTACCTATGAGTCTATTTCAATTTTGTTTATTTTGTTCTTTATATTGACATATAAGTTAGATTGCCTTTCTCTTGCTTGACTTATTTCACCTAGCACAATATGCTCTAGATCCATCCATGCTATCTGTCACAAGTACTCCACTGGTATATACATACCACAGCGTTTTTATATACTTGTCTACTGATGGGCACTTCGGTTACTTCCATATCTGGGCTATAGTAAAAATGCTACAATGAACATAGTGATACATACATTCTTTTAATTTATATTTTAGGTTTCTCTGGATATATTGCCAGAAGTGGAATTGCTGGGTCATGGGGCAATTCTTTATATCAATAAATGCAGAAAAAGCACATGACAAAATCCAGTACTCATTTATGATAAGAACTCTCAGCAAAGTGGAAATAGAGGGAACATACCACAACATAACAAAGTCCATATATGAAAAACCCACAGCCAACAACATACTCAATGGAGAAAAACTAAGTGGTTCCCTTAAGATTAGGAACAAGACAGGGATGTTGGCTTTCTCCACTCTTATTCAACATAGTACTAGAAGTCCTAGCTATAGCAATCAGATAAGAAAAAAATAAAAGGCATCCAAATTGGAAAGCAAGAAGTAAAACTGTTGTTATTTGCAGATATTATGTATAGAGAACCCTCAAGAGTCCACCAAAAAAACTACTGGAACTGATAAATAAATTCAGTAAAGTAGCTGGATACAAAATATAAACACCCAGAAATCAGCTGCATTTTTATATACCAATAAAGAACTTTCCAGAAAGAGACACTAAGAAAATGCTACCTTTTACAATTGCATTAAAATCAATACACAGGAATAAATTAAACCAAGGAGGTAAAAGATATGTACTCAGTAAAATTATAAGAACAGAAGAAAGAAATCAAAGAAGATACTAATAAATAAAGCATACACCATACTTGTGGATAGGAAGAATTAGTATCATTAAAATGTCCATACAACTCAAAGCAATCTGTAGAGTTAACACAATTCCTATAAAAATACCAATGGCGTATTTCACAGAACTAGAACAAATGATCCAAAAATTCGAATGGAAATACAAAAGTCCCCAAATAGCAACACAAATCTTGAGAAATAAGGACAAAATGGGAGGTGTGTCACACTACCTGATATCAAACTACACTATTAGTACAAGGCCACAGTAATCAAAACAGCATGGTACAAGCATAAAAACAGACATACAGATCAATGGAACCAGAGAACCCAGAAATGAACCCACACCTATATGATCAAATCAGCCTATGACAAAGAAAGCAAGAACATATAATGGGACAAAGACAGTCTGTCTATTCAATGAATGTTGCTGTGAAAACTGGACAAAATATATACAAAAAAAGTTAAACAAGACCACCTTCTTATACTATATACAAGCATAAAGTCAAACTGGATTAAAGACTTAAATTTAAGACTTGAAACCATAAAACTACTAGAAGAAAACATAGGCAGTAAAATCTTGGACATTTCTCTTAGCAACATTTTTTCTGGTATGTCTCCTCAGGCAACGGAAACAAAATAAAAAATACACAAATAGGGGTACAGTAAACTAAAAAAGCTTTTGTACAGTAAGAGAAGCCATCAAAAAATGAAGAGGCAACCTACTGAAAGGGAAAACATTTGCCAATGACACATCTGATAAGGAGTTAATATCTAAAATTTATGAAGAACTCAGACAACTCAATACCCAAAAAATGAACAATCCAATTAAAAAGTGGGCAGAGGACCTGAATAGACATTTCTTCAAAGAGGACATACAGATGGCCAATAGCCACATGAAAAGATGCTCAATGTCACTAACCATCTGAGAAATGCAAAGTCACAGCCACAATGAGATACCACCTCACACCTGTCAGAATGCCTATCATCAATAAATCAACAAACACCTGGCTGGTGTAGCTCAGTGGAATGAGCACCAGCCTGTGAACCAAATGGTCACCAGTTCAATTCCTACATGCCTGGGTTGTGGGCCATGTCCCCAGTAGGGGGCATGTAAGAGGCAACCACACATTGATGTTTTTCTCCCTCCTTCCCCCTCTCTCCTCTCTGTCTAAAAATAAATAAATAAAATTTTTAATAAATTAATTAATTAACAAACAACAAGTGCTGGGGAGGACATGGAGAAAAGGCAACCCTAGTGCACTGTTGGTGGGAATGCAGACTGGTGCAATCTCTTTGGAAAAGTGTGGAAGTTTCTTAAAAATAAGAACAAGTATTTATTACTGATACCAATGTAAAATCACTAAGAGAAACATACCTGCCAATTCTTTGATAACTTCTTCTCTATTCACATGACTGTTATTTCGAGCTTTGTATACAATCTGAAATGTCCCTTTATTCGGAGCTTTAAACCAGGGTTCCAAAAAAGTTTCTGCATATTTTTTCATATCTTCTAAGAAAGCCTTGCATGTGCCTGAGATCGGTAACATTCGCAGAATAGCCCGAGTCTTCTTCTTCTTGGTTTTGTACATATCCTGGAGAATATGATGCACCAATTTCTCAGGTTCTAAAAACAAACAAACAAACAAAACAGGGCAGGACAAACAAGTTGAGAGTATAAGTTCTCAAACAATTTAAAGCTTCTCCAACCTCTCTAAAATGAATTTTCATTGGCAGTGACCTAAACTGACAATAGAGAAGAAATTATCACAATGAATTTTAAATAAGTCTAACCAACCATGTTTTCCAACTAACATTTCTTCAGTGCCTAAGATATATTAATACTCTATCGAATATTGTAACTCTTTAGCTTATTACTGCTTTCACTAAAAAACAACTGTTCATGAAGACAGTGGAGTTACATTTTTGTGATGTCTGATTTTGCCAATGACAAAACCATACTGTTGTTTTCCTTTAAAAATGGCAACTAACAAAAGTGTGTGTTTTTTAATAAAAACAAACAAGAATTTGCAGGAGCCTCAAATCATGGAGTACACAAGGTTATTGTATAGTCCTTAGGCCACATCCTGATAACATGCAAATCTGTCTGGGGTTGCACAATGCTTTCAATACTTTTAAATTAGTTAACTGCATTTAAACCTAGAAACTTCTACAGATTTCCAACTTCTTTTGAAAAATCAGAAAAGTCAGCCCTACCAGGACATTCCCTAAAGTCTGAAGCCATTCCAAGTCAGCTTGGAGCTGACTACCAGCTTCTCCTTTTAGACAGAAATTGTTTTAACAGAAGTTGCATATAAACAAAGTAGCAAAACCAAGTTTCCACTCCTAAGTCATTGTTATGTCTACCACCCCATTCTACCTCTCCGTATGCCTACTGATAAGACAGTGTAGTGAAGATGCTATCAAATAATAAACTGAACCATAACCATGAAGCCATTTTGTAGGTAATGTTCTTTGTGATAGGGAAATGTCTGGATATTACAGGATCAATAATGTTAAAGTGTATTAGTCAGACACACCTATCCCAAGTGTCCTGATGAAGACTACATTATTCGCTCCACTCTCCATTGACTGGAATCTTCTTAGCCTCATCTCCGTAGATGCCTTAATGTCACCAACTTCTTTCTTCAAGGCAGCTTCCAAATCATCATCTCCGCATTCACTTCCAGAAGGCTGCTGATCCTTGTCTATAAACTGTTTGCATAAAATAAGCAAAAACACCATAACAGCTCATATGAAAAGCTACAATTAATTACTTATGTGAAACCCCCAGTGGAAAATAGCTCAATATTGACAACAAAGCTTTTTATTAAGAGACTGAGACTACACTTCCTCTAAAATGAGGATGAAGGAGGGTGTTCTCTCAGACTCTGGAGCATATAATTTCAAAACGTTTTCAAAGGCACTTTGACAGTCTGGGACAGAGGGAAATGTGTTCGCCAGATAAATCATTCCAGGATGGACCTCAGTCCCCATCACTACATACCTTTGTGCTTAATAACACTCCCATTTTGAACAGATTAGACCAATAATTATTGAATTAAAAACCCTTACTTCTGTTCCACTTAGGAACAGGGAACAGAAATAGTTCAAGAATTTCCTCAAAACACCACTGTAGAAAGGACAAGCACTTGCTGTCCAGTTCTCCACCCCATCTCAATCAGGCACTAAAAACTGTACATATTTTTGGAGGCTTTATTATATACAAGGATGTATTTCATGTATACAAGCAACTTTCTAGGCAACCTTAAAAAGTACTATCATGCCCTGGCTGATGTGGCTCTGTGGACCCAGGGCTGGCCTGGGATCCAAAAGGTTGCCAGTTAGATTCCCAGTCAGGGCACATGCCTGGGTTGTGGGCCAGGCCCCTAGTAGGGGAGACATGACAGACAACCACACATTGATATTTTCCTCACTCTCTTTCTCCCTCCTTAAACCTCTCTATAAAAAAGTAAAATCTTAAAGAAAAAAGTACTATTGTTATTTTCTTTTTTATCTAGCTTAGCAAAAGCAAATAACGTGCCCAAGCCCCAGGGCCAGTAAATGATAGTGCCTAAATTCAAATCCCTTCTGCACTAACCCTCCTTCTTGGGGTGCCATACACGTGTTAGTCCAGATCCCAAACCAAGAATACACAGATTTGCAGACTGCGATGGGGCCATGCAATTTGACATGGTACAAAAGTTTTTACTTTGAAAATATATTTTTACTATTTCAGAGATACTGCTTAGGACAAACACATTATTCCAGCCATGACGTTCAGATACTGGTACAATTTGGCAAAAACCGTGAGGACCAATGATGTTTACTTCTTTTGAATCTGGACCATCCACTTAATCTACTCAACCCTCATGTCCTCCTGAATGTTACTTCACAAGTAATAAGTAAACGTTTCTGAAAAAGGCTCAGAAACACAATGCCTGGACCACATGAAGCAACCAATAGATGGAAAACACCGCGATTAACAATCGGAAAGAGTTCAAAGTCTTAGCTTTCTCAGACTAAGCAAGAGGGGGGTGGCGGGCCTGTGGCTACCAGACTACGCGAGGGCGGGGAAGGCAAGGCCACACCCTCTTCGCGTTCGGGGTCAACTCGCGCATGCGCCTAAGGGTGGGCAGCCTTTCCTCCACCCTCAAAAACCTCTAGCAGGCCTCCCTGCCCCAGGGCCGGTACCTTTTCCGGGCCATATAAGTCGTCCCCATATTCGTTGAGCAGGATATAGGCTTCCTCTACGCACTTGCGTTCGTTCATGTTGCAGGTGATGAGAATGCCCTTCAGCCCAGGTTCCAACTGCCGGGGCCCACCGCCGCCCTCGCAACGCCGAACACGCTTGGCCTGCAAGTACTGAGCCTTGCCCTTGCGCTTCCCGCCGCCAGACTGGGGGTGCTGCTGGACTGGGCTGGCCATGGTGCGTGGCAGCTGTGGATAAAACGTGCTTCGCCCCTACTCCTGCTGGCGCGGGCTGGTTACGTCAGGGGGTGCGCGAAGGTCTGCCGGAGTCCGGTCTCCAAGCTTCATTCCGTGCCTCGCCGGGTCCTAAAGCCCGTCTTTCTCCATCTTGGCAGGTGGCGCAAGGCCTGCTGCACCTACCTGGTCCTCACGAGGATTGACAGACACTTCTCACCACTGGAAGGAGTGGTTTCCCTGAAGTGGTCTGTGGAAGGAACCAGCCAGTAAACTTAGATGCTGGTGCTTAGTTGGATCTAGACCGTGCTTGCGAAGAACCGTTTCACTTATTCATAATCATTGATTTATTAAATTAATATTAATTTATTAAGCACCTATGTGCTAGTAATTGCCCTATAATGAGGTTGAGACTGTTAGCAAAGCAAGACACACTTTGTACTCTCATAGCTCTTAGAAGTCAATATTTCCTAGAAGTCAGTGGAGCCTTCCAAATCATCCTACATATTTTTTTGCTCTTATTGAAATGTATGTATTCAATGCACTTCCTTCAATACTCTTGTTGCAGGACCCCAGAGGTACAAAGAAAAGCAGAACACGAAGTACATGGAACTCATTGAGATCAAAAACCGGATTATTACAATGAGAAACAATACAAGGAAACATAGTTAAACTTCATTACATTACATTATCTCTAAGGGAAGATTTTAACTTGTAAAATGTATGTATATTAATACCAAAATATCATATTAAATTCTTCATGCATTTTTGTCTGACACTGATGTTATAACAAGTGATTAACATTTTGGTGAATTATTGTTCCAAGTTCACTTGATTTGGACAGGAAGTCATGTTCTTCGGTTTGGGTTCCAACCCGAGATCTACCAGTCTTAAGAAAAGTATGTCTGCACTAATTTCTTCCTTCTACCTATATATTGAGCACAGCCTTTACTTTTCAGAACGTCAGTGGAGATGGATAGCACAGAATTCTGGAGGTCCTCGGTGATGAAGAACAGTCTTGTTATGCCAGCATTGCTGTGGTGTCAGGAAGCATGGGAAGAGCTAGCTGAAATTCATTTTACTTTTCCTTTCATCCTGAGTGCCTAGTATAGTGCCTAGTCCATATTAAGTGATCAAAAATGTTTTTGAATTATACTAACATATAAAATCATGACAAAGGAAAAGATTAAGAAGAGTCCTACTCCCACTAAACCACATCAGGGAAGCTAGAAAATGGCATTGATCTCTGAAAGGATCTCTTCAGTTGCTCATGCACTGCCCTCTGGAACCAGAATTCTAGAGGTTAGCATACACATAAAAGTAAAAATATATAGTTTGAACCCCAAGTATAATTTTTATTTTATTTTACAATTATGATTTACTTTCAGTATTATTTGGCATTAGTTTCAGGTATACATTGTAACTGTTAGACAATTATATACTTTAAGAAATGATCCCCACAACATTTACAGCACTTGTAACAGGGTGCAGCCAAGAGTGGGAGGGGGCCCAAATAGGGATTTGAAATGGGGTCCAGAACTCAAGGTGTCCAGGAAATATTAGGATGTCCTCACCCCCCACCCCCACAAGTGTGGGTTGGGGGAAGGGACACATAGAGTAGGGCCATTGAAAGCTGTTTTGCATGGCAACAGCTTTGCAAAATGTTGCAACACACCTCTGGTGTGTTCATTTAACATATTTATAACCTTTAACTGGTTACACAGATATGTTAAATAGCTGTGGCTATGCTCTGAGCCAGGGGAATGGAAGTAACTTCCACACCAAGATGTAACTGGAGGCAGGTCCCCTGAATTACAGCGCCTGCGTGGGAGCTTGGAGATGATTGGCTTCATGACATGTGGCCACGCCTGCCCAGACTCACAATGGCAGCCCTGTAAAGCTGGAAGGATATGAGAGTGCTGGCAAGTGTAACCAATTGTGGTAGGATTCGGGAAAGGGCCTGCAGAGGAAGATTGACACGGGGATTTAAGCCTCGACACGGCAGCCATTGTCCCGGAGAGCCACGTGGTTTTGCCTGAGTGGAGACTCCTGAGGCCACTGTGCCGAGAGGACAACACGGCTGTGGCAGTGGGGGGAGAACCATGAGGCTTTGCCAGAGTGGGGACCACTGCAGCTTTAGAAGGGGGAACCACCACCTAGCTTTAGCAGAGATCTGGCGACACAGCTGATGATGCTGGGAACTCAGAGAGGCCTACCAGCTGAGATGGATTGCTGGGAAGAACTGGGGGCTGCCTGAGCCTCGGACTTCTATTTCTTTTCCTGAGATATGGTACCCCAGACTGGGTAAAAGGGGAAGGGAGGACTGTGTGTGTTTGTGGGTGTTTTAAGGGACTTTGGGATTTTGATGAAGACATTAGGTCACTACTTTAAGTCTGTATAGCATTAAATAAACATTTCCTTTTCACGAATCTCTGTCATTGAGAGATGTCTTTCCTATACGGCAGCAGACATAACGAAGCTGGGGGCTCCTTTCGGTAATAGTATATCGTCCCAGGCCCCCCACCCTTGGCCCCTTGTGTTTAGTAACAGTTACACTTTTAGTTTTCTGAGGAAATTCCATACTATTTTCCACAGTGGCTACACCAGTCTACATTCCCACTGACAGTGCAGTAGGGTTCTTTTTTCTCCACAGCCTTGCTGTAGGAGACTGTTCTGCATGGCATGGGCCCAGCTCCCCGTCAGAGATGCACAGGACCCACACCCACGGATAGGTTCTCCCATGGGGAACCAGGCCTGCAATGTGCCTAGGCTGCTCTGAGTCTTGGTTTTGCTAAAAAAACTCCCTTACCCTGAATTGAGGACATTTACTGCAAAGTAACTTCCTAAAATCCATGCTAAACCTTCCAAGGATGAGTGTAATGGGTTCAACCACTTTTGCCTTTTCATTTGCAAATATCCCTTTTCTGTGATGTGATTAGCAGCATTGGCTCCTTCGTTTTCTGTAAAAAGGTAACCACCTAAGGCCAACCAGGATATAGTAAATGAGGACCATCAGGCAATGTGCCCAGAGGTAGAAATAAAGGCCTGTGATGGCAGAGGCCACAGCTTTTGGCTCCCCTTGAGAGCAATGCTGCCCACTATTTTCCTCCACAGGACTCAGTAGTCCGTGTGAATGTCTTTTCCCCATCCACAATGTCACAGACTCCAAGAGCCGGGGTCTGCATCACCTCACCAGAATTTATTGTTTGTTGATTTGTATATGATGGCCATTCTGACTGGTGTGAAGTGGTATCTCATTGTGGTTTTAATTTTCATCTCTCTGATGGCTAGTGTTGCTGAGCATTTTTTTCATATGTTTCTGGGCCTTCTGCACATCCTCCTTGCAGAAGTGTCTGTTCAGGTACTTTGCCCATTTTTCTTTAATTGGATTGGTTGTTTTTCTGGAGTGGAGTTGTGTGAGTTCTTTATATATTTTGGAGATCAAACCCTTTTGTACAAGGTATCATTTGTAAATATATTTTCCCAGATGGTTGGTTCCCTTTTCACTTTGCTGATGCAAATAAAGTTTATTTTTGTATATGATGTAAGAAGGTGGTCTAGTTCAATTTTTTGGCATATATCTGTTGAATTTCCCCAACCCCACGTAATGAATATACTGCCTTTACCCCACTGTGTGTTCTCGTCTCCTTTGTCTATATAGGCATGGATTTACTTCTGTGCTCTCTATTTGGCTCCTTCAATTTGTATGTCTGTTTTCATGCCAGTACCATGCTGTTTTGATTACTTGTAGTATAGATTGATATCAGGTAGCATGATACTCCAACTTTGTTCTTTTTCCTTAAGATTGCTGAGGCTATCTGTTGTGTGGTTACATATAAATTTTTGGATTACTTGCTCTAGTAATGCAAAAAGCACAATTGGTATTTTCCTAGGAATTGCATTTAATCTATAAATTACTTTGGTAGTATGGACATTTTAATGTGTTAATTCTTCCTATCCACAAGCATGATTTATGCTTCCATTTATTTCTAGTGTGTCATTTAATGTCACTATATCCTTGCTAATCTTTTGTCTGGACAATCTATCCATTGATGACAGTGGTGTGTTAAAGCCCCCTATTATGACAGTATTATTGTTGATATCTTCGTTGAAGTCCACCAAGATTTTTAAAATATATTTAGGTGCTCCTGTATTGGGTGTATATATGTTTATAAGAGTATGTCCTCTTGTCAGATTGATCCCTTTAGTATTATGTAGTGACCTTTGTCTCTTTTACACCTTTTGTTTTGAAGTCTATTTTGTTCAATATAAGTATTGCTACCCCAGCTTTATTTTTTTTTCCATATTCATGGTAGATTTTTCCCCATCCCTTTACTCTCAGCTTATGGAAACTTTTTGTTCTGATGTAGGTCGCTTGTAGACAGCATATATACGGGTCATGCTTTCTTAACCATTTGGCTACTCTATGTCTTTTGATTGGAGCATTTAATCTATTTACATTTAAGGTTATTAGAGATAGGTATTTACTTATTGCTATTTTTTATTCTACCTATGTTTTTCTATTTCTTCATATTATAAAAGAAGGTCCTTTAACATTTCTGCTGGTTTGGTGGTAATGAAATCCTTTAACCTTTTGTCACCTGGGAAGCTCTTTGTCTGGCCTTCAATTTTAAATGATAGGCTTTTTTGGTAGATCAATCTAGGTTGCATGACCTTAGCTTTCCTCGCTTTGAATACTTTGCACCAGTGCCTTCTGGCCTCAGTGTTCCTGTTGAGAAATCAGCTGAACTTCTAATGGGAATTCCCTTGTGAGTAACTGTCTCTTGCTGCCTTTAAAATTCTATGTCTTTAAACTTTGCCATTTTAATTATGATATGTCTTGGTGTGGGTCTCTTTGGGTTCATCTTGATTGGGACTCTCTGTGTTCCCTGAACATGAGTTGAGCCTCAGGTGTCCTACTTTGTTGGTCATACAGTCTGCAGGGTGCTGAGTGAGGGGAGTGTAGCCCCTGCTCAAAGCCAACTCCTTCAATCTCTACCAGAGACTCCAGCACTTGCTTCTTCAGGGTGGCTTGCTGCTTATTCAGGGTGGGTACATTCAACTTTCCTTTATGTAGGAGTGAACTCAGAAGCTCTGGACTTCAGGGAATAAATTAAAAGAGTTTCCCATTGGGGCTGGAGTTGGACCAGCCCATGGGTAGAGGCTAAGATCTCTGTCTCATTCTAAGCTATTAGGAGTTGTAGCTCTCTGTCTGATTACCAGACAATATTCTCCAAGGATCTCACATTTTGAAAGTCTCCATTATCATCTTCTCTTTCTCTCCCTATGGTAATGCACCCAACTGGGGAATCTGGGACCTAGCAGGGCTGATCTGCAGAGTTTCCTCCATTAAATGTTGTTCCTGCAAACCTGTATAAAAACGGCAAGGCAGCTCTTTACCCTTCCCAAGACAGTGTGACCTGAGGCTGGGTTTACCTCCCTGGGAAGTATCAAAACAACTCAACCCTCGCCCGCCTAACTCCCTAATAGAAGCCTCCTCAGGGGACACAGTCTGAAACTTTATGCTTGGTGCAGCACTCAGTTTTCCTACAAACTGACCTGGGCTAAGCCCCAAAATACCTTGTTGTGCAATTTTCTTATCTCTTCACACAGCTGGTTTTAGTGGTAAAGGACCCAAAGACCCAGCATGGCTTGATGTGGCTGCAAAAAGTTCAGAACAGGCCAAAAAAATTTTCACCTCTGCCCACAATACTCAGGAGTGACCAACAGTGAGGGTCAAAGCACTGCCCACATACTCAAGAAGGGGGAAACCAGTCCTCTTTCCAACCCACTTAGTAAAGTTCTCTGTTTGGGTCTCTACCCTGTGCCTCAGAGGCACTATTGCAGCAGTATGGTTTCTCCCATAGTCTGAGGTCATACAAGTCCTGTCCAGAAAGTATCCAGCCATGCAATATGGGAAAAAAAAAAGGTATTTATTTAAGAAAATATAAGAAACATTGTACATAGGACAATGACACTTCAAACCCCTTCAAAGTAGGACCTCACACAGTTCTCCCAATCACTATCAGGTGTCATGTCATATTTTCCTGAATCTCATTTACCATATGAAATATCTTCTCCTTCAACAGTTATTTTAGTTTGGGGAAAAGCCAGAAGTCACAGGGTGCCAAATCTGGGCCGTAGGGCAGCTGACTCACCTTGGTGATATGACATTTCACTAAAAAACTTGGAACAAGACATGATGCACGAGTGAGCATGCTGTCATGATGAAACTACCAATCACCAGTTGCCCATAGCTGTGCCCTTCTAAATCATCTGCATAGTTTCTGTGGAGAAATGTTCAAGCTTAACACAAGAAGTGATGCAGATTCATTGCTCTGCTCACTCAATAATTTTGAACGAAATAGCTACACATAACACATGCCCACTCAATGGTATCTACCACCCCCACTGACAAGTACCGTGCAGTCATCATTGTTCATTCATGCACATTCCAGTTCATTCTCCTTGGCTACCTAGTTACCTCAGTGTTGTGAAAACTGTTCTCATGATACTATCAATGGCTAAACTTTTTCCAGACAGACCTTGTATAATGAATTCTCTGATGCTGAAACATCAGAGGAGCTTCAAGATGAATGTTTGCTCTCTGCTTCTCACAGGTATAGTGCAACCACAGTGTTTCTCCCACCAGAGACCCCACAGTCTCCTCTTCACATTTTTATTGCTGTGGGTTGGTAATTGCTGGCCTCACAATTTTAAGAAGAAGAAGCTCTGTAGCTGCAATTTCTATCCGGTCTCTCAGCTGGTACAGTTACTGTGCACAGGATCTTTCTCCACCCATGTTTTAGTTCCTGTTATCAGCCTCTGCGCAGTACCCACAGCACACAACTGAGTCACTGTCTGGATCTCTGCTAATACCTCCTCCCAAAACAGAATACCCCTCAGAGTTACACCTGGCTACAGTTTACAGGTTTCTCTGCAAAACCCAGGTGGAACAGCCTGGTCTCTTCAGCAGTCTCAGCCCCTATCCTGAGCTCTCCTGGTTGACACTGAAACAACGGAAGTGATGCATGCTGAAAGTATGCAACCTGAGTCTCACAGGCTCAGTGGATTCCCACAAATTTCCTCCAAACAGACAAAATACAGTCCCTTCTCCCCATCTCTGTTGTATGTTAGGGATCCTTTGTTGATGTGCGTGGAATAAAGGCCCCTGGCTCCTGGGGGGAGGAAGCTCTGGAGTTGCAATTTCCATCCAGTCTTTCAGCTGCAACAGAAGCCATGAACAGGGTCTTTCCCCTTATGCTTATAAACCCCTTTTACCAGTCTCTACAAAGCATCTTCTGTACTCCTCAACTTTAAACCTTCATATCAGCTAAGTTTCAGTTGACTATTCATATTGGTTTTTGGAAGTTCAGCTACAAATCCAGATTGGGGCAGTAGCAAGTGGACTCAGTTTCCACCTATTCTGCCACCATCTTTCAGTGTCATAAAATGTATTTCTTAATTTTTGAAAGTCAAAATTGATCTATAGGCTGCAGAATTGGTATTGTGTTAGCAGGTATGAAAACAATACTTACCTCATTGTACATCTCCTTTGAGCTCTTAAGTAACCAGGTGCCTTGAAAGTGTGATACTTCTCATATAAGTAATATATAAGAAGGATCTTTTTTTAACAAGAGTTCTCAAGACTGAGCTTAAAATATTCAGTAAACCTAGTTGTAAACAGATTTGCTTTATTGTTCCATTTATAGAGCACAGGCAGAGTAGATTTATCATAACTCATTTTTTTATTTTTCTAATTTTTCAGTTAAAATTTACATGCAGAATTATTTTGTATTAGTTTTAAGTGTATGGCATAGTGGTTAAACAAATACTTTACAAGGTATTTGCTTTGATATTTCAAGTACCTACCTGGCTCTAGACATAGTTATTCCAGTATTTTAAAATTATTATTTTTATTTTCTTCTTTTCAATTACAGTTTACTTATAATTTTATATTAGTTTCAAGTGTATAGCATAGTGGTTAGACAATCATATACTTTACAAAGTGTTCCCTTTGATATTTCCAGTACCCACTTGGCACTATACAGAGCTATTACAACATTATTGACTATGATATTCCCTGTGCTGTCCTTTACATCTCTGGGACTATTTTGTAACTGCCAATTTGTTCTTCTTAATTCTTTGACCCCTTTCACTCATCCCCTAACTCCTTTCCCCTATGGCAACCATTAGTCCACACTCTGTATCTATGAGTCTACTTTATTTGTTCATATATTTTGTTCTTTAGATCCCACATATAAGTGAAATGATATGATATTTATCATTTTCTGTTTGACTTGTTTCACTTAGCATATCTTCTATATCCACCCATGCAGTTACTAATGGTAAGATATCATTCATTTTTATGGCCAAGTAATATTCCATCATATCTACAACTTTTTCTTTTTTCCCTTGTGTATCATGATGGTTAATTTTTATGTTTTGATTTTTTTCTATAGTTGTTCAACTACAATTGTCCCCATATTTCTCCCACCACTCTCCCCAGCCACACCCATCCCCAGCTCCCACACTTAATCCTACCACTCTATTTTTGTCCATGAGTCCTTTATACATGTAACTTGTTGATCTTTCCCCTTCTTTCTCCCTCCTTCCTCTCACCTAGTTACTGTCAGTTTGTGTTTTATTTCAATGTCTCTGGTTACATTTTTCTAGCTTGTTTGGTGTGTTGATTAGATCCCACTTATGGGAGAGATCATATGGTATTTATCTTTTACCATGGGGCTAATTTCACTTAGAATAATAATCTCCAGTTCCATACATGCTGTTGCAAAGGGTAGTAGGTCCTCCTTTGTTTCTGCTGTGTAGTAATCCATCCTGTCAATGTACCACATTTTTTGATTCAATCATTTATTGATGGGCACTTAGGCTGGTTCCAGCACTTGGCTATTGTAAATTGTGGTGCCATGAACATTGGGGTGCCTAGGTTTTTTTGAATTGGTGTTTCAGGATTCTTTGTGTATAATGCCAGCAGTGGTATTGCCAGGCCAAAAGGCAGTTTCATTTTTAGTTTTCTGAAGAAAGTCCATAATGTTTCCCAGAGTGGCTACACTAGTCTGCATTCCCACCAGCAGTGTACTAGAGTTCCCTTATCTCCACAACCTTGTCAGCACTTATTGTTTATTGATTTGTTTATGATCGCCATTCTGACTGGTGTGAAGTGGTATTTCATTGTGGTTTTTATTTGCATCTCTCTGATGGCTAGTGGTGCTGAGCATTCTTTCATGTCTCTGGGTCCTCTCTCTATGCTCCTTGCAGAAGTGCCTCCTCAGGTACTTTGCCCATTTTTTAATTGGATTTTTTGTCTTCCTGGAGTGACGTCATGTGAATTCTTTATATATTCTGGAGGTATTATTTGCCTTGTCTCAGGTATTATTTGCAAATATATTTTCCCATATGGTTCCCATCTTTTCATTTTGACCATGTTTTCTTTTGTCATGCAGAAGCATTTTAATTTGAAGAAATCCCATTTGTTTATTTTTTTTTCCTTCATGTCCCATGTTCTAGGGAACATATTGATGACAATATTGCTGCATGGAATATCTGAAATTTTCCTGCTTATGTTTTACTCTAGGACTTGTATGGTGTCATAACTTATATTTAATTCTTTTATCTATCTTGAATTTATTTTGTGTATGATGTAAGTTGGTGGTCAAGTTTCATTGTTTTGCATGTAACTGTCCAGGTGCCCCAAAACCATTTTTGAAGAGGCTGTTGTTACTCCATTTTATGCCTCTGCACCCTTGTCAAATATTAACTGACCATACAGACATGGGTTTGTTTCTGAGCTTTCTGTTCTGTTCCATTGATCTATGTCTCTGTTTTATCTGTTTTTATTACTGTGGCCTTGTAATATAGTTTTCAGGCATTGTGATCCCTATTACTTAGTTCTTTCTCAAACTTGCTACAACTATTCAGGGTCATTTATGGTTTCACATAAATTTTTGAAATATTCTATATCTGAGAAATATGTCATTGGTATTTTAATAGGGATTGCATTGAATCTATAAATTGCTTTGAGTAGTATGAACATCTCAGTGAAGCTAATTCTTTCAATCCATGAACACAGTATATACTTCTATTTATTTGTATCTTTCTTTTTTTCCTCTGATATTTCCCTTTCTGATATATGCTTGTTGGTGTACAAAAATGCCTTCAATTTCTTAATATTGACTTTGTATCCTGCTGTTTTGCCAAATTCACTTATTAGGTAGAGTAGTTTTTTGATGAACTTTATAGGGTTTTCTATGTACACTATCATGTCATCTGCAAACAATGACAGTTTTACTTCCTCCTTTTCAATTTGGATGCCATTATTTCTTTTTCTTCTCTGATTGGTGTGGCTACTACTTCCAATACTATGTTGAATAGATGTAGTAAAGTGGACAACCTTGTCTTATGCCTGATCTTAGTGGGAAAGGTTTAGTTTTTGACCATTGAATATGATGTTGGCTGTAGGCCTCTGATATATGGCCTTCATTATGTTGAGGTATGCTCCCTCTAATCCAACTTGCTGAGTGTTGTTGTCATAAATGGGTACTGTACTTTATCAAATGCTTTTCCCTCATTTATTGATATAATCATGTGATTTTTGTCTTTCTTTTTTTATGTGATGTATTACATATATTAATTTGTATATTGAACCATCCTTGCACTCCTGGGTTGAATCCCACTTGATCCTTGTTTATGATCTTTTTAATGTATTGCTGAGTGTGGCTTGCCAATATTTTGTTGAGGATTTTAGCATCTATTTGCATCAACAATATTGGTCTGTAGTTTTCTTTCTTTGTCGTGTCTTTATCTGG
This sequence comes from Phyllostomus discolor, assembly GCF_004126475.2. NCBI lineage: Eukaryota > Metazoa > Chordata > Mammalia > Chiroptera > Phyllostomidae > Phyllostomus > Phyllostomus discolor. The sequence continues at coordinate 127,166,666 of NC_040905.2, forward strand.
TTTTAGGATTAGGATGATGCTGGCTTCATAATAAGAAATTGAGAGTCTTGCCTATTCCTAAACTTTTTTGGAATAATCTGAGGATAGGGGTTAGCTCTTCCTTAAATGTTTTGTGAAGTTCTCCTGTGAAATCAATTGGTCCAGAGCTTTTGTATGCTGGGAGTTTTTCATTACTGCTTCAATATCACTATCTGTTATTGGAATTTCTTCTTCTTCTTCTTTTTCATTGAGTTTTAGAAGATTATATTTTTCAAGAATTTTGTCCATTTCATGCTGGTTTTTAAATTTCTCAGCATATAGGTTTTTTTTTTTTTTTTTTTTAGGAATTTTCTTACAGTCCTTTGTATTTCCGTGGTATCAGTTGTAATCTCTTTCATTTCTGATTTTATGTATTTGGGTCCTCTTTCTTTTTTCTTGATGAATCTGATTAAAGGCTTTTTTATTTTGTTTATCTTTTCAAAGAACCAGCTCCTGGATTTATTGATCCTTTGAATTATTCTTTTAGTCTCTAAGTCATTTAATTCTGCTCTGACCTTGGTAATATCCTTCCTTCTACTATCTCTGGGCTTTGTTTGTTGTTGTTCCTCCAATTCTTGTAGGCATAGGGTTAGGTTGTTTATTTGAAATATTTCTATCTTTTAGGTGGGGCTATACTGCTATGAACTTCCTTCTTAGGACTGCCTTTGCTGTGCACCATAGGTTTTGGACTGCTGTGTGTTCATTTTCATCTGTTTCCAGAATTTTTTTTTCTTCCTTATTCTCATTATTAACTCATTTGTCATTTAATAGCTTGGTATTCAATCTTGAATTTGATTTTTTTTTACTTTTTTCCTTAAGGTTGGTTTCAAGTTTCAGGTCCTTATGGTCCAAGAAAGTGCTTGATATATTTTCAGGTATCTTGAATTTGTTGAGACTTGTTGTGCTCTAATGTTGGTCTATCTTTGAAAATGTACCATGTTCATTCGAAAAGAATGTGCACTTTGCTTCTTTGGAATGAAGGGTTCTCTCTCTCTCTCTCTCTCTCTCTCTCTCTCTCTCTCTCTATATATATATATATATATAGTCCATTTGATTTAGAGTATTGTTCAATGCTGGAATTTTCTTGTTGATATTTTGTATGTGTGGAAGATGTATCCATTGTTGACTATGCAGTGTTTAGTACCCCTAGTATAAGAGTGTTCCTGTTTATATCTTTCTGAAGCCCTCCAAGATTTTCCTTACATATTTGGGTGCTCTTCTGTTGGGCACATATATGTTTATAATGTTTATGTCTTCTTAATGGATTCTTCCCCTGGAGTATTATGAATTATCCTGGGTCTCTTTTTATGGCCCTTGTTTTGAAGTCTATTTTGTCTGATATAAGTATTTCTACCCTGGCCTTTTCTTTTTTTTTTTTTTTTTGGCCATTTGCTTGGAATATTTTTCCAACACTTCACTTTCAGTTTATATATGTCTATTTTCTGAGGTGGGTTTCTTGTAGGCAGCATTATGTTCTGGTCATACTTTCTTATCCATTCAGCTACCCTATGCCTTTTGATTAGAGCATGTGATCCATTTTATGTAACATTATTATTCATTGGTACTTACTCATTTTCCCCCTTTGTACCTTTGTTCCTCTCTGTCACACTTTTTTTCTTCATCTTAAAGCAGTTTCTTTAAAATCTACTGCAGTGCTGGTTTGGTGGAGGCATATTCTTTTGTCTGGGAAACTTCTTATTTCACCTTCCATTTTAATTGAGAGCCTTGATGGGTAGAGTGGTCTTGATTGCAGGCCTTTGATATTCATGACTTGGAATATTTCTTGACATTGTCCTCTGTCTTGGAGTGTTTCTGTTGAGAAGTCAGCTGCTAGTGTTATTGGAACTCCCTTGTATGTTTCTGCCTGTTTCTCCTTTTCTGCCTTTAAAATTCTCTGTTTGTCTATTAAAAATTTTTTTTTATTATGATGTGTCTTGGTGTAGGCATCTTTGGATTCATCTTGATTGGGACCCTCTGTGCTTCCTAAACTTGCATGGCTTTTTCAATCTCCAGGTTTGAGACATTTTCTGTCATTATTTGTCAAACATTTTTTTCTATTCCTTCCCCCTTTTCTTCTCCTTCTGGAATTCGTATGATTCAAATGTTAGTTTCATGTTGCCCTGTAGTTTCCTTAAGCTATCTTCATATTTTTTTTTTAGTATTTTTTCATGCAGCTGCTCTACCTGGGTATTTCTTTCTGCCTTGTCTTCCAGCCCACTAATTTAGTCCTCTGCTTCATGCAGCCTGCTTGTAATTCCTTCTAGTATATTTTTTTACTACAGATACTGTATTCTTAATTTATTCCTGGTTCTTGTTTATAGTTTCTATTTCTTTTTCATAGTGTTGCTGTTTCCACTCAGTTCTTTGTAGTTATCACTGAGTTCCTTGAGCATCCTATAATTATTCTTTTGAATTCTTTGTTTGATAGTTTGTTTGCCTCCATTTAATTTAACTCTTTCATTGGGGAATCTTCCATTCCTTTTGACTGCTGGTTCTTTCTTTGTCTCCCCATTTTAGTTGACTATGTTTTTTTGTTTGTTTGTTTCTGTGATTCGAGATGCTGTGCTATGCCAGCTGATATCATGGGATAAACATATGCAGTAAGGGTCTGTCAACTCAGTGGTGCAGTCTCTTTGATCTCCTTTTCTGGATGTTCTAGGGTTGCCCTTTCTTCCATTTTTGTGGGCTTTCTTGTTGTATTTGGACTTTACCTGTTGGTGGCGCCTTTGTTGTTGGGTTCTCCCCTCCAGCGGGTTAACTGATATGCACAACTCCCACCTTGTCTTCTATATTGCTGTACAGGTGTTGGTTAACAAAGCAGGGTTACCAGACAACCAAACCTATGCCAGTGAAAAGACTCCCCCTCCCCCACATTGGGAACCACCCTGCCTGGTTTCAGGAGCTATAATCTCCCCCATGGCTAAGGCTGAGTGAGTGACCTTCAGATCATAAGCCACTAAGGAGACAAAGCTTATCTCCCTGGCAGGAGCACCACTTCTACTCCTCTTTTTAAAACTGGCCCCCAATGCTTGATCAGTTAGCCAATTATGGGTAATATTCCCCAAGGGGGGAACAATCATAGGCATGATTACACAGAGGCCTGAGGGAAGGACTTGGGGGGGGCTATGGAGAAAGGGGGTGATGGACCCTCGCCCCTCGGTTTTGACAAAGCCTAAGTCCTCATTCTGCCTGAGATAAGTCTCCTCTCTCTTGGCTGCCTTGCTTCCCCCGCCTGACTTAATCCTAAAACAATGGCAGAGGGTGATGCAGCCCTGTGCTGGAAAGGGCTGGTTTCCCCATGTGAGCAGGCCTGAGAAAGAATACCTATACTCCTCTATGACCTGCTTCACTAAGAATGCTCTTAATCAAATGATAAAGGTCCGAGCAGGAAATGAGTTTGCTTCCCAGAGTTCTATAGCCTGTTAGCTAACATACCCTCACTCAGAAAGGCCCTCAGAGTTCTTTGCATGTTATCTATTGTTTGATCCTTACTGCCTGACAATGATTAATGAACTTTACCTATATTCCTGGGCAAATTAAAAGCCAATAAAAACCCTGTGAAGGAAGGATCGGGGCGGCCTCCCCTTGAGAAGGCAGCCATGCCATCCCTTTTCCTACACACAGGACTCGGTAGTCCCTGTGAATGTCTCATGTCTCATCCATAACTTCGAGGACACTGCAGGCCAGTGTCTGCGTCACCCCACCACCACATCAGCCATCTACCTCAATTGAACTAAGATTAATAAAGATGAAGAGAGATTGTGGATATTAAAAGATATGAGAAAAGGAATAGGAGATGACTAAAGGAGGAGAAAATGTTGTTGAGTAGGAAGAGGGAGGAGAACTGATAAGAGTAGGGATAGTACTGAGGCAAAGAAAGGGAGAGAACAAAATTTACAACATAAGTAAAAGACAAAATGGTGATATAACAATGGGGTTAGAAGAAGGAAGAGTATACTACGAAGTTTGAAGTGAAATTGAAAAGGCACTGGATCATTGGAAACAAAATTGCAGAAAAACCATAGCAGAGTTGATAGCAAGGACAGTTGAAGGAAGTTTAATAAAGATAGAAAGGGAATAATAATATTGTAGAGAAGTGAAAAATGAATATGAGATGTCTATAGTAAAGAAAAATGATTCTGAGAGGATGGGGGAAGCAAAGTAATAAGAGTAAGGAGTAAAGCCCAGGTTGAGAGAAGGGGAAAAAGAAAAAAAAAACAGAGAGAAAGAAAAAGCAATTACATAAAATTCCTCATTCAACCAATCAAGGTCAAGGAGGGGGAAGGCAAGATGGATTAAGGCATCAGGAGAGTATTCTATGAGATGTAAAGTAAAAATAAGTAGTGAACAAATAGTAGTTCCTTTGCAGAAGTACAACAATAACCTTGGTATTTCACCTAAGTAGCCACTGTGTATATAAAGTAGAAAAGAAATAAGATTCTTCTAAGAGGAGAAAAAGAATGTGAGCCCACTTAAGAAAGAAGAATGCTTGTGTGAGGTTAGATGGAGGAGAAATAATGAGAGTAAGGGAAAGCAACTTGGGATAGTGTGTGAGAAAGAAAAGTTTACAACAACAGCAATAAAGCTCAGAGACGGGGAAGTGCTTTAAGACCAGGGAAGGAGGCTGAGTGGGATTTGGAATAATAATAGTTGATAAGAAATATATAATCTGGATGAGAAGATGGCAGCAAGGTAGGTGGGAGAGGAGCCCAATTCTCCCTGTGCCCAGCTGGGACACCTAGCCCATCTTCTGAGGAACAGAGTGAACAGCCAATAGAAACCCAGCTGATATGAAATTTGGAGGCCAAAAATTGTAGAGGACATTGAAAAACAGGAAGTGAGGATATTGTGCTGGGACAGTAAGGTCCCTGGGATCTGCGCAGGGACCTAGGCCACTGTGGCCCCAAGCCCATGCCTGCCACAGGATAAGGGGAGGAGAGTTAGATCACCAGATCTCTCCCCTACCAGAGTAGGGAGGGCAGCCTGCACCAGGAGGGACCTGGATGCTGGCAGTCCTTGAGGGAATAGAGACAGAGTGGGGAACACAGAGAAGCAGTATACATTCCCTGGAACTGTGGACACTGTGGCTAGGTCATTACTAGAGAAATTGGGGTGCTGGGCAACACCTAGAGAAAGAAGAAGAGTTGGGCCATGTCAGACCCTGACCCGGATACTCTCTAGACTGGTTAGAAAGTTTGGCTGTGTGAAAAGCCTTGTGTTTGTTAAGAACTACAGGAAGCTGCTTTGTAAGGAACTCTCAAGCAGTGGCTGGATTGCCCCAAGGGTGATTTAGAGGACTGACCCATTCTGCACACCCAGAGACTGAGTGGCTGATTGGAGCCACACATCCGGACTTGACATGTGCTGTGCACCTGAGACAGAGTGGCTGATTTGAGCCTGGCAGCTCACAGAGGAACTGGGATGGAAGCTGGGAAACTGTGAATATTATGGCCCAGATCTGGTTCCCATCCTCTCAAAACCATAGGAAGGGAGAAAAGTGAAGCCCAGACTCATTCTTCCTGTGGCATCCAGGAGGACCAGCAGAACTCGATCAATGGGTTTAAAGTCAGCTGGAAGCTTATTTTTTTCTTTCCTCTCTCTTTTTATTTTCCTTTTTTATCTGCCCCCAAGTGAAACAATAAGATATGGAGTTACAAAGGGTTCAGAGACAGATTGAAATGGGGAGCACAAGGCTAGCCTCAAAACTTGGGAAACTGAGACAAATGTCACTTTGCTATCCCATAGAGCTGGCACTTTATTTATGTGTATTTTTTCATTATTTCACTACTTTATTTTATTAGTATTTTTCTACTTCTCTTCCTTAGGTTTTCTTCATTTTAAATCTCTATTTAATTGCATTGTTTGACTGGTTCTCCATATTCACTCTTTACTGTATTTTAATTTTCCTTCTTTCACTTTGCTCATGTTCCAAATAACACACTACTCTTGACCATGTATTTTCTACTCTGGTTATCCAAATCATATATTTCTTGTCATTTTATTGCTGTTTCAGTACTATTGTAAATAACTGTTGTTATATACAATTGTAAATACTACGTAGCAACTCTCCCTGATCTTAGCCCAATTCACTTTATTCCTGGGATTTATTGTTGCTGTAGTTCACTCTATTCTCTCACACACTGCACCTACTTTCTATCCTTTACTCTCACTGTATTTCATCATCTCACCTTGCACAAGTGCTCTGTTTTCTGGATTCTGCTCACAATCCTTCTCCCCTCTAATAAGAGTCTTATCTCTTTCACCTTTTATAGAAAGTGGCTAGTTGGGTGAAATGTCACGGTTAATACCATACTTATCCAAAGAATCTCCTATCTCTTCTCTTCTAATTGGTACTTTAAATCCCATTAAATACTCTCTCATTGTCTTAATCCATTTTGCCTACTCCCTGCCACTGATCACATACAAGAATATATGGGAGCTGTGAACATCAGTATACCTATTGGAGGAGAAAAACCACCAACAAAGGAACCACTGAAAGGTAAAAACCCAAGAACAACAAGAGAGCCCACACAAATAGAAGAAAGGGTAAACCTAGAGCATCCAGACAAGGAGATCAAAGAGATCACACCACTGAATCCCATAGAATTCCTACCATTTGAAGTTGACCCTCCAAAGACAGCTAGCAAAGCAAAACATCAGGAAGTATAGAAACAAACAAAAAGAGTCACCTAAATGGGGAGACAGAAAAACAACATGTAGTCAGAAGGCATGGAAGACTCCCCACTAAAAGAGCTAAACAAAATAGAGGTAACCCAAGTATCAGATATAGAATTCAAAATAATAGTTATAAAGATACACAAGGAACTCACAGACAACTACCAGGAGCTGAGTGAAAACTTCCTTTTTCACTCTTCCTTTTCAGTAAGAAAAGGAAATAGAAGCTATAAGCAAACACCCAGAATAACTGAACAATAAAATCTTGGAAATAAAAAACACTAGAAGGAATTATAAGCAGGCCAGATAAAGTAGATGGTCAAATCAGTGAGCTGCAGGACAAGGTAGGAAAAAAAAAATACACCCAGAAAGAACAAGAAAAGGAAAAGACTTAGAAAGAATGAATAGATGGTGAGAGAACTGCAAGGCAACATGAAATGTAATAATATCCATATACTAGAAATACCAGAAGAAGAAGAGCAAGGGGTAGAAAATCTGTTTGAAAAGTAATGATGAAAAACTTCCCTAATTTAGTGAGAGAAAAAGTTACACAATTCCAGGAAACAAAGAGAGTCCCAATCAAGAGGAACCCAAACAGGCCCACTTGAAGACATATCATAATTAAAATGGTAAAATTCCAAGAAAAAGAATCTTAAAGGCAGCAAGGGAGAAACAGGAAGGAGCATACAAGGAATCCCCAATAAGACCAGCAGATGACTTCTCAGTGGAAACTCTCCAGCCAGAAGAGAATGGCAAAAAATATTCCAAGTAATGGAAACCAAAACCCTGTAACTAAGACTACTCCATCCAGCAAGGCTGTCAATGAAAATAAAAGGCCAAATAAGGAGTTTCTTAGACAAAACAAGTCTAAAAGAATACACCTCTTCCAAACCAGCTCTGCAAAAGAGGCTAAGGTGATTGCTTTAACAAAAAGGAAGAAAAAGTGTGAGAGAGAAACACAGGTACAAAAAAAATGGCAGTGAGTAAGTACCTATCAATAATAACTGAAACCATACATGGATTAAATTCTCCAATCAAAAGACATAGAATAGCTTATTGGAAAAGAAATCAGGATCCAAACATATGCTGCTTACAAGAGACCCACCTTAGAACAAAAGACCTGCAAAGACTGAAAGTGAAGGGCTGGAAACAAATTTTCCAAGCAAATGGACAGGAAAAAAAAAAAAAAAAAGCTGTGATAGCAATACTCACATCAGACAAAATAGACTTCAAAACAAGAGTTGTGAAAAGAGGCCAAGAAAGTCACTTCATAATACTCAAGGAAAGAATCCATCAAGAAGACATAAAAGTTATAAATATATAAAAATCCAACATAGGAGCATCCAAATACATAAAGAAACTCTTGGAGGACTTCAAGAAAGATACTGACAGCAACACAATTAGAGTAGAGGATTTCAACACCCCACTGTCAAAAATGGATAGATCTTCTGAACAAAGTATCAACAAAGATATTGTGGCACTGAACAATGTCCTAGATCAAATGGACATAACTGAGATATATAGATCCTTTCTTCCCAAAGAAACAAAATATACATTCTTTTCAAATGCACATGGAACATTTTGAAAGATAGAGCAGATGATAAGATACAAAACAACCCTCACCAAATTCAAGAAAATTGAAATCCTATCAAGCATTTTCTCTGACCACAGAGGACTAAAATGAGAAACTAACCTCAAGGAAAATAATTCAAAAACACTCAAACTCATGGAGATTGAATAGCATGCTATCAAACAAGGAGTGGGTCAAGAATGAGATTAAGGGAGAAATCAAAATATTTCTGGAAAAAATGAAAATGAACTCATAAGTATCCAAAACGTATGGGACACAGCAAAGGCAGTCCTGAGAGGAAAGTTCATAGTGATATAGGCCTACATAAAAAAATAGAAAGATTTCAAGTAAATAACCTCACCCTACAGCTATAAGAACTCAAAGAACAAAGACAGCCCAGAGCAAGTAGAAGGAAGGAAATAACCAAGATCACAGCAGAATTAAATGACATAGACACTAAAAATACATTTCTAGGGATCACTAAATCCAGAATGTGTTTCGTTGTAAAGATAAACAAAATTGACAAGCCTTCAACCCGACTCATCAAGAAAAAAAGAGAGAGGATCCAAATAAACATAATCAGAAACAAAAGAGGAGAGGTTACAACTGATACAACAGAAATACAAAGGATTGTAAGAAATTACTATGAAGAAGTATTTGCCAAAAAATTAGAAAACCTAGGAGAAATGGAGAAATTACTAGAAAAATATAATCTTCCAAAACTGAATGAAGAAAAAGCAGAAAGCCTGAAGGACAATAAACAGCTGACAAAATTGAAGCAGTAGTCAAAAAACTTCCAACACAAAAAAGCCCTAGACCAGACAGTTTCACAGGAGAATTCTACAGAGCATTAGAGAAAGATCTGACACCTATCCTTCACAGACTATTCCAAAAAGAAAACCCAAGAAGATGGAAGACTCCCAAACTCTTTTTATGAAGCCAACATCATCCTCATTCCAAGATCAAATTAAGTCACAACAAGGAAAGAAAATTTCAGGCCAATATCAGTAATGAACATAGATGCTAAAATCCTCAACAAAACATTGGGAAACAGCACTCTTGCAGTACATTCTAAAGATCATGTACCATGACCAAGTGGGGTACATCCCAGGGATGCAAAGATGGTACAATATTCACAAATCAATATATGTAATACATCACAAACAAATCTGAAGACAAAAATCACATGATCATATCAATAGATTGGGGAAAATCATTTGATAGGGTACAGCACCTACTGATGTTGAAAACACTCAGCAAAGTAGGAATAGAGGGAGCATTTCTCAACCTAATAAAGGCCGTATATGAGAGACCTACAGCCAACATCATACTCAATGGGAAAAAACTAAAAACTTTCCCACTAAGATCAGGAATTAGACAAGGATTTCCACTTTCAATACTTCTATTGAACATAGTATTGTAAGTCATAGCCACAGCAACCAGACAAAAAAAAAGGAAATAAAAGGCATTCAAATTTGGAAAGAGGAAACAAAACTGTTGTTGTTTGCAGGTGATATGATATTGTACGTAGAAAATCTTATAGATTCCACCAAAAAACTGCTCGACCTAATAAATGAATCTGGCCAAATAGTGGGATACAATGTCAATATTGAGGGATTAAAGGCAGTTTTGCATACTGACAATGAAATCTCAAAAACAGAAATCAGGAAAAAAATTCCAATTTGTTATAGCAACAAGAAAAATAAAATACCTAGGAATAAACCTTACCAAGGAGGTAAAAGACCTGTACTCAGAAAGCTACACAACACCAAAGGGAGAAATTAAGGAAGACACAAACAAGTGGAAACATACACTGTGTTCATGGATTGGAAGAATTAACATCATCAGAATGTCCAAACTACCCAAAGCAATTATAGATTCAATGCAATACCTATTAAAGTCCAATGGCATATTTGGGAGATACAGAACAAACACTTCAAAAATGTATATGGAACCACAAACATCCCCGAATAGCTGCAGCAATTTTGAAAAAGAAGAACAAAGTAGGAGGGATCACAATACCTGATATTAAACTGTATTACAAGGCCACTGTAATCATAACAGCCTGGTATTGGCATAAGAACAGACACATGGACCAGTGGAACAGAATAGACAGCTCAGAAATAAACCCAAGTCTCTATGGTCAATTAATATTTGACAAAGGGTGTAGCAGCATAAAATGGAGGAAAAAAGCCTCTTCAACAAATGGTATTGGGAGACTTGGACAGCTACATGCAAAAACATGAAACTCGACCACCAACTTATACCATATACAAAAATAAATTCAAGGTGGATAAAAGATTTAAATATAAGTCATGACACCATAAAAGTCCTTCAGGAGAATGTAGGCAGGAAAATCTCAGATATTTCATACACCAATATTTTTACTGATATGTTCCCTAGAGCAAGGGACATAAAGGAAAGAATAACCAAATGAGATCTCATCAAAATAAAAACCTTCTGTATGGCTAAAGAAAATAGCATTAAAATGAACAGAGAACCAACTGTATGGGAAAATATATTTGCCAATGATGCCTCAGACAAGGGTTTGATCTCCAAAACATAAAAAGAACTCACACGACTCATTCTGAGAAGTCAAGCAATCCAATTAAAAAATGGGCAAAGGACTTGAACAGACACTTCTCCAAGGAGGACATAGAGAGGGTCCAGAGACATATGAAAAGATATTCAATATTGCTAGCTATCATAGAGGTTCAAATTAAAACCACAACAAGATACCACTTCACATTGGTCAGAATGGCCATCATAAACAAAACAATAAACAACAAGTGTTGGAGAAATTGTGGAGAAAAAAGTACCCCAGTGCACTGTTGGTGGGATTTCAGACTGGTGCAGCCACTATGGAAAACAGTATGGGATTTCATCAAAAAACAGCCATTCAAAAGAACCTGCACACTCTAATGTTCATAGCAGCACAATTTACAATAGCCAAGTGCTTGAAGCAACTTATGTGCCCACCACAAATGAATGGATCCAAAACTATGGTGCATTTACCCAATGGAATTGTACACAGTGGAAAGAAAGAAGGAGCTTCTACTCTTTGTGACAGTATTGATGTAACTGGACAGCATTATGCTTAGTGAAATAAGCCAGGTGGTGAAAGACAAATACCATGTGGTCTCACCTTTAACTGTAAACTAATCAACAAAAGAAACAAGCAAGCAAAATATAACCAAAGACATTGAAATTGGGAACAAGCTGACAATAACCAGACAGGTGAGGGGAGGGCATAATGGGGGAAAAGGGTGAAGGGTTTACAGGAACAACTATAAAGAACACATGGACAATAGCAAGGGGGTTGAAAACAGGGGAAGGGGGTGGGGAAGGCTAGGGTGGTGTGGAGGGGAGGGGGAAAATGGCAAAAAACTTTAGTTGAACAACAATAAAAATCAAAAGCAAAAAATTATTTTTAACATAATCCAAAAGAAAAAAAGAAATGTATAATCTGTATAAAAGGAATAAATGCCCATCAGTAAATGAATGGATCAAAAATACAGTACATCTATATGATGGAATAAATACCACGCAGCTGAAAGGAAGAAGGAGCTCCTACTCTTTGCAACAGCATGGATGGATCTGGAGAGCATTATGCTAAGTGAAATAAGCTAGCTGGTGAAAGACAAATACTATATAATCTCACCTTTAACTGAAACCTAATCAACAAAACAAACAATGAAGCAAAATATAACCAGAGACATTGAAATTAATAACAAACTAATAGTAAGCAGAGGGGAGTGGGCAGGGATAATTGGGAGAAAGGGGAAAGGGTTTTCAGGAACATCTCTGTAAAGGAAACGTGGACAAAATCAAGGGTTGGTGGAATCAGGGTGGGAGGTGGGGATAGCTGGATTGGAGGGGTGTAGTGAGGGGGGGAATGGATCAACTCTACTTGAACAACAATACAAAATATAGTAAAAGACCAAGAGAAGTGTGATATTAGGAATACCAGTGAAGTGAGAGAAGAAAGATTAAAATGCCATATAAAAGGGAGGATAAAAATATCAAACAACAAAAGCAAACAAAACAAAAAATAAATGGAAAGAAGAGAAATAAAAAATGCAAGTTCTGAAGGAAAGCAAAGTTAAATTTGTCTCCATTGTTTGTGTTCTCCTTCTGACTTCTTTCTGGATCTATCTCTGATTTTCTTATGTCTCTAGTTCTTAGGTCTTATTCTGAGGGGGGTGGGGGGAGGTGAAAAAAAACCTCCTGCTGATTTTAAACCTGCCTGGCCAGTTCTGCAGACCCTCCAGGATCATGCAGACAGAAGAGGGCTTGGCCCTGTCTTTTCCCTCTTCTGTGTTCTGCAAGGATGGGGCTTAGTCTGGGGTACAATAATCACAGTTGCCCAGTTTCCAGGCCACACCCTCCAAGCAATGTGTGGCCCACACTGTCCACTCTGTGTCTTTGTGCCAGGCTGGTGCCAATAATCCACCTCATTTTGCACCCCTCTGATCAGCCCATGAGGTGACCCAAGTGGGAGGAAATCACACTCATACTCTTCCCTCTTCTCTGGCTGGGGGACTGTGTACTGGAGGTCCCTTTTCACTGGTTCAGTTTCCCCTCTGAAAAATGTCCTGTTGGGTTGCTGCTGCCACTCTTAGCCATTGCCCAGTTTTCCACACAGTCCAACTTTCTGACCAGTCCAGAGTCTTTCAAGGTAATGGCCAAGGGCCATCTCTTCTCCCAGCTCCAGGTATTACCCAGCCCCTCAAATTCTCTGACTCTATCCCAGCTGGTGACCTCAGTCCCAGTGGGGTACACCCCCAGCTGTGTGTCACTTGCTGCCTTTTTATCCGCCCCCCCCCCAGGGACTTTACATGTCCAGGACTCTCCTGGTGTGGGTCTGGGATTTCTCCAGTCTGTAAGGGAATGGAGCTGCTGGGCGGCTACCACTGACCCAGCTCTCTTCCCATGTTCCTACAGTAGCCACGGCCTCCTGCATAAGGCTCGGTGACCTTCCTATCAGCCTATAAACCTAAATCACCCATTTTAAAGCATCCTCTGTGCACTTTGGCTTCCAAACTTCATATCAGCTTGAATTCTGTTGGCTGCTCACTCTGTTTTTCAGAAGATTGGTTAAGTGTCCCAGCTGGGTGCACAAGAAAGTGGGCTGAGCTCCCACCTACATTGCCACCATCTTCAGATGCTTCAGCATAATTTTTAAGGATCAGAGGATTTTCAGAATAATAAAGGAACACTGGCTTCAACTTAAAGTCATCAGCTGCATTAGCCCCTAATAAGATAGTCAGCCTATCCCTTGAAGCTTTGAAGCCAGGCATTGACTTCTCTCTAGCATGAAAATCCTGAATGGCATCTTCCTCCAGTATAAGGGAGCTATTTTTCTACATTGAAAATCTGTTTTTCAGTATAGCCACCTTCAATAATTATCTCATCTAGATCTTCTGGATTACCTGTTGCAGCTTCCATATCAGCACTTGCTGCTTCACCTTGGTACTTTTATGTTACAGAGATGACTTCTTTCTTTAAACTTCATGAACTTGCTTCTGCTAACTTTAAATTTTTCTTCTGAAGTTTCTTCACCTCTCTTAGACTCATATTATTGATGAGAGTTAGGGCTTTGATCTGAATTAACTTTAGTTTAAGGGAATGTTATGGCTGGTTTGATCTTCCACCCAGACTAAAACTTTCTCTGTATCAGCAATAAGTTTCTTTTACTTTATTATTGTGTGTTCACTGGAGTAGTACTTTTACCTTACTTCAAGAACTTTTCCTTTGCGTTCACAGCTTGGCTAACTGTTTGGCAGATGAGGCCTTGCTTCCAGCATAGGTCTCATTGAAATCCTCATATGGTTTTTCTTTCTTTTACCTTTTCTTAGGATAAACTCAATCTGGTCAAAATGATCAAAATGATCATTAAAACACACTAGTGTGTCACAGGTACTGGGGATAAATGGACAAGGCAGTGGAACTATCTGCAGCCCTCACTGTCTGGGGTACAATACCCACACTGGTTATCAGAATTTGCATTCCTCACTAAGCTTAACCATTTCTAGCTTTTAATTTAAAGTGAGAGACATGTGACTTTTCCTGTCACTTGAACACTTAGAAGACATTTTGAGGTCACTAACTGGTCTTGTTTGTGTCTCAGGTAATAGGAAGGCTGAAGGAGAGTGAGAGAGGTGAGGAAATGGCCAGTCAGTGGAGGAGTCAGAACAACACATTTATCAGTTTCCTTGTCTTAATATGGGTGCAGTTTGTGGTGCCCCCAAAATTACAATAGTAACATCAAAAATCACTGATCAAAGTTCACCATAACAAATATAATATAATGAAAAAGTTTGAAATACTGTGAGAATTATCAAAGCATGGCATAGACACAGAGCAAGCAAATGCTGTTGGAAAAATAGCACTAATAGATGGCAGTGCAGGGTTGCAATAAATCCTCAATTTGTAAAAGAAAATGAAACAAAACCATGTAATATCTGTGAAGCTCAGTTAAGTGAAATGCAATAAAATGAGGTGTGCCTTTCACAGATATGGCTTTCACTTATTTAACAAATATTTACTGAATGCTTATAATGTGTTGGGCCTTGTTCTAGCTATGTGGAATTCAATGATGAGCAAGACATAAAGTATTTGCATTCTAGTTTGTCTGGAATGTGCTGACAAGGATCTTTAGTAGAATACTAATTAGGAGTGGTGACCATTGCCTTACTCCTGATTAAATGGAATGGCTGTAAGGAGTAGGGAAAAACTTAGACCATGAGAAAATAGGAACCTAGCTAGCTAGAGCCAGGAGATTACTAGGTTAATGAACAAACATCCTGCCTTCCTGCCTTGTGCAAGAATGCTTGGTTTGAAATTCCCACACGCGGTCTTTGTAAGCGAATTGCTAACTGCCATGTCCGCTTCTGTATAACGCTTGCTTGCCCGCCTCTATATAAGGACGTAGTGGTAAGCGCTCAGCGCATCTCTCCTTTGCAGCCCCTTGTGGGTACCTTGTCTCTGGACACTCTGAGAGTTCGCCCCTGTGCAGGTTAAACTTGGCCAATAAAGTAACATCCTTGATTCCCTGAAAGTTTCCAACATTTGTTCTCACGTTTGCTGGATGCAACAATGGCTCTAACATTTCACCATTAAATCTTTCTCATGTTTCCATATCAAAATGAGTTTTTAGTAGATAACTTTTATCACATTAAGGAAATTCCCTTCTATCCATGTTTTACTTTGGGGGGATGAGGGTTGTCACAAATGAGTGCTGAAATTCATTTTCTGTATTCATTTAAATTCTTGAGTGATTTTTTGTTTCTTTTTTTACCTTTTCTTGGAATAAACTAAAACTGGTCATAATGGATCTCTCTCTTTCTCTGTTAATACTTTATTTTTGATTTTTTGTTTATGCTCATAGTTTGTGAGAGTTTATGTTTAGTCCTGACCAGTTCAACAATAAAGACAGCTGAGACCTAGAGTAAGTCAGATCTGCCCCTTAACTTCTTTC
Source organism: Phyllostomus discolor (assembly GCF_004126475.2). NCBI lineage: Eukaryota > Metazoa > Chordata > Mammalia > Chiroptera > Phyllostomidae > Phyllostomus > Phyllostomus discolor. The sequence continues at coordinate 127,182,409 of NC_040905.2, forward strand.
CATTTCAAAACCCTTCTATGTCCCCCACCCTTTTTTCTTTCCACCCACTAACTCCTCCAGCAAGTTCATGGACACTTTCCTTCCTGTGTATAAATTACATTCCCAGCAACCCCTTAATGCCCCACCACCACACACACTCCAAAGGATTATGGTGTGTTAATCATTAACTATAAAAAGGATGATCATGGAAGACTGTGTTTGCCTTGTGTAAAGGAGTCAGGGCAAACTTAGCCAAGGACTCCTATTCCTTCTCCAGAATGTCTCCATCAGTCAAGGAAAGGCATACTAGGCACAGCTTGGTTTTTCAAGTTCAAGGCCCAGATATTGGAGACCCCTACTCTAACCAACTGAACTAATCAGCCAGTGTGGTATCTGCACTTTTAAGCAAAGATAACAAGTAAGGAAAACAAAACTAACAAATCGAAAATGCTCGCACTGAAGACTTGAGCAGCCAAGGTGTTTTTACCAGAATTTCTTAGGTGTTGTGTAACATTATTTAGTAAGTGACTGCGAGTATTAGGAGTATGTACATACAAAACCCAGTAAGCATAACAGCTGAGATTTTCATTTTAAGCCTTTTGGTGACATTTAGCTTTTTTAAACCTACATGCACATGTTAACTTGATTACATGTTTTGAGGAAAAATATTTAATTGAGTCTGGGCAGCAACTGAGTTTTTCCCTGAACTGTATGCTTAGCTCCATTGTCCAGAAAATATGCAAACCACCTCAGGAAACTTTGAGAAACATACACATACAACCATTAGGTGGTCAAGGGAAGTTCAAAAAAACCTATGTGGAAGTGGATTACAGGATCTTGCTAGGGTTGGGAGAGAAGTGAGTATTTTCCTTGCTTGGAGGTTATATATGCCAAACCACTATGACTACTTGGATTACTTAGTGAAGAGGTATTTAGACTCTATTTTTTTCAAAATTTATGTTTAAGTATATTTTATTGATTATGTTATTACATTTGTTCCATTTTTTCTCCCTTTTATCCCCCTCCTTCCTGTACCTCCACTCCCACCAGCATTCTCCCCACCTTAGTTCAAGTCCATGAGTCATATGTATAAGTTCTTTGGCTTCTCCATTTCATATACCATTCTTAACCTCCCCTTGTCTATTTTGTACCTAACATTTATGCTTCTTATTCCCTATACCTTTTCCCTCATTCTCCTCTGCCCGCCCCCTCCCTGCTGATAATTCTCCATGTGATCTTCATTTCTCTGATTCTGTTCCTGTTCTAGTTGTTTGCTTAGTTCATTTTTGTTTTTGTTTTTTTAGATTCAGTTGTTGATAGTTATGACTTTGTTGTCATTTACTGTTCATAGTTTTTATCTTTTTCTTAGATAAGTCTATTTAACATTTCATATAACAAGGGCTTAGTGAACTCCTTTAACTTGAACTTATCTGGGAAGCACTTTATCTGCCCTTCCATTCTAAATGAGATTTTTGCCAGATAGAGTAATCTTGGATGCAGGTCCTTGCCTTTCATGACTTGGAATACTTCTTTCCAGCCCTTTCTTGTCTATAAGTCTTCTTTTGAGAAATCAGCTGAAAGTCTCAGTGTGAATTCCTTTGTATCTACCGCTCTGCTTTTCTCTTGCTGCTTTTTAATATTCTCTCCTTACCCTTAATCTTGGGTAACTTAATTATGGTGTGTCTTGATGTGTTCCTCCTTGGGTCCAATTTCTTTGGGACTCTCTGAGCTCCCTGGACTTCCTGGAAGTCTGTGTCCTTTGCCAGATTGGGGAAGTTCTCCTTTATTATTTTCTCAAATAAATTTTCAATTTCCTGTTCTCCCTCTGACATCCCTATGATTCAGATGCTGGAACATTTAAAGTTGTCCCAGGGATTGTAAAGCCTCTTCTCATTTTTTTGAGTTCTTGTTTCTTCATTCTGTTCCGGTTGGATCCTTATTTCTTCCTTTTGTTCCAAATTGTTGAGTCCCAGTTTCCTTCCCTTCACTGTTGGTTCCCTGTATATTTTTTTGTTTCACTTTGCATAGCTTTCATTTCTTTCTCTGTTTTGCATCTGTACTCAATCATTTCTGTGAGCATCCTGATTACCAGTGTTTTGAACTCTGCACCTGATAGGTTGACTACCTCCTCATCGCTTAGTTCTTTTTCTGGAGTTTTGATTGATTCTTTCATTTGGGCCATAATTCCTTGTCTTGGCACACCATTATGTTATAAGGGGAAGACCCTTACATATTTGCCAGGGTGCAGCAACCCTCTTTGGTGTGTTGTGGCACTGTATATGAGGGTGGGGTAAGAGAAGGAACAATGTTGTTTTCTCATTTCTCGTGCCACTTTCAGTCAGTTCCTCTGCTATCCACAAGCAAATTAGGGCTTTTTGGTGCTAATTCCTGGGTGGGTGGATTTGTGTATGTTGTAGAACCCCATGGGTCTTTCCTATGAACTCTCCTGTGATGCTGGGAGTTTCTCCAACTGGACCACTACAGGTTTTTATAATCAGAAATTTTGAGGCTTTAGTTTCCCATGCTGGAACCCTGGGTTGAGCAGTCTGTCTCGCTCCTCAGTTGTTCCTCCTGGCTTATTTGCATGTGAATGTGGGACTGTCATGTCTGCCAGCCACTGTCTTGTCCACTCAGTCCATCATCTTGCTATGCATCTGTCTTCACCCCAGTTCCAATGAATGTTTCTTCTTTGACTCCTTGGTTGTTGGACTTCTGTAGTTAGATTTCCTGCAGGTTATTGTTGTTTTATGTTTTTAAATTTGTTGCTGTCCTTCTTTTGTTTGTGCAAGGAAACAAAGCATATCTACCTATGCCTCCATTGTGGCTGAAAGTCTAGTCCTTCTATTTATATGAATGTAGAGCTTACATTTCAGATGAGAGCTTCAAGTCTTTTAAAAGCCAATCTGACCAGCAGTCGTACTATCTTTCTTAGAAGAGTTTTCTGGGGCTCAGTGTAAAGGTCTGGTCTCACACTAGGAAAGTTATCTTAGCTTTTTCACTGGCAAAGAATGTTGAAAACCTGGAAAAGAGATATTATGTGAAACTAAGATCACTGAAAATAGAAAAACATAACTTTTTGGGCAGAAGGCAATCTTCCAGTTTTGATGAGAGGATGGCAATGTTTTCTTTTTGGTAGAACAGAATAATAGGTAAGCTCATTTTAAGGTCTGAATGGTAAGTTTTCTTTTTCAATGTGTGTTTTAATGTAGTAGTTGAAGGACATAGTATGAAAATTTCATCTAAATTGCAGAATAATGGAAATAACTCAACTGGTGATCTATAGGTGTTGGGGACCACTCTGTGTGGTTTCTTAGACTGTAGCCCCACAAAAGCAAGCCCTGAAAGGGGCTAGGAAGTATCCCTGGAAAACCAGGTAAAAACGCAGGTGGCAGACATGACCCAACTCTAAAACTGAGGGTTCCCGTAGAAATCAGGCCTGATAAATATGTGTATCCTTTGAAGCTTGCTCTGCGTTGTTTTATATAGCCCTGGTGATATAAACCAGATGTTTAAATTCAAGGCATAATGAGTAAACTCCTTATCTCATGAAACACATCTTAAAGAGCCTCTGGTATGACTAACAGACCCTGGCCTATGACAAATCTCTATGTTCCTTCAACTGTTATCTATAGATAATCCCTGTTTTTGTATGACTATAGCCTTTCCACATTGACTGATGAGCTATGCATGTATGCTGTATATATCTACACATACCATTCCCAATAAAAGCCATTTGGGAGAAGGGCAGGGGTCATTCTCCACTAGAGGGAATTGTCATCCCCTTTCCCATTGGAACAGCAAGATTGTGTCCGGGATGACTTACTTACCATCTGCGGTGGATGGGAGGATTCTGCAGGCCTGAGGTCCTCCCACAGATAGGGGACTGTTTAAGACACTATGGTGTCTTAAAACACTATGGTGACAGATGCATTGGATGTCAAGCATCTGTTTAAAAAATAAAGAAAAAAAACAGAATGAGGCAGATATCTGTGTATTGATGTGGAGGCCTGCCACAAATTCATTCTAAGAAAATTTTTCATGGACAGAATACTGTGTGTTATATGGTACCTGTTATGTAAAAGTGATTGAGAAATAAGAATCTATACTTATTTGAGCTTGAATACAGATTAAAAAATTCTGAAAAGAGACATAGAAATCATAACTGTGGCCCCTGTGGGAATGAGAGCATGAACCTGAACGAGGTTGGGGCTAGGTGGCAGATTTCCCATTGTGTACCTTTTCTTTTTCTGGAGCTACCTGATGGCATTACTCCCCAAAAATTAAAAACAAAGAAATAAAAGTAATATATAAAAACTTAATGTTGATTACTTAATTTCTATCTTTGGTTGAAGGAAGTCTGATGCTAATTCAGTAGCAAAGGGGATAGCTGCCCAATGTGCAGGCTGTAACCTGCCAGCAAACAGAAGGGAAGGGTGTTCCTCCACCACTACAGTGAGTGGTATTTGAGGACTTGGGGGTTCATTTTCATCCAAAACAGCAGCCTGTTCTGGAGCCTAAATAGATTCCTGTGAACACTTTCCCTCCCACAGCTCTTAGGCAGGAGAATAGGAATGGGCAACACTTTACTAAACCTGAACCCTTTGAAAAATCTTATCTTGAGAACATTTCCCCTCCATATTCTTGTACTTTAATGATTTTTATCACTGGAGTCTGAGCCTTTATCAGTAGAGAGCAGCACCATCTACAAGAATGTTCTGCAGTCATAGAAACATGTTAGACCTGACACACCTGTGTATGGTAGCTGTTGACCACATAGTAAGTACTTGAAATGTAGCTATTATGACTAAAGAAATAATTTTTAAATAGTATTTAACTTAATTTAAATCTAAATAACCACATGTGAATGGTGCACATAGTCACATCTGTCTGGTTAAAGTGGTAGGGACACATCTAAGGTTTAGCGTAGTCCTAAGTTACTGAAACAAAAATGCATCCAAAAGTTCTCCCTTCTTAAAAAAGCCATTGTTCGCTCAAAAAATATTTATTAAGCACCTTCTATGGACACACACAGTTATCATTCCCAGGATAGTACCATGAACATAAAAGACAAGGCCTGGATCCTCATAAAACTTACACTGTAGTTCAAAGATCAGCAAACTATGATCCTGGGCTAATCCAGACCTCCATCTGTTTCCATGTACATTTTTACATTTTAAAATATTTGAAAAAACCAGAAGAGAAATAATTCATGATACATGAAATTCAAATTTCATTATTCATAAATCAGTCTTGGGGGGAACACAGCTCTTCCCATTTGTTTATGTTTTGTCGATGGCTGCTATCTCAATCAGAGCCTTTTGCAATAGAGGCTATGCAGCCCTCAGAGCCTAAAATATTTACCATCTGGTGCTTTACAGAAAATGTTTGCCAACTCCTGTTCTAGTAGATAGCCATGTGTCAGACTCCAAGCACTTTGCAGGCATTGTCTCTTTTGAGCTTCGAGACAACTCTGATAGAGGTTCTGTTAATGCCTACACTGGCAAAATGTGAACCCCAAGCCTGAGAATATGCATTTCTACCTAGCTTCCAGGTGATGTTGATGCTGCTGGTTTGGAGATGACAGCCTCCAGGTCAGTGATTTTCAACTGTTGTTGCATATAGAATCCTCTGAGACTTTAAAAAAAAGATGCCCAGCACTGTCCCTGCCCTGCCCTGAGATTCAGATTTCATTGGTCCAAGACCCAGGCATCAGTATTTTTAAAAAAGCTTTCCTGGTGCCCTGAGCAGTGTGGCTCAGTGGACTAAGTGCTGGCCTGTGAACCAAAGGGTCACCAATTTTATTCCCAGTCAGGGCACATACCTGAGTTGTGGGCCAGGTCCCCAGTAGGGAGCATGTGAGAGGCAACCACACATTGATGTTTCTCTTTCTCCCTCCCTTCCACTTCTCTAAAAATAAATAAATCATCTTTAAAAAAAGCTTTCTTGATGATTCAAATATACAGGCAAAGTTGAAAATTGCTGCCTGATAAAAATCATATTGAACTGTAATAAAGTGAACATTCAAATGGCAATCCAATGACGTACTTCTAGTTCTCATTCTAAGATGACACACGGAAAAGTTGCTTCTGCTCTCTAGGGCTCTATTTTCTTTGCAGGTGGAAAATGAGGAGACTCACATTAGACAATCTCAGAGGGCTCAAGCTCACTGAATTATCAGATCCTTTCACAAATGGGTGGGGCAGGGGGTCGGGAGAAACACCCAGGTCTTCCCATGCTCTGAGTGTACAACATCATGTGCAAACACCAGGTACATTTACAGTAAAACTTACAACTGACAGCTGCTGTTAATTCTTCTTTGGCACTTTATCAATATGGAAATATTTGCATATAGCCACACTACACACACAGCAAGAAATCATTAACAATTATGACTTAATGACAGTGAAAGTAATGTTTTATTGTAGGAAACTTGGAAAATTATAAAAAAAACCCGAAGAAGTAAACCCTAAGATCCCTAGAACTGTGCTTTGAACAGCCTCATTTATGAGATCTCAGCCAACTAAATGGTATTGTGATCAATTTCCCATAGAAGCAGGGAGGGCTGAATGTTCTAAGGGTCCTCTTCAACAAAAGCCCTACAGCTGAAGCCCTATTATTACATCTCTGGTAAACGCAGCTCAAAGCCTGGGTTCAAAGGCAGTGTGGGCTCTTAATGGGAGCATAAGAACCACAGCTTGTAAACTATAGGATCTTGGATGGTGTTTTTGTGCCTAATTGGTAGTGGTCTACCCTCAATTACTTTATCTATGAATTATCCACTGTGAAAACTCTCCTTGACAGTTATTTCTGCACTAAGTTGACATCTGCAGGTAAAAGATATTAGGTGAGAAAGCTTAGACTTTTGCTTTCACTGACAGTAACTGGGTGACCTAGGTCTTTCCTTCTTTAGAAATAAACACGGGAAGCAGTAACATGAAACAGGAAAATGAGCTAGACCCAGACATTTATTGGTTCAAATCTATTCAATGCCTCTATTACAGATCGAATGTTTGTGTCCCCCCAGTGTGATGGTATTTTGGAGGTGGGATCTTTGGGATGTGATTAGGTTTAGATGCAGTCATGAGGGTGAGACCCCCATGATGGGATTAAGTGTCCTTATAAGAAGGAGAGAGACCAGAGCTCTCTGCCACGTATGGACACAGAGAAGGCAGCCACTAGAGAGCCAGAAACAGGGTCCTTCACCAGGTAACCAACCCCTTGATCGTGGACTTTCCAGCTTCCAGAACTATGAGAAATAAATGTCTGTTGTGTAAGCCCATTAATCTTTGGTATTTTATTATGGTTTCCAAGCTGACTAAACAGCCTCTTACTAGTCATTTTCTATATCTGTAAACAGATGATAATAGTATCTACCTTGTAGGTTTACTTTAATGATTTAATGATAAATTGTATGTAAAACACAGAGTACAGTGTTTAGAGCTTAGTGAATGCTCAGAAAATGGTACTATGATAATGATGATGATGAATAATGAAACTTAGCTACTTTAGGGTATAGCTACCTTTAGGACAGAAACAACTACTTGTCCATTTGTTTATCTTTTATATGGATTGGTCTCCATAGGAAACCTTGGGTACTAAACATCCAACAAAATTGATGCTATCTCTTGTCACTACGGAGATACTACTTCATGTCAAGTGTTTTCAGCATCTAGCAATTTCTAGTTCTGTGAGAGTGTTGCATAAAGATTATAGAACAGTGACTTGTCATAATTTTTCTAACTATGAGTCAATGAAACAGGGCTTCAAACTGGAGATTCCAGAGTATTTCAACTACACTAAAGACATTCTGGACCAATGGACCAATATAGAAAAGGTATAGAGCAAGGGCCAATCTGTAGTTCCCAAATGGGAGTGATTTTGCCCCTGGAGATATTTGGCATTGTCTGGAGATCATTTTGTTGCCATGACTTGTGGGGAGGTGTGTGCTAATGGTAGAGGCCAGGGATATTGTTGTTAAATACCCCAAATGCACAAGACAGTCCCCCACAGCAAAGGATTATCTGACTCAACATGTTAATAGTTCCATGGTTGAGAAAGCATGAGTTAGAAAAATGCATGATCATAGGTTACCTTTTTTAAAAAGCAAAAATGAGTAGAGTGAAAGTGACCCCAAGTACATGAGGCATAGGTATAGCATTGGGAGAACTATAAAGGGATAAAAGAATTTTAACCATCAGGCTAAATGAGAAATGACACATGCTGGAAGAAATGACATGGCTCAAATGACATGGTTCCCAACATCTAGAAATAAAAATTCCAGATTTACTGCCAAATACTCCATGTATGTCCTAATGAATGACCTGTGAATTTTCTTCAGAAAAAATATTCCATAATTCTCTTAAAGTAGAATTTAGCTTAATTACCACCTTTAAATCCATGACTGGATTGTCTTTCCTTAGGTTTGAAAGAGAACTTCCAATCCAGCCTTCTGATGGATGAGTGGAAGTAGAGAAGAAGTGAAACAGAGTTTTGAGGAACTGGGTATCTGTCCAGGAAATTTGCCAGTACACTTACAGAAGCCTGTGCTCTACAAAGGTGAGAGTGAGTCATTGTGACTCTGTGCAGGATCCTGGTGTGGTGGCTTGTCAATGTAGCTTGTCTGCAAACAGGTCAGTGATGTTTGAAATCTGATCATAATTAAAGTAGACTGGATGGTAGATTTTCTAAAACATCTAAGTAATCATGAGAAATTTATTTGGGTAAATATTTGAGGAAGTTTACAAAATACAGTGTTATTCTCAGGAATCTTAGAAATGTGTTGGAAACATGCTGTTTCTTTTGACCTAAAATAGGAATCTGGTTTTTCAAAATGCAATAGCTTTATTAAGTGGATGCCAATCAACCACCAAATATCCTCACACCAACTGCTTTTCTCTTTTTATAGGACCAGCATGGTCATCTGAAACTCAATGCAACCACAAACTCAAAGATCACACCCCAGCTCCTGCGGTATGCCTTCATTCCTCTCATGATTACTCCATCTGGTGTTCTAAGCCAGATAGCTGTGACTCTTTCCTAATCAGTTCCTGCACCTCATAAATTTGACCATCCACATGCCTCCAGAGTCTCTCTTCCAATTTCATTGCCATTGTCTTATTTCACGTGTTACCATCTTTTGAATGAATTTCCCCAAATGATTCCCTAATTTTGTCTTATATGTGCCCACATTCTCTCCAAATCCAATTCATCCTCCATAGTCAGTGTTCTTTATAGAACACATTTTTTATCCTATTATTTGGCTGCTTGACATTATCTACTAACTCCCTGTTGCCTCCCAGATAAAGTATGAACTTCTTCAGATGTGTTATAAAAGATTCTAGCTATCTTCCCTTTATTGTTCTCATTTCTTCACACTCATATGCCATGCCAAATGGTTTCCTATGAGATTTGTGACCTTTCCCATCTCCTGGCTTTTATGCACACTTTTTCCTTTGCTTGCAAAGCCTTCCCATAATACTTCACCTCCTGGACAACTATTTTTAGATATTCAAGCCTTTGCTCTAATGTCATCTCCTCAGGCAACCCCACCCTGAGTCCCAATCCAAGTGTTTTCTTTTTTAAGCTCAACAAGAAACAGGTATTTCTATTTTAACTATACTATACTATACTATACTGTACTATATTGTGTGGGTATACTTTTTGGTCATAAATCTGTCATTCTTGTAGGACTTTGTAAGCTCCCAAAAGGCAATGACTGATATATTTAGTTTGCAGGCTGGTGCTCAACTCACTGAACCATATCAGCCAGGGCTAATGACTATGATATATTGCCTCTGACCTCCAATGATTGGCATATAGTAGATGCTCCACAAAATATTTGTTGAATTAATATCCCTATTGTCATAACAAATCGTTATATCAAGTAGGAATTATTATTTTATTATAGCCATTATTTGCATTTGAGGAAAATTGTATCCTGTGATCTCGTGTGCATGTTTAAATTACCACATTGGAGTTGCATGGTCCACTTTTACATATTTTTTAAATAAAATGATTGCTTTCATGAATGCTGCTTAATCACATTGTCTTATTAAGAGGCTGATGGTCAGGACCACAAACTCATTCATATAAACTTAATAAGGAAAAAGAATCATTGAACATCTACTGGAGGATCTTACAGAAAAAAAGTAAAGCAATAACAACTTGTCTCTGCAAGGAAACAGGCTATTCAGCAGGCAGCTTCTCTCTTTTTTTTTAATGTGAAGGCACAGGAACTCTTGTTTCTTCCTCTTTCAAGTGTCTGCTCCTTTGACTTCTCTCTCCTCACACATTGTCTCAAAATTCCCTTTCATTCTGGCTGGCACATGACTCTGGTTTGCAACACAGAGGCCTCAGGCTCTAACCCTATATATTCCATCTGATAATCCACTTAGTCTCTTAAATCAAAACTTGAGGCAAACTCTGATTGGGATGGCTTGGTTTAGTCAACTCAGATGTGGTCAGATGCAGCTTCATTTCATACAAACATGGTTACTGAAGCTGTGGGCAGGACAGAAGGCAGATTCTCTTAGAAGTGAGAATGAGAGGAAGGCAATGAATGGTGAGTCTATTATACTAACAATGCTAGTCTTCATGGCAGAATCAGAAATGAGCTCACAGTAATTTAATTTCCTATTATTTTCTTTATTAATATGCCTTAGGTAATAAAATATTTACAAGGACTTCAGTTGTTCATATACTTCTTAGGTTTACATAAGGTGAAAGAATGGTTAATACAACATTCTGGATAATAGCCACCTGGGAATCTGAAGCCAGACACACAGGGGGCCTCAAACACATTGTTAAATTCTTTCTATTAAGCTGGGTAATAGATAACACTTATTTTCATATTTTAAAAGAAAATTATAGAGATACACAGCATAAACTCTGTTGCATATTTGGTGTATTTTGCAATAAAAAAGAAAATGTAGAACTGAATGGTGCCTTTTGAGGACTCTTAAAAAGTTTAGAAATACATTATTAGATGGGAGAGTAGTTGGATGAGTTTTAAAGTACTTCCCCAAAACAAAAGGTACATAGTACTACGGAAGAGTAGTACTAAACTATAATTCTCATCATGTGTTCCCAGGCCAGCAGCATCAGCACCACTGGGAACTTGTCAGAAATGTAAATCCTCTAGCTCCACCCAATATCTACTGAATCTTAAACTTGCATGGAGATAGACAAACCCCAGCAATCTGTGTTTTAACAAGTCCTCCAGATGGTTCTGATGCATGTTCAAATTTGAGAACCACTGAGCTAGAGGAAGGGAGCCTGTCTTACTGAAAACCTTGCAGACCTCACCACCTTGGTTAATTGATCATATCTGGCCACTGGCCTTGTAGGTCAGAAACTGGGTCATGCTACTGCATGGAGAACAGAGTATGGGATCTTGGGAGTGGGGGCCCTCATTACCAAGTTTATGACACAGAGTGTACAAAGTGATACTACCAATTTATTTATTTGTATGAAGGTCCAAAAGACCTAGGTATGAGTATCTCTTTCTTCCTGCTAAAAGACCTGCTCAAGAAGATGTTTAGCTGGGAGTCTGTTTGGTGGAGAACAGTAACTTTCATAATTATATTTCTTGGCACCAGTATTTGAAAGCTTAATCCATCTATTAATCCCTCCATATCCATTCATCCTTCCATTCAATAAGTGGTATTGAGCACTTGCTACCTTTCAGGAGCTATGGGGTTTAGGGTCCAGTGGCAGAGAGATCCACAAATTAAATAAACACATAGTGTGTAAGTACGACAAGTACTATGACAGAAATAGCACAGGAACCATCAGAGTACATAAGAGGGGTACCACTATAGACTTCAAGAAAGCCAGGGGAATAGTTAAGCTAGGACCTGAGGGGTGAGTCAGCCAGCGGGAGAAGGTATGGGTAATGGAAGCATTCTAGGCAATGGGAAAGTGTGTGCAAAGGTGCTGAGGCAGGAAATAACTTGTAAGCTTGGAACATAAAAACAGTCTGGTGTGAATGTAGGTACTGGCTAGGGACCATCTCATCCTAGGGACCATAATATGTGAAATCGGTTAAATGATATTTCTTCCCTAGACAAGCTTTGATGGGTACTATCAGGATTTGCCCTGTGCTCTGTGGCTGTAATATCCTCTTCCAAGACCAATTCTATGTTGATAGATATCATATATCAAGATACAGTTTAATCCTGCTCCTTTGTGAATCATCATGTCTTTTTATACTAACTTAGCATATCTCTGTTCCAATCCAGCTTATGTTGACTTTATAGTTTAGCTCTTACAAAGCAATCTACTTCCTTTATTTCTAGTTCCTCAGGGGGTTCTTCCCAATAGCGTGTTTTAATTTTCAAACTCTTTTCTATGTATTAGAAGCCAGATCTTATTACAACAGAAATCTCAGTATATGACATATTGTTATTTTATTTAATTTTTAATGATTTTATTTATTTTCGGAGATGAGGGCAGGAGGGAGAAAGAGAGGGAAACACTGACAAGTGAAAGAAACATTGATCAGTTGCTTCTCACATGCCCCTGACCAGGGACCTGGCCCACAACCCAGGCATGTATCCCAACTGGGAATTGAACTGGTGACCTTTCAGTTTGCAGAATGATGCCCATTCCACTGAGCCACACCAGTCAGGAAAGCTCATAGTTATTTAAAAATATTAATACCCAATGAGTTAGTCCCTTACTTTAAGTACTATTTACCACAAAAAAACTAGTGAAACACCCAATATCAGTCCATAAATCTTTATGAGGTTTCTATGATATATGTGGCCCCTCTGGCTTTAAAATAAATATTTGTCCACTTGTTCATTCTATCTTAACAAGAGCCTAATGATTAAGAGGGGGAAGCCATATTTTATAAATAAGGAGGCCAAGGTTTTCATAGATTGGGGAAAAAATAAACATTAAGTCACTTGTCCAAAGTCACTCAGCAAGTCAGAACTAGAGCCTAATGGACTTGCCAGCATTTCCTAGAAGTTTCATAAAATTTCAAAACAGGAATAGTTCTTAAAAATCATCTAGTTTATTTTTTCTCAAACTTCGATATGCATCTGAATCACTTGAGGACCTTGTTACACAGGCAACAGTATGGTGGTTACCAGACAGAAGGGGGTAGGGGAGATAAAGGGGATAAAATATATGGTGATAAAAGAAAACTTGACTTTGAATAGTGAACACCCAAAACACTATACAGATAATCTATCATAGAAACATGTACTTGAAATCTATATAATTTTATTAACCAATGCACCTGAATAAATTTAATACAAAATATTTTTAAATGCATATTCTGGACTAATAATCCTGGGCTGGACCTGAGATTTCATAATTCTAACAAGTTTTCAGATGATTTTGGTCCAAAAAGAGCCAAAATAAGAACCTTGGATCCTTATGTCCTACCCGAGCTCTTTCCCTATAACCCAGGGCTGTCTTGGGAATTTTTCCTTAGCCAGTTTAAGCAGCATGTATCAATTACTATGGCTTTATGCAAAATAACAACTGTGAAGTAGAAATGGACATTTTATTTTGGGCAGTTTTTAACTTTTTTATAGGAAACTTAAATATCAAAGGAATCATCCTCAGAAAGGCCAGCCCTGGCTACTCTATCTAAAACAGCTTCCTCACTCACCCACCCACTCACCCAGAGTGGTTGTTGTCTGTCCTTTTAAACAACACCACCGCTGTTGGGTACCACTCTCTGTGGTTTCAGAGATTGTAGCCCTGTGAGAGCAGGCCTTGAAAGAAGCCAGTAAGTCTCCACTGAAAAGCCAGGAATGCAGGTGGCAGGCATAACCTGACACTAACATGGAGGGTTTCTGAGTGAAATCAGGCCTGAAGAATACATTGTATCCTTTGAAGCTTGTTTTGCTTTGCTATAGCCCTGTTGATATAAACCAGATGTTTAAATTCAAAGCATAAGGAGTGAGCTCCTTGCTTCATGAAATATGTTTTTGCAACCATTTGGCATCAGCATGTCTCATAGACCCTGACCTGAGATGATCTCTGTGTTTCTTCAACTGTCATCTATAGATAATGTTAATTTTTTATGACTATAACCTTTTGGACATTGATTGATAAGCTATGCATGTGTGCTGTATTCCCCTATGCATTCCAATCCTATTAAAAGCCATTTAGAGAAGGGCTTAGGGCATTATCCACTAGAGGGAATCGCCACCCCCTTTCCTGCCAGAACAACAGATTGTGTCCAGGAAAACTTATTCTCATCCATGGCAGCCAGGGGGGCTCCACAGGATGGGGCATCCCACACATCACCTAATATTTCACAGGTACTTAATGTCTAGAATGGAAGGTCCATGAGGGCAGGCACTTCTGTCTTGTTCTTTACAGTATCCTTAGCATTTAGAAAGGGATCTGCAACATATTAGGCTCTCAATATATTTTTGAAATGAATGAGTGAATAGATGAATTCATTGTATTTATAATCAACTAGGACATCACTCCAGAGTGATACTGGGAAGTTATTTTTTTATTTAAAATAATAATTTTCTCCCTGGTAAGAAACTGTGCAATGCTTTCTAGAATAATTAGAGAGGAAGTAGTTTTAAAAGGTAAGGTTGATTCACTGTTAATAGTTTTTTTAAAGATATGATATGAATTATGTATTGGCAGAAAGTCATTAAGGGTAATGTATTTAAACAATGTGCTTCTTCATGAAACATTGACTTGTTGTCAGAGGGCACCTTTAAATATTGGAAAAGTGTTCAGATAGCTACCGTATTTTTCAGACCATAAGATGCACCTAGGTTTTAGAGGAGGAAAATAGGAAAAAAATTTTTGAAGCAAAATATGTGGTAAAATATTTAATAAAATAAATAACATAATATTTCACCAATGTAAATGTAAGCAGAACTCAAGAGCAGCATTAACAACCATTATTCCTCCCAAATTTGGGGAAGGGTGCGTCTTACAGTCCAAAAAGTACGGCACTTATCCCTTGGTGAAACATCTCAAAGAAGTAACCTTGGAGTTAAACCTCATAGAAATTGCAACATTATCTTGTTTAAAAAGAGAAGATATTTAACTGACAACTAGGACCAAAAGACAATGTTCTTTGCTCCTAATTGTCTGCCTCATTAAAAACTCCACTGGAGGGCCTTATCCTTTATAAAATGAACAAATGAGTCAGTGTCAAGAGTCTAGGAATGACCAGACATGTGTTCCTCAATATTCCTTGGCTGTTGTGTTACTGGGAGAAGTTAAAGCCATTGTGAAGTGAATACCATCCACCTTCCCTTGAGGTCTAAAACTTAAAATGTGGTAGAACCTGGAAGATAATAGATAGATGATAGATAGATAGATAGATAGATAGATAGTAGATAGATGATAGATTGAGATAAATAGATATAGGTATAGTTTTGGAAATCCACTAGTCCTTTGAGAAAATAGTAACTAAAATCTGTTCAGCACTGTTTTAAACTCTCTACACATTTTAATTCCTTTAATCCTCATTAATACTATAAAGAATGTGGTATCTATTACTATAATCCCTGTTTTATAGACACAGAACCTGGGATTCATGGAGATGAAGTGACTTGTCCAAGGCCAACCTATAAAAGTGCCTTGCTTCAGGACACATCTTAACCATTGCACTTCACCTTATAGTGTGATTTACAGAAGTAGGAATAGAAGCACAGAAAAGGTGAATGTCTCAATCATCCCTTTGGTTTCCCATAAAACAATCATGCACATTTTAAAAGGCACTGGCCCTGGCTGATGTGACTCAGTTGATTGAGCACTGGCCTGTGAACTAAAGGGTGGCAGGTTTGATTCCCAGTCAGGGCACATGCCTGGGTTTCAGGCCAGGTCCCCCAGTAGGGGGAGCACAAGAGGCAACCACACATTGACATTTCTTTCCCTTTTTCCCTCCCTTCCCCTCTCTCTAAAAATAAATAAATAAAATCTTTTAAAAAATAAATAAAAGGCGCTGAATGAAATGGTCGAATGTACAGCTCTGGAGTCATGCTACAGCGTTCAGTGCCTTCATGGCCACCTTTTACCTGGGTGATCTTGGGCAAGCTATTCATAGCTTTTGTGTTTGGGGTGTTTTGGTGGGGATTAAATGAGTTAAAACATATACCTGGCATTCAAGTACTTAATAAATGCTGGGTAATGACATCTTTTTTAATCAAAACCCTCTTCAAGCTGAATGTTATGAATGGTCTTCAGATAGAAGATAATTATTAGGATGTTAACATCCTTTCAGTTAAGGTCAAGAGTCAGAGCCCTGAGATCCTATGAAAGGCAAAACCAGAATAATGAAAGGAAGACAAATAGATACATTGCCAGGAAAATTGATGAACCCAGTCTGAGAAATACAGAATGTACATGAGCTATTTATACTGCCCTAACAAACAGGATGAAGGAAATCATTCCTTGTAAACATTGTTTCTTTCCTGCCCCTTTAGGTAGAATGTTCATTTCAGGAAACACTCAACTGACCCAGAAGGACATCCTCTACAGATTGTAGTTTTCAAAAGCAAAGTGCATTATTACCAATGAAGTTGTAGCCCCAGCAGTGGATATGGTGGCATGTTAATGTGAAAACCTGAATACCAAGCTAATTGTGTCTTAGAACCCCAGAGAGGAGTGGGGTGATCTCAAGGAGATGATGATGTGAGTAACCATAATTGCTGTAGACAGCTTCTGTCAAAGAAAGACAACAGTGAAAAGATATTCAAACCATGAGTGATGTGATAAAAAAATGAAAATAAAATTATAGACAAAGGGAACAATTGGTGATTATTACTGTGTTAACAGTGCAAAACTCTCAGGCAGGAAAGAGCTTAGCATATGAAAGAGTTTTTCGTAGGTTGGGATTTCCAGGAAGCAGACCCTGAGACAGAGCTTAGTTGTATAAGAAGTTTATTAAGGAGTTCTTTATTAAGGAGTTCTTTTGGATCAACACCTGGAAAGAAAGGAGAAAGATGTGGTATTTGGCCAAGGAAGAAATTTAGCTCCCCAAAATAGCCCTTGGCTGACCCACTGAAACCTTTAGAATTTGGATAGCCCCTCAAAGCTAGTCCCAGGTAAAGTAAGAGGCCCTGGTTATAACATGCCCATACCGATCAGTGTGGGTGGAAACTGTCCCTAGAAGGAGGCCTGACCTTAGACAAGGCAGCTTCCTTCAGTCAAGGTGATCTTTAAAGGGCACTGAGCACCCAGACAGTAAATCCTTTATCCCACAGTGGGATTTAGGAGGTGCATCACAGTATCAACCACAGAGCTGTTATTGTCTCCCAGAAAAACTAATTGCAATCAGTCCTGTGTGGGCTATACAATTCCCTTGCTGACAGCAACACTTTTCTCAGGGTATAACAAGAGGAACACTTGATGTTAATGATGCAGTTAAAAAACTAAATTATTCTTATGTGGAAGTCCTGCTGTGGACTACTTCCAGGGGTTTCTTGGAACTCTTTCAATGTGTTAGTTCTCTCGTAGCTTTAGGTTGGCAGCAAATTCCCTGTCTAGAATGAGGATGCTTTACTCAAGGATTTGGGAGCACACTTGGGAGAAATAGCAACTCTAGACTTCTTCCTACTTTCTTCAAAATAGCTAAAATGTATTAAGTTCTTAGCAAAGGCCAAGTACTGTTCTCATAAAAATAATGTTAGAATCACAATAGTGGCTACCATTTATATGGTCCTGGTTATGTGCCAAAAACTGTTCTAAGCACTTGAGATATATTAACTTATTAAAATCTCACAACAACCTAGGGGGAAAATACTATGATTTTACAGACGAACAAAGTCAAATGCTATGATCTGGCAGAGCTGGGTTCAAACCCAGGCAATCTGGCTTCTGAGCCCATACTCCTATGTACTTCATTTACTGCCTCTGGTAGTGAGAGACTCATATGGTATATCTGTTTTAGGTTTCAAAGGAAACCATATCTGTGATAGAAGTAGCAGGTACACAGCTATAGGTACTATCCATTTTTCAGGAAGATAATTATGGAATCACAGACTAAACACTTAGCCTACCTCTGCTAGCTTTGAAAACAGCTTTTGTATATTTTTTATGGCCTGGATGTTTCTGCTTCATTTATTCTCAGCCTAATACTCCCAGATAAAATCTGTATGCTTCATAGGCACTGGATGTGAAGTATTTACCTACTGTCAGCTGCCCTAATGTACAACTTACATAGATGCCCACTTAGTCTTCAGAGCTGAATGTTTTCTTTCCCTTTAACTGGGTCCTTTCTTCCCTGGATGGATGCTTAGATCATCGTCAGTGTTATTGTTTACTGTATTCAGAACTATGTAGACTCTTGTGGGAAACAGAAAAACAATCCTTTCAGGGGTCAGCAAACATTTTCTACAAAAGGAGTAGACAGTAAATTAGACTTTGCATACCAAGCAGTCTGTCACAATGACCTGTTGTAGAATGAAAACAGCCATAGGCAATATGTAAATGAATGGGAATGGCTATGTTCCAATAAAACTTTATTATTATAAAAACGGGAGGCAGGCCAGATTTGGCCCATGGGCTCTACTTTGCCAACCCCAGCTCTATACCATTACCCATGACTTTTATTAACATACTTTAAAAAAAATCACATGTTAAAGCATCCATGGTGAGGGGAAGTTCTTCACAAATTCATGATTACAAGACCACAGAATCCTCCTTCTCCTAGATGTATGATAAAATGCTTGAGGTTTTAAAGCACTTCAATGGTCTTTTATCATACAGTAGAAATGCTCTGAAATTGGCTGTTAAAAATTGGCTGTCAATGGTAGTTTAGTTTGATTCTAAAAAGCAGCTAAAAAAGATGGAGAGGGGTGGCATTTACCTTGTAATTCAACCTAAATAACTGGGGCCTGACCAATGAGAGACAGAGGTACAAGCAGATGGTTTTTGAATCCTTGTCTGTGCTAACAGTATGCTGCTATGTTTAATATACAGAATCACTGTAGTTCTTTTTTCCTAGAAGTTCCCATAAAAACTATACCTATGTGGAGACAAACCACATGGAGACAATAGCCATTTACTTTACCAGTGGAACAAGCAGATTTCCTAAAATGACTGGACATACCCATAGCAGTTTTGGTTTAGGATTATCTGTAAATAGAAGGGACCTTCACAGAACCACAGCTGGGGGTATCAACACCAACAAAGGTGATGATTCATTTATTGGTCTTTTAGATTTGTTTTCCCAGGTTCTGGCAGATGTGACACCTTCAGATGTGATGTGGAATACCTCAGACACAGGCTAGGCAAAGTCTGCATGAAGCAGTCTGTTTTCATCATGGATCCAGGGAGCATGCATATTTGCTGCAGTTTGAGCCAACTTCCATCTTGCAGGTAAGACAGAATGCAAGAGGGCCAGCATTTCGAAATGCATCCGCAATGTCACAGATAAGGCTGCTGCTTAGGGTTACTTGCTGAACTCAGACTAGGCAACATGACTTAAGATGTTTGAAAAGTCAGTAAACCTGTAAAGATATGCTAAGGAAAGGTGTGAGTGCATTTATTTATGTTAGAATGATCAAGGTTTAAGTTGTTCTGTGCCTCCCACAGACACGTAGGCACTTATTAAAGTTGTAGTTAGACAGTTTACTTCTTGTAAATTACAGACTTTCCAAGTTTCCCATCACAATTTTCTGTTCAGTGCCAACTGCAAACTGAATGCTTGTACAGAATGCTACGGCCAGTTAAGAAAGGTTAGTAAACAGGTATTTAATGGGGAGCAGGGAAATAAAAAGGAAACTGTAAAATAAAAATTCTTTCTGCCTAAAAATATAGTTCCTGATATGTAGGTATGGGATTTAGCAATCTCTTCACCTCCTTCTCCTTCTGCTTACATTCTGTGAGTGACAACTACTACATCCAGGGCATGGTCCCCAAGCAAGGGGTGTAAAGGAGGGATTCACCCATGTGTATAGCTCTGAGTGCCCAGTGGTTATGGCTAAGAAGGTATTTAATCTTTTCAATGATGACTGTTCCCTGACTTGAGAAAGTAAAGAAGTCACCCCTATTTGGAACCCTATCCCAGCATAGGGAAAACAATGAATATCTTTTACTGATTCCATCTAAGAGGGGGAATTGGTAAATATTTTTAAATTGATTTAATTTTGAATATGAAATAATTCACATAACAAAAAAATGGGTGTATAAAATATACATTGAAAGTCTTCCTCCAACCTTGTCCTTAGTCTCAATTCTCTTTCTTCCTGAAATCTATGCAAACACAGGCCAACAGGCATATGTTCTCCCATTCTCTTTTATAAGAAACCATTCCGCATGGTGTGGGAAATGTAGCCCAGCTCCCACTCAGAAAGGTCAGTGGGAAGCGAGGTCCAGCACACAGGAGCCAGGCCCACAGATAGGTTCTCCTGTGGGGAATCAGACCTGCATTGTACCTAGGCTGCTATGAGACTTGCTTTTGCTAAAACTCCCTCACCCTGAATTGAGGCACAAGTGCTTACTGCAGCTTCCTAAAATCTGAGCTAAACCTTCTAAGTATGGAGTGTAACCAGTCCAACCACTTTTCCCTTCACATTTGCAAATATCCTTCTTCTTTGATGTAACTAGCAACATTCTCTCCTTTGTTATCATAAGAAGTAACCACCTAATGCGAACCTGTGTAGAGTAAATGGGGGCCATCCTCAATGTACTGTACCCAGAAAAACAATAAAAGCCTGTCCAGGTGGAGGTCGGGGCCCTCTCTCTCACTTACAGAGCGACCATGCCGTCCCTTTTCTCTACAAGATTTCTGTAGTCCGTGTGTATTTATTCATAGCTGCCATAACACATGGATCCTGCCAGACAAGATCCATATCACTCTTTTATAAATACAAATGGAAACATCATGTGCACGCAGTTCCGTACCTTCCTTTGTTTGCCTAACAATACATCCTGGAACTGTGCTGTCCAATTTGGTAATGACTAGCCACATGTAAAGATTTAAAACTTAATTTTAGTTAAATTAAAAATTCAGTTCCAGGCTGTAGTTAATTATAGTACTTAATATAGTGCAAGTGCATTTTTGAAGTTGCGAGAGCAAATTTTAAAAGTTCTCACCACGAGCAAAACTAATTTTGTAACTATCTAGGATGACAGATTTTAAAAAGACTTATTTGGTGATTATTTCACAATACATACAAATATCAAGTCATGATGTTTTACACCTGAAACTAATTTAATGTTATATGTCAATTATACTTCAAAATGAAATTCAGTTCCTCAGCTGTGTTAGTCATGGTTAAAGTGCTCAGTAGCCATAGAAGGCTAAAGGATATTATAGTGGTTAGCACAGATCATAGAAATTCTTATTGTAACAGAAAGTTCTATTGGACAGCACCATCCAGGAACTTACTTGTTCTTTTTTACAGCTGTATAGTATTCCATTGTATAAAAATTCCACAGTCAATTTAAGCAGACAAATAGTAAACTTTTTAAAAGATTTTTTATTTATTTATTTTTAGAGAGGGAAGGGAAGGAGAAAGAGAGAGAGAGAGAGAGAGAGAGAGAGAGAGAGAGAGAGAGAGACATCAATGTGCGGTTGCTGGGGGCTGTGGCCTGCAACCCAGGCATGTGCCCTGACTGGGAATCAAACCTGTGATGCTTTGGTTCGCAGCCTGTGCTCAATCCACTGAGCTACGCCAGCCAGGGCTTATAAATAGTAAACTTTCAATCACTTGTTTAATATATCAGTTAAATATAATTAACTTATGGAGTACCTTCCCTAAGGATAGCAGAGCTTTTCTTTGTGATAAATCACATCCCCTCCCAAATAAAAAGGAGAAAAGAAAAACTGGTATTTGGGGAGTCACTTTATGATGTTAGCATTCCTTATTTTATATTGGAGAGGGAAGTGAGGAACTACAACACACAATATTTAAATTTCATTAGAAATAATTTTAATTTCCATTTTCATTTTTCCTCCTGAATTTAATTTGTGATCTGTCTTCTTAGCAGCTACAAATTCAAAAACTTAAAGCACTATGTGGGTGCTGCGGAAGCAATCAACCTGTATGTGGTTGAACAGTGGAGAAACAATACAGGCCTGGATATCTATGAAGGATATGGACAGATTGTAATGGTGCATGGACCTCATTGAAAAGATAGGGCTGGATTTGATTTAGTCAGATGAATAAAAACCAAAGTGTTCATTATATCCATATGATTGTTTGAGGACTAGAGATGGAAAGGAGTGCTTAGAAGAGCTTTCAAAAAGCTTGAGGGAAGCTAGTTTCAAAAAAGCTATGTAACAGACATAATTGTTTGAATAGCCGAATATCGCATCCTGCAACTGTGGAATCGAAATAGCCATTCACTGAGAAAAATTGCTATGTAACTGATCAAGGTAAAGGCATTAACATAGAATTTAGATGAAAAAATACTAGAGCTGCAGATTTTCCCTTATGTAATAAGGAACTTCATTAGGGCTCCCTCAAAAATGGAAAATGCTGTTTCTTGTTATGGTACTTTAAATATTAAGAGTTTGCTACAATGATGCTTTGACAAGCATACTCTAAAAAGGGTTATTTGAAGAGTTTATAGAAATAAGAAGTTCTAGAGAAAATGAATACAATTATGTAGGAAAGAGAGGGGTGAGATGGAGCAGGTAAGAGAAAGGTTGAAAGACATTTTTGAAAGTGTATTTTTTTTACAATGCTCCAATTTATAAACCATAAGAATGTAGTACCTTGTCAAAAATTAAAATACCAAAATTAAAATTAAAATTGACAAATTTACTAAATAAAAACAGCATAAGAATCATGCTAATATGAGTATAAATGTTTTCATAAATGTGGATATTTTAGTAATTAGACAATTACTAAGTGTTATAATTTTATTATCCATAATTTATTCAGCATAAAAGGAAACTTCTAGACTTCACAAGAGCAGAAAATTTGTTTTATTTTGAGTGTGGCCCATACTTAGTTCTCATATTTGTTTAATGAATGAATGGTGAATGAATGAATAAGTTTTATGTTACTTATAATGTTACTTTATTCATTTTTCTTCTTAACTAGGTGCTAATGTGTGGACATTTTAAGGGAATGAAAATTAAACCTGGCTCAATGGAAAAGCCTTCTCCTGCTTTTGTTGTTAAGGTCAGCACATACACTTCCTGGAGAATATTTAACAATCTGATATGTTTACTATCCACCCTAGTTCTTCCTTCCCTTACGTGCCTAGTTTGGGTGATAATTTCATGTTACTTTCATATCTTAACTTCATGGAAATATGTAAATGGGTTAGAAATGTTAGTTTGTTGGTCTCCATTTTTTTGTTCCAATTTTAGTATATGTGTTGATGGAGCAAGCAGCATTCCTTTTTTTTTTTTTTTTAAGCAGTTGCTTTTATACCAAGTAGTTCTAAGCATTTTATAAATACTAATTAACCCATTTAATTTCCATGCACAGAGTGGCCCTGTGTTCCTGCCACAGGCTATTCCACTATCCCTGGTAGACCTATCTTGGGTGGGCTTGAATTTTGTCCAGGCTAGGACCTGCTGGATCTAGGATTGAGTAGCAAGTTCCACAATAGTTTATTAAAAATAGATAAAATGAAGACTTCAGGTATAATATCTAAAAAATTGATAGCTTTTATTTACCTGCCATACTTTGCGACTTATATGCATTTCACAGTTAATCTATTTTACAATGTTTTAGCTTTAAAAATCTCTAATGTTATTTGCTAATCATAACTATTTTGACAGTAGTATGATTATTTAACTTTTTCTCAGGTAAATTGTCCAAAAGTAGATGGGTTTAAAATGAATGTTTCCCTCCTAATATAATTCCTGTATTGATAGTTTTGTGTACTCTCAGTTGATCTTCACATTTTAATATTTTAATAATTCCACATGGTTACTTTGCTTTAATAAATTCATTTTCAGCTAATGGCATAATTTACCTATTTAGCTACATTTTGACAATTTTAAAAACTGAGTACTTTCTACAAGTACTTCTTCAAAGACTTCTTTAAAAGACACAACTTCCAATAGGGACAAAAGAATAGATGACTTTTGTTACTGCTATTACTTCTGAAAACAACATTTATATTTTTAAATACTATTTTAACATTGGAATGTGAAATAAAGAGCTGAGAAATATTTCTTTAAGTCACTGGGTTCCTAAACTTTTTGGATCACATATCTCTTTGGAATTTGAAGGCCACTGAAATTATGCAATGATGCATATTTGTAACATCCAATTCAATAGCCACCTCATCTGTCAAGTTCTTGAGATGTGGCTAGCGTGGCTAAGGAAATTTTATTTTATTTCATTTTAATTAATTTAAATTTAAACAGCTACATGTGGCTAGTGGTTATTTTTTTTCATTTATTTTATTTTATTGTTCTATAAGCACACTTCTCTATCTTTCCCCCCTACCACTCCATCCCAAGCCAGCCATCTTCACCTCCCTCCCATGATTTCACCCACCTCTTGCTTTTGTCTATGTATCCTTTATAGTTGTTCCTGAAAACCCTTAACCCTTTCCTCCCCCCATTATCCCCTCCCACTAGTAACCTCCAACTAGTTACTGTTCCTTTGTTCTTAATTTCAATATTTCTGGTTATATTTTGCTTGCTTGTTTGTTTTGTTGATTAGGTTCCACTTACAGGTGAGATCATATGGTATTTGTCTTTCATTGCCTGGATTATTGGACTTAGCATAGTGCTCTCCAGTTCCATCCATGCTGTCACAAATGGTAGGAGCTCCTTCATTCTTTCTACTCTGTTGTATTCCATTGTGTAAATGTACCATAATTTTTTGATACACTCATTCACTGATGGGCACTTAGGTTGCTTCTAGCACTTGACTATTGTAAATTGTGCTGCTATGAACCATTGGGGTGCATATGTTCTTATGGATGGGTGTTTCAGAGTTCTTAGGATATAATCCCAGCAGTGGAATTCCTGGGTCAAAAGGCAGTTCCATTATTAGTTTTCTGAGGAAATTCCATACAGTCTTCCATAGTGGATGCACCAGTTTGCATTTCCACCAACAGTACATTAGGGTTTCCTTCACTCCACATCCTCTTCAACACTTGTTTGATGCTTTGTTTACGATGGCTATTCTGACCAGTGTGAAGTGGCATCTCATTGTGGTTTTAATTTGCATGCCTGTTGGCCAGCAATACAGAGCATCTTTTCATATGTTTCTGGGCCCATGTATATCCTCCTTTGAAAAGTGTCTGTTCAAGTCCTTTGCCCATTTTTTTAAACTGGGTTTTGGTCTTTCTAGAGTGGAATCATGTGAATTCTGTATATATTTTGGAGATCAAACACTTATCTGAAGATCATTGGCAAATGTGTTTTCCCATACTGTTGGTTCTTTTCTCATTTTAATACTTTTTTCTTTAGCCATGCAGAAGCTTTTTATTTTAATGAGATCCCATAATTTATTCTTTCCACTATCACCCCTTGCTCTAGGGGACATATCAATAAAAATATTGCTGTGTGGAGTATCTGAGATTTTCCTGCCTATGTTCTCCTGTAGGACTGTTATGGTGTCACAACTTATATTAAGTATTTTATCCCCCTTGAATTTACTTTTGTATATGGTGTATGTTGGTGATTGGGTTTTATTTTTTGCATGTAGCTTTCCAGGTCTCCCAACACTATTTGTTGAAGAGTCTATTTTTACTCCATTTTATGCTTCAGCCCCCTTTGTCAAATATTCATTGACCATAGAAACTTGGTTTTATTTCCAGGTTCCCTATTCTGTTCCCTTAGTCTATATGCCTGTTCTTATGTCAGCACTAGGCTGTTTTGATTACAGGGGCCTTGTAATACAGTTTGATATCAGGTATTGTTATCCCTCCTACCTTGTTCTTTCTCAAAATAGCTGCAGCTATTCGGGGTCATTTATGGTTCCATATACATTTTTGAAATGTTTGTTCTATATCTGGGAAATATGTGATTGGTACTTTAATAGGTATTGCGTGAGTTTGAGTGACAAAGTGGGGGTGTGAGTCCATAGTGACTGTAAAGCTGTGGGATGCTGGAATACACATTTTGTATTAAAGCAAGATCAAAGCAGATAGGTGTAACTACCACTCAAAATTTTTTTCAGCAAAACTTTTTCATCTCCATATCTCCATGTAGTGTGTTGCCCTTTATTTCCTCAATAACAGTTGCCATGCCCCAAGCCATGCAGGTTTTCTGATAGCACTATAAGCCCCAAACAATAAATGCCCCCTCTAAGTCCTGAATAACAAAACAAATAGATTTCTCATGACAAACATGAATCCCTCATGCTGTTAATAATGATTGTGTTGCGAGGCTATTTCCAAGACTATAGACAAAGTAAAGAAACAAGAACAGCTTAGAAAACTCTGTTTTTTGTGGACTTTGGTGCAATGCTTTTTATTAAAAACTATTAACTCATCTAAAAATTCCTTGACAATCATAATTGGATAATTCTCCCCCAGTCACTAAACTCAAATTATACATTTAAAACTCAATCTTTTTAACCTTGTGTACATCTGTCCCTCTACACATGTTCTGAAAGCCTGTCAGTTTTGGGATTACCTCATGATGCTAATTCTTTGGTGGTTCATGGTGATGTGGTTTACAATAAATCCCTCCCTCGTTCACTGAGTATGAAAATGACAATCGCTTGTCCCTAAGGAGGGTTCTCACCTGCAGGGTCCACCAGAAGTGTCTGATATTGTCTATTCCACTGAGTTTCCATGTGGAACTATTTACATGACTAGCTATCTAATCACCTGTATGGAATTCAATACCATTCAACATACCTATGATATAGGATACCATATCATAGTGCAACATTTTGCTATGTGAACACCGGACACCTTCTCATCAAAAACTGATTCTGCTCACCTCCAGATTGTGTATTGGGAATATCCACTCATTACCATGGTCTTTAATTTGCTTATATGAAAAGGAGATATTAGCAAATTAATCTAGCATTAACACCAGCCATGAAAGGTTACTTCTCTGCTGTCTAGTTTTCCAGAAGATACAGTGAGACCTGCTATCACTGTGCAGGTCCATGAATTTTGACTCACACTTGGAAAGCCATCAGTCTATTTCTTCACAGGCCTGTTGACATTCTGAGTCTGGAAATGCACATTGAAAGCAACCTGTCATGTATTCTCAGATGTCATCCATGGGGTCCTGTTTCTTGTCCTATATGTATGACCAAATTAGGGATCTCTGAAAGTGGCAATGAAGCTCTAGGCCAACTCAAATATTTGGCATAAATTTGGGTTAATTCCTCTTGCAGGAATGTATATTATATACCTGCTAACTCCAGGCATGTTGTAATTCACTTAGCATAACTCAGTGAAACAAGTGGACATAATTCTGGGCTTTAATTTTACTCAAAGTGCCAGTCAACTCAGACATCACTGAAGTCTCTTTTTTATATGTCACAGATTGTATCCTCATAGCCTCCTGTGCATCTGGGTGCATTTCCAAATGCTGATCCAAAAGATGGGTCACAAGACCATGTACAAAATTAATTGATTTTGTATCCATTATAAACTCTTCATATGTCTACAGAAGGTGGCTTGGGAAAGCCTTCTCATATAAATGTATATGAGAAGGGCGTGATATAACCCTGTACTTAGTCTAAGACATTCTGAAGGTGTGTCCTCTTCTTTTCTTTCCAACTGAAGCAGTTGGCCTAACCCTGCTGCCCTCTACCCTCACATTTACCATCACTGACCTGTGCCATACAGAGAACTTGTGGCCAGAATTTATGAAGTGAGCTCCACACAGTTGTGTGTGCAAAGACTGATGAGAGCACCCTGATGAGAACACCCATTTCCTATTATCAGGGCATTTTTTACTCTCTCTGGGCTTAACTGCTACACCATTGGGAGATATGAAGTACTGGAGAGGCAGAGAATTCCTCATTCAAACTTGAACCTGCCCCTGATAAGGGATGAAAACTTCAAGTGGAGAACTTGTTGATTATATTCTCATTTGTAAACTGATGCGGAAACAGGGGAAGGAGGGGAGAGGTCTGGGGTCTTGGGAAGTCATGGGGGGAAGTCAGAAAACTGTACTTGAATAATAATAAAAAAAGATGATAGAAATTAAGTATGCATAGCCTTTTATAGTATAATTTTTTCTATGAAAATATGTATGCCTATAAATAAAAGTTAAGTGTGATACTTATTAAGTTTATTCCAAAGCCTTTAAAAAACAAATAATAATAAATAAGGCAAATTTTTAAAAAAAGAACATGATTAAGAAACAGTTACCTCAAAAAGTCATTTTAAAATATTTTAATGAAATGTATTGGTGTGGCATTAGTTGTTAAACTTAGAAATATTTTCATTGTATAACGCTACAATTAGGCATATGTACATTGTGTTGTGCCAACCACACCAAGTGAAGTCACCTAAAGTTCCCCATCAAAGTTAAATGTGGTATGAGTTTTTTTTTAAAGTAATGTTATTTTATTTTTTCACTTTTTTCACTTTTTTATTGTTCAAGTGCATTTCTTATTTTTTAATTTGTATTTTTTTTCTTATTTTAGAGAGGAAAGGGAGGGAGAAACAGAAGGAGAGAAACATCAATGTGTGGATGCCTCTTGTTCATCCCCTTCTGGGATCTGGCCTCCAACCCAGGCATGTGCCCTCACTGGTAATTGAACCAGGGACCTTATGGTTCACAGCCAGTACTCAATCCACACCAGCCTTGGCATACTGAGAACTGCTGTTTGCTATTATTTTGTTGAGAATTGTGGCACCTATGTAGATTAGGAGTATTGGCCTATAACCTTTTCCTTTGTTTGGTTTTTCTTTGATTTTTTTTATCAGATTACTGCTGGCCTCATAATATGAATTTGGAAGTGTTACTCCATGGTTTTCAAAATAGTTTGAAGGGAAAATGTACTAATTATTATTTAAATATGTGGTAGATTTTACCTGTAAGGCATGTGATCCTGGTGTTTTGTATTTTGTTGGGAGTTTTTATTACTCCTTCAATTTCATTGCTAGGAATTGGTCTATGGGGATTTTCTGTTTCTTTGTAGTTGAACCTTGAGAGGCTGCATGTTCTTCCACAAAATCTATTTTATCTAGACTGTCAAATATGTTGGTATACAATGGTTCGTAATATTTTTTAATGATTTTTTTAACCTGTGTCATCAGATGACATTTTCATTTTCATTATTATTTTATTCAATTTTGTTCCCTCTTTGATGAATCTTACTATTGGGTTGTCCATTTTATTTACTTTTCAATGAATCAGGCTTCATTTTATTAGTTGTGATCTTATATTTTTGTTTTACTTATTTGTACTCAGATCTTTGTTATAAATTTTTTTCTACTTATATGTTAATATCTTTTCATGTCTCTGGTTTCTTCAGGGATAAATTTTACAGATTTTTTTGGATAATTTTCCTGCTCTTTGATAGTCCTATATAGCTATACTCTTTTCTCTTTTAACTGCTTTAATATACTAAATTTTGTTAAGTTATTTTTCCTTTTGTGTGAGCCTCAAGGTAAAGTTAGTTTTCTATTTGTTTTCCTCTTTGATCCATTGATTCTTTAGAAGCATGTTGTTGTAACAACATCAAATTGTCCATACTACCCAAAATAAGTTATAGATTCAGCACAATCCCTGGTAAAATACCAATGACATAATTCACAGATATAGAACAAACTTTTCAAAAATTTATTTGGAACCATAAATGACCGTGAAAGCCTGGAGCAATTTTGAGAAAGAAGAACCAAAATAGGAGGGATCATCAAACTATATTACAAGGCCATGGTGATCCAAAAAGTCTGGAACTATTATAAGAACAGATACATAATTCAATGGAACAGAACAGAGAGCCCAGAAATAAGCCCAAGTCTCTATGGTCAATTAATATTCACCAAAAATGTCAGAAACATAAAATGGAGTGAAAATAACTTCTTCAACAAATGATGTTGTGAGATCTGCATCGCTACAAGCAAAAAATTGAAACTCGACCAACTTACACCATACACAATATGGATAAAAGACAAATAAGTTACAACATCATAAAAAGCCTAGAGGAGAATATAGGCAGGGAAATCTGAGATATTCCACACAACAATATATTCACCAATATGTCCCCTAGAGTGAGGGCCATAAAGGAAAAAATAAACAGGAATTCATCAGTAAAAAAACTTTTGCACGGATAAAAAAGCATCAGCAAAGTGAAAATGGAACCAACTGTATGCAAAAACACATTTGCCAATGATACCTCAGACATGGATTTGATCTCCAAAATATATTTTCATCTTTATTTTGTTTTTTAAATTATTTTATTGTTGTTCAAGCACAGATGTCTTCATTTAGCCCCCACCACTCCCCCAACCCCAGCCATCCTCACCTACCTCACCTGATTCCACCCCCTTTTGGTTTCTTTCATGTGCCCTTTATTGTTGTTCTTGAATCACCCCCTCTCTTCCCCTCATTATGTCCTTCCACCTCCCCTCTGGTTAGTATCAGACTGTTCTGAATTTCAGTGTTTCTGGTAATATTCTGCTTGCTTGTTTGTTTTATTTGATTAGGTTCCACGTAAATATTTTCATCTTAAAAAACACATTTTATTTTTAGAGAGATGGGAAGGTAGGGAAAATGGAGAGAAATATCTATTTCCACCCCCCTGACATTCTCCAAACAGGGGCCTGGCCTGCAACCCAGGCATGGGTCCTGACTAGTGACATTTAGGTTCACAGGATGATGTCCAACAAACTGGGGTACATCTGTAATGGCTCTACTTGTTTTCATGTTCCTCTTATCTTCTTATGCTCTCAATTAATCTGTGTCCTTCTCTTGTCTATCTCTTTGTGGGGTTGAGATTCTGGAGGTATTTATTCTGTAGGGATGAAGGTGCTGCCAAATATTTTATGATGTGGAAGGAAGCTAAAAATAAATTATTTGACTTCAAATGTCAATAATTTGTGCACATGAGAGCCCAAGTGCGAATGCATACACTGTGCATGTTGGGAATTAGCTTTCAAAACATTTATATGAGGTGTGGGTTTTGAGATCCTGTAAGCTGAGGATGTGGCCTTTGTGATGTATCAAAGGTGCGTCCTTTATGAGGTACTTAGTAAAAAGGATTTGGTTTGCTACATTTTGTCCTGCTTTATGTAACAAATATTGCAGGGGATATGTTAGGGACCAAAGATTGGAAACATTCAGAAGGAAACATTGGGACTTGTAAGGAGAGATACATCCTAGATGGAGAGCTAGAAAGAGTTGAAGTGTATAAACAGACCCAGTTTTAGACAACTGGGAGCAAGAGTTTCTGATGTGTCTTGCTTAGGCATCTTCTTGGGATATCTCATCTAAGGATTCTCAGTCTTCACCCAGAATAAAGGGGAGTCAATACTGGTGTTTCTGCACACTGGTTTTTTCAGATTCTGGCCTTTTGATGAAAAAGGAGTTCAGTGAAAAACTGTATAGAAACAGGGCTGGTAAGGATTAAATGAACAGGGCTCTTGTTAGTTGGAAGTTAAACATACACAGGGGAGACTGTCACAAGTTGGAAGGAAGGAGGGCATGGGTGCAACTGAATTCAGTTGGAAGACAGGGAGAAGTATGCAGGGCTGGAGTAGTTGAACCCTAAAAAATGGTGTGTGGACTTGGTGTCAGTTTGAAGGCAAAGATAGGTGGGCAGGAACAGTATCAGTTGGAAGGAATGGAGAGGTATGGTGCTGCTGTCAGTTTGAGGAAATGGAAGTTGGACAGGGCTAGAATGAATCAGAAGTCAATGTCAGGTGCCTGTAATTTACATCTGTTGAAATTCTGGGAGAGGAGGCAGGCCTGACATTAATTTTCTTCTTAATGCTGTTATAAAGTTGCCCAGATATATTTTTGGCATGTATTATTTTCAGTTTTTTTGAAGACAACTTATTGAAGAGACTTTCTAAAACTGTTGCTACTTTAATTCCTCCAAACAATGGTGTTTTGCTTAAGCATGTACACCATAAATTGTACTATCTTCGTTCTGTGCCTACAGAAACATGGAACTAGTCTTGGTGAAGTTCAGATGCACGGAGTCATTTGTACAGACACTAGTGAGAGCCCTTTCACTTTTCCAGCTTTGTCATTAATATTTTAAAACATGTTTTCTGTACCCCTTGAAGAATTGCTGCAGAAATAGATTGTTCCATATTTAAAATCTGGAAATGAAACAGAAAACTGTTGTGACTTTAAAATAGATGTAATGCCTTTTGCTTTCCTATCTGTAACGCTGAGATGAAAAATCATTTATATCAAAGGGCCCATTTAAAAATTATGTGTCATATGACATGATTATGGAAAAGTAATTTTTTTCAAAAACTCTGTGTTTAAATAAATTAAAAAGTAACAATAGACTCAATTGCAATATTAGACCAGATTTACTTTATAGATTTTCATAGAACATTGCGTTGAAAACTGCAGGGTACACATTTTTCTCTAATTTACATGCAAAAATTTGCAAGATAATTCTCCTACTAGGAGAAAAAATAATCCCAATTAAAATTTAGCTATTTAAATTTATATTAACCATATTTTCTAACCACCATGGTAGGATACTAGAAATCAAATAAAAGTAAAAAACATAAATATTTGGAGATTACAAAACAGGCAACTAAACACTCAATAAATAAAAAATTAAAATGAAAAACAACAATTACATTGAAAGAAATAAAAAAGCAAACACAGTTTTAGAAAACCTGGATTTAGCAAAAGCTGTTATAAGAGGAAACATTGTAATGATACAACTCTAAAGAAACAGCAGACAACTTTCAATAAAATCATTTGAATTTATTTCTAAATACATTAGAAATGAAGTAGGAAAGCAAAAAGTAAATTGAAATCATATAAAATGAAGATCACAACCATAACAAATAAAGTAGAAAATAATAGGAAACACTAATAACACCGGTGGCTCCTTTGAAATGATGAAAAAATATGAAAAGACTCTTGGATTGGTGTTTCAGGGTTCTTATGATATAATACTAGCAGTGGAATTGCTGGGTTCCCTAAAATAAAAAGGTAGATCCAATTTTAGTTTTCTGAGGAAGTTCCATGCTGTTTTCCATAGTGGTTGTACCAGTCTGAAATCCCACCAGCAGTGCACTAGGGTTCCCTTTTCTCCACAACCTCTCCAACACTTGTTGTTTGTTGCTTTGTTTATGATGGCCATTCTGACTGGTGTGCAGTGGTACCTCACTGTGGTTTTCATTTGCATCTCTCTGATAGCTAGTGATACTGAGCATCTTTTCATGTGTCTCTGGACCCTCTGTATGTCCTCCTTGGAGAAGTGTCTGTTCAAGTCCTTTGCCCATTTTTTAATTAGGCTGCTTGTCTTCTTAGAGTGGACTTGTGTAAGTCCTTTATATATTTTGGAGATCAAACCCTTGTCTGAGGTATCATTGGCAAATATGTTGTCCCATACAGTTGGTTCTCTTTTTATTTTAATACTGTTTTTCTTTACCCATGCAGAAGGTTTTTATTTTGATGAGATCCCATTTGTTTATTCTTTCCTTTATGTCCCTTGCTCTAGGGGACATATCAGTAAAAATGTTGCTGTGTGAAATATCTGAGATTTCCCTGCCTATGTTCTTCTCTAGGACTTTAATGGTGTCACAGCTTATATTTAAGAACCCTGAAACAGCAATCCAAAAGAAACTATGCACCCCAGTGTTCATAGCAGCACAATTTACAGTAGCCAAGTGCTGGAAGCAACCTAGTGCTCATCAGTAAATGAGTGGATTGAAAAGCTATGGTACATTTACACAATCGAATTCTATGCAGCAGAAAGAAAGAAGGAGCTCCTACCCTTTGCAACAACATGGATAGAACTGGAAAGCATTATGCTAAGTGAAATAAGCCAGGCGGTGAAAGACAAATACCATATGATCACACCTTTAACAGGAATCTAATCAACAAAACAAACAAACAAGCAAAATATAACTAAAGACATTGAAATAGAGAACAGGCTGACAGTGGCCAGAGTGGAGAGGGGAGGGATTTCAGGGGAAAAGGGGAAGGGTTTACAGGAACAAGTATAAAGGACACATGGACAATAGCAATGGGGGATGGGAAAGGGAGGGAGGTGGGGAGGGCTGGGGGTGGGCTAGGATGGGGGTAAAAGGCAGAAAACTGTACTTGAACAATTAAAATAAAATTAAATTTAAAAATATTTTAATTGAAAAAAGATACAAACTATAATTGATACCTAAAAAGCACAAAGAATTATTGAGAAATACCATAAAAACTTTGTACAAATAATTTGAAAATTTAATAAAATGGAAAGTTTTTAAATATTCACCTTTTGAAAGCTAAACCAGTAAGCATTACATAAGCTTAACAGTACAATTACCAGCAATGGATATGAAGCAATAATCACAACAGCCAAAGAAAAAAATCAGGATTAGATCGAGTTACAGGGGAATTCTAACACTTAATTTTAAATAATTAATAAATTGAAGAAGTACACCTCCAAGTTTAATTTACAGGGACAGCATTACTCTTCTACTAAAACTACACGAGGACACTGCAGGGGGAGAGAGAGAGAGAGAGAGAGAGACTTACAGGCTTATATTCTTAAAAAGTTTCCAGGTCAAAATTCTCAACAACACAGTAGCAAACCAAATTTAATAATATTTTTAAATGATTATACACCCAGATCAAGTGTGAATTTTACCACTGATGCAAGAATGGCTCAACATCCAGCAAAAAGTCAGTGCAATTCATCACAAACAAAAACCAAAAACAAGAATCATATGATTATGTGAAAAATATAGGAAAAATCTTTGAAGAACTAAATATTCATTACTGATAAATATATTTTAAAAGAATGCCAATAGAAAGATCTCAGCTTGAAAAAGCTATATATGACAACCTCACAGCTAACATAATACTCAATTGTGAAATAATTAAAACATTGTAAAGATCAAAAACATGTAAAAAATGTCTACTCTTACTACTGTTACTAATAATAATAATTGAGTATTTAGACATAGCAGTCAAAAAATAAATGAAATGCATCTAACTAAAAAAGAAAGATAACTATGAATATTTGTAGATGATATGATACTCTATACAGAATTTCTATTTTTTCTTCCTATTCTTATGATTGTTCAAATACAGTTGTCTCCATTTTGCCCCTACCACTCCCCTCAGACCAGCCATCCCCAATTCCCACCCTTGATCCTACCCCCCTATGATTTTCTTCATGTGTCCTTTATAGATGTTCCTGAAAACCCTTCCCCATTTCCCCCCACCCATTATCCCCTCCCACCTCCCCTCTGGTTACTGTCAGTTTGTCCATAATTTCAATGTATCTGGTTATATTTTGCTTGTTTATTGGTTTTGTTGATTAGGTTCCACTTATAGGTGAGATCATATGGTATATTTCTTTCACTGCCTGACTTATTTCATGTAGCATTATGTTCTCCAGTACCATGCATGCTGTCACAAAGGGTAGGAGCTCTTTCTTTCTGCTGCGTAGTATTCCATCATGTAAATGTACCATTGTTTTTTGATCTATTCATTTACTGACAGGCACTTGGGTTGCTTCCAGCTGTTGGCTATTATGAATTGTGTAGCAATGAACTTTGGGGTGCATATGTTCTCTTGAATTGATGTTTCAAAGTTATTAGGATATAATCCCAGCAGTGGAATTTCCAGGTGAAAAGGCAGTTGCATTTTTGTTCTACTGAAGAAATTCCATACTGTTTTCCTCAGTGGCTGTACTAGTCTGCATTCCCACCATGGTGCACTAGGGTTTCCTTTTCTACACATCCTCTCCAACACTTGTTGTTTGTTTCTTTGTTTATGATGACCATTCTAACCAGTGTGAAGTGGTATTTCATTGTGGTTTTAATTTGCAACTGTATTTTTGCATCAGAGTGGTATTTTTATCTCTCTGAAGGATAGTGATGCTAAGCATTTTTTCATAAGTTTCTGGGACCTTTGTATGTCCTCCTTGAGAAGTATCTCTTCAAGTCGTTTGCCCATTTTTTAATTGGGTTATATGTCTTCATGTCATTGAGTCACATAAGTTCTTTACATATTTTGGAGATCAAACCCTAGTCCAAGGTATCACTGGTAATATGTTTTCCCATGTAGTTGAGTCTCTTTTCATTTTAATGCTGTTTTCTTTAGCTATGGAGAAGCTTTTCATTTTTTCAATTTTCATTTTCTAACTACTTTTTTAAAAAGATTTATTTATTTATTTTTAGACAGAGGGAAGGGAGAAAGAAAGGGGAGAAGAAACATCAATATGTGATTGCGTTTCATGTGCCCCCAACTGGGGACCTGACCTGCAACCCAGACATGTTCCCTGGCTGGGAATTGAACCTGTGACCCTTTGGTTCACAGGCCAGTGCTCAATGCACTGAGCCACACCAGCCAGAGCAGAAGATTTTTATTTTGATGAGATCCAATTCATGTATTCTCTCCATGGTCTAAGGGACATATTAGTGAAAATATGGCTGCGTGAAATATCTGAGATTTTCCAGCCTATGTTCTCCTCTACAACTTTTATGGTGTTATGACTTACATTTAAGGCTTTTTTCCACCTTGAATTTATTTTTGTGGATGTTGTAAATTGGTGATCATGTTTCAATTTTATGCATTTTGCTTTTCAGGTCTCCCAACACCATTTGCTGCAGACATTCTTCTTACTTTATGTTATGCTTCTTCCCACTTTGTGGAGTACTAATTGACCATAGAGACTTGGGTTTATTTCCACACTATCTAATCTGTTCCATTGGTCTATGTGTCTGTTTTTATGCCCATCCCAGAGTGTTTTCATTACACTGATGGTGTAATACAGTTTCATATGAAGTATTGTGACCCCTCCTACTTTGTACTTCCTTCTCAAAATTGCTGTGGCTATTCGGGATTATTTATAGTTCCATATAAATTTTGGAAATGTTTGTTCTATGTTTCTGAAATATGTCATTGTTACTTTAGTAGGGATTGTGTTGAGTCTATAAATTGTTTTGGCCTAGGGAAAAAACCCACCTCCACAAAAGTATCTCCCTCCACAATCTCAGTATCCATGACAAATCAGCAAGTATTAATAAGGTTGTAATGAGATTAAGGCTATTTTAAGAAAGGATATAAATAAACTATAGTATAAATTCTAGTGACTTATGCACAAACTTGCTGGGCAAGCAATGAACATTGAAAAGCTATGCAGGAAATAAAATATTACTAGTCATGAAGAAGACCAGAGTCAACTTTGTCTCAGTAGACTTTAGTATTTAGCACTGTTTTTTCATTCTGGATCTGCCTCTATTGGTGTCAGATGTTGACCCTGTCTGACCTTAGGCTGCCTGCTTTGTGACTGCCAGAGTTCTGCTGACTATGATTGTCTGTTTCAATTGTTAGTTACTTTGAACTCAGAAGTCAGGTTTAAGCCTCATAGTGTGGCAGGAAAATAAAGTAGAAAGTCTCACAAAGGGGCTTTCTACTCTTTGTAACACCTGCAAGTTTTGTCGGGACAAAAGCTGGGTAAAAGTTATTTTTAGGTAAGGAGCAGGCTAATAGAGTTGCTAGGTAACGCTATCTCAAGGCCGAAATGATGATCTTCATTTCACTTCTGCCTCTGTATACTCCCTTGCTTTAGCAGAAAGACCCCCCTCCCTTCTTTGCTCTGTAACAAATATTTAAAGGAACTGCGGCGAGCCTGGGTTGGGCTCAGAATTTGGGATTCTCCTCTGAGCCTCCCCTGGTAATAAAGTTTGTGCTTCATTATCTTCCCCTTGCCTGTGAGTGACATTTATGCAACAATAGGATGGGGCAGAATTCCTCTAGGAGCTGCTGCTATTGTCTCCTCTGAGACTGCTGCTTCTCAGAGGGGAGAGATCTGCCTGAATAGGATGGCTGCTGCTGTATGAGAGATGACTCGGCACTGGGATCCCAGCAGCTGGTCCCTCAGTTCTCTCCTCCATGCCTTCATCTCCACTCTCTTCTCAGGCATCTCTAGTATACTCTGCCCTGCTCTTTGCCAGGGATTTATGTCTGTGGCTGTCTCTTTTAGTTATTAATTTAGTCTCTCTGCACTCCACAGTCAGACTGAAGAAACAGAGATCCAGGGCAGAGTCTTTCTTGGTGGCTGGGTTGTTGTTTCCCTCAGGCTGCTGCTGTTCAGAAGGGAATGGTCTGCCTGCGCAGCTGGCTGCTGGGGTTCTGGGGCTGACTCAGCACCAGGTTCCCCATGTCTACTCTCTCTGCACCCTCCCCAAAGTTTCCATCACCAGTCTCTCCTCAGGGATCTCCATGGCAATCTGCTCCTGCCTTTGCTGGAACTGCAGATAAGTGACAGTAAATGAAAACCTGTGCTTTTACCCTTTAAGTGGCTCTTGGCATCTCCAGCCATCCATCTCTAGCAGAGCCAACTCTGCCACTTTTTGCTGCTGCTTGTTAGCTGTATAATTTTTGACTCTGGTGTTCTAAGCTGGTGATACCAGCTTATGGTTTAAACCCCATTCTTCCCAGGGGCTCATTTATCCCTCAGGTGTTGTTGTTGCTTATGGGCACCCAGCCAGGCCTCTCAAGTCTCCACTGTTCTCCTTACCAGACAGGTTCTGCTGAAGGTGAATTCTTCTATTGTCTGAGGTACTAAGGATTCTCTCTCACTATAGCTGTTGTTTGTTCTGGGTAATTTCTCCAAAATTTAGTTGTAATTCTGTGTTGGTCCTGGGAGGAGTTTAGTGTGACTTTCACTCATTCCTCTGACATCTTGCTGCCCATCCACAATTTCTTAAAGAGTTCAAGAAAATTAATAGAATTAATAAAATAATTCATTAAGAATGAAATGCAAACTGAATGTATAGAAATCTGTCACATCCATAGCACTAATAAACAATGAAAGAGGAAGTAAAGAAAGTAATTCTATTTACAACTGAGTGGAAAATAAATAAATGTCCATGAATTGGAATAAACAAAGAGGTGAAGTACCTGTGCCCTCAAAATTAAAGGACATTGAAAAGAGAAATGTGAAAAGAACACACAAAAAATAGAAGGATAAATCATTCCTATACAATGGGAAGA
This sequence comes from Phyllostomus discolor, assembly GCF_004126475.2. Lineage (NCBI taxonomy): Eukaryota > Metazoa > Chordata > Mammalia > Chiroptera > Phyllostomidae > Phyllostomus > Phyllostomus discolor. The sequence goes on from NC_040905.2 coordinate 127,221,374, forward strand.
TTAAATTGTTATAATTGCAGTATTTCCCAAAGCTATTAGTTCAATGCAAACCTTATCAAACTACTGCTCAGAATAAAATCAAAACCCTTATTATTTATGTGAAACCACAAATATCTTAATAGCCAAATATATTTGGAGAAGAGAAAACAATGTTGGAGATTCACACTCTGTGTTCTCAAATTGTTTTATTAAAGTGTAAATAATACTCTAATAAATTATAATATAAATTATATGTATAATTTTATATGTATAATTATATATAATAAATATATAACAAAGTATAATAATACTTTAACACTATATTAAACTATCAAAACAGAATGGTACCAGCACAAATCAGATGCCTAAATGGATGGAAGAATGCAGAGAATTCAGAATTAAACCCTTTTACATGAACAAGTAATCTGTGGGAGAGAAGATAAAGATATACACTAAAGAGTTCAGAGACTTTGCAAAAACTGGTCTTGGAAAAACAAAATTTATGCATGCAGTAAAACTTGTCTACATTCTTACATCATATAAAAAATAAATTTAAATTGATAACAGCTTTTCCCACCTCTTCCATATTTTCAAATGACACCAGCCCTGCTTCCTTCTTACCCACGTCTCCCTGTGTTCCCATTGAAGTGAGCACTTCACCAATCCCTACATCACAGAAACTTCTAGACCACCCATCCCTCTTTGCCTTCTGACTGACTCCATTCCTGCCTATATTCCCTGCTTTCCAACTGATGTCAGGCATGGTTAAGTCTCCTTGTTTTTTTTAATTTATGCTAGTTTTGCTCCTCATCCTCAGTGCTCACCCACTCCTTATAGTTATCTTTCACTCAGCAACTTTTCCTTCAACAGCTCATAACCTGAGAACAGGAGTGTGTAAGAACACCTGTGTTTACAGACTTTCATTGTGGCTGAAGATGAAGATTTACCTTGCTGAGGTAAATATTTAAGGAGGTGATAACTCCTTACATGATTTTGCAGCTTTACAACTGGGACAGGCACTGTCTCTCAGGTTACTGGCCACCAGGCACTCCTCTGAACATTTCTATTCTTCTGAACCTCGTATCTCCCTCATGCAATATTGACAGGAAGTAACATGACAAATTTTATCACCTCAAAGTTCTTTAGCATATAAGTCATAAAGAATACACAACTGATCCAACAGAGAGGCCACACCAAGAGCCTTCAGTGCTTCCAATCACACACCATATATAAAGAATTTGTAAACAAACACACAATAAATTTTTCATGTGCATCAGTGTTGGGGCTCTTGTCATGTGTTAACCATTGACATTTTAGGACAAATCACTTGTGTTTTGGTTGATGCCTTCTGCATGGTAGGATATTTTGTAGCCTTTTTCCACAACTCAGTACATACCTCTAGTACCCCAAACGCCTAAAGTATATGTAAGATAGAGAGAATTAAAGAAAGTGAAGGAGAGAGTTAGCAAAAGAGAGGTTAAAACAAACATAAAGAAATATAATATTCAAAAGAGCAACCCAAGTCTCTATGGTCAATTAATATTCAACAAAGGGGGCAGCAACATAAAATGGAGTAAAAATAGCCTCTTCAACAAATGGTGTTGGGAGAACTGGACAGCTATGTGCAAAGAAATGAAACTCGAGTACCAACTTACACCATAAACAAAAATAAATTGAAAGTGGATAAAGATTTAAATATAAGTCATGACACCATTTTAATGTCTCCCACTATTGTCTCCCCTGAGGCTGCTGCTACTCAGGGGGGAGAGATCTGCCTGAATAGGATGGCTGCTGCCATATGGGAGATGACTCGGCACTGGGATCCCAGCAGCTAGTCCCTCAGCTCTCCCCTCCATGCCTTCATCTCCACTCTCTCCTCAAGCATTTCTAGTCCACTCTGCCCTGCTCTTTGCCAGGGATTTGTGTCTGTGGCTGACTCCTTTAGTATATATAAAATAGAGAGAATAGAGAGGAGAACATAGGCAGGAAAATCTCAGATATTTCACACAGCAACATTTTTACTGATATGTCCCCTAGAGCAAGGGACATAAAGGAAAAAATAAACAAATGGGATCTCATCAAAATAAAAACCTTCTGCATGGGTAAAGAAAAACAGTATTAAAATAAAAAGAGAACCAACTGTATGGGACAACATATTTGCCAATGATACCTCAGACAAGGGTTTGATCTCCAAAATATATAAAGGACTTACACAAGTCCACTCTAAGAAGACAAGCAGCCTAATTAAAAAATGGGCAAAGGACTTGAACAGACACTTCTCCAAGGAGGACATACAGAGGGTCCAGAGACACATGAAAAGATGCTCAGTATCACTAGCTATCAGAGAGATGCAAATGAAAACCACAGTGAGGTACCACTGCACACCAGTCAGAATGGCCATCATAAACAAAGCAACAAACAACAAGTGTTGGAGAGGTTGTGGAGAAAAGGGAACCCTAGTGCACTGCTGGTGGGATTTCAGACTGGTACAACCACTATGGAAAACAGCATGGAACTTCCTCAGAAAACTAAAATTGGATCTACCTTTTTATTTTAGGGAACCCAGCAATTCCACTGCTAGTATTATATCATAAGAATCCTGAAACACCAATCCAAAAGAACCTATGCACCCCAATGTTCATAGCAGAAATTTACAATAGCGAAGTGTTGGAAGCAACCTAGGTGCCCATCAGTAAATGAATGGATCAAAAAACTATGGTACATTTACACAGTCGAATTCTATGCAGCCGAAAGAAAGAAGGAACTCCTACCTTTTTTGACAGCATGGATGGAACTGAAAAGCATTATGCTAAGTGAAGTAAGGCAGGCGGTGAAAGACAAATACCATATGATTTCACCTTTAATAGTAACCTAAACAACAGTATAAGCAAACAAGCAAAAATATAACCAAAGACACTGAAAGAGAACAGGCTGACAATGACTAGAGGGGAGAGGGGAGGGGATTTCAGGAGAAAAGGGGAAGGGTTTACAGGAACAAGTATAAAAGACATATGGACAAAAACTAAGGGGGATGGAAATGGGAGGGAGGTGGGGAGCACTGGGTGGGTGGTCTGGGATAGGAGTAACAGAAAAATGTACTGGAACAACAATTAAAAATACAAATAAATTAAAAAAATTAAGAAAAAACAGGAGCAAATGAGTAAAAAGTGACATTTTAAAAATAATTTTTAAAAAATCTTCACACAGGCCCTGGCTGGCATAGCTCAGTGGATTGAGCACAGGCTGCGAACCAAAGCATTGCAGGTTCGATTCCCACATGCCTGGGTTGCAGGCCACAGCCCCCAGCAACCACACATTGATGTTTTTTTCTCTCTCTCTCTTTCTCCCTCCCTTCCCTCTCTAAAAATAAATAAATAAAATCTAAAAAAAAGTTCACACAAAGATATATTTTATTTATTTTTCACAAGGGAGGAAGAAAGAGAGAAACAGAGAAAGATATCATGTATGTGAGAGAGAAACATTAATCACTTGCTTTTTGTGTGCCTTACCTTATCAGGGATTGAAACTACAACATGCATAGTTGCCCTGACTGGTGACTTAACCAGCAACTATTTAGTAAATGGGATGATGCTGCAACAACTGAGCCACCTGACCAGGATGACATTGTTTTTACTTGGAACATATATGTGACTTCACATCACCTTGGCTTTATTGTGTAGTTCAAAAGCACTTTGCAGTGACAAAAAAATGTTCATATCAGCAGACAGCACCCAGGGGAAACCATTATGGAGGCTGCACACCACGTAGTCCAATATGAGCACAAGGTCTGATTCCAAGTATAGCAGGAGTCCATGGAAAGTTATATGGCAGAAATAATTACATTTAGATGCTTTCTCAATGTAAACCCCATAACGGTGAATACCAAAAAATGTCCTGAGTAGTATAATTTTTCCAGAATCATGTTGATAAATCTCAGACCTGATTTAATTAGTATTTCCAGCTACATTTTATATTTTTGATAATTTTGCCATGTCTGGGGTTTTCCAACAAACACATGCAACACCAGCCCCCAGTGTTTTCGGTTGTATGTCATATACCTGTGACAATGTCTCTAGAAAGCATTTCCAGTCCTCATCCCCAGTGAGCCAGCTGGGTCTTTGGAGACTCCAAAGCAACACAATGGCACTAATGTGTTCACAAAGCAAGTGTTTGTACACAGTTCTTCCTTGTGAAACCTGGGACCCTTGTTAACTTCCTAGGAATCTGTGGGAATAGCTGTGCCTGATGCATTTGTATAATAATGGAGGAGTCATGGGTGATAAGTCAAGAACCCTGAGAACATTTTATGGAAATCTGAGCAGAAAAAAACACCCAGTTAATGCAACTTTTAAAAAGTTAACTCCATTCCTAATTAAGAGAACAAAAACAGAAGAAATCTGGTACTTGCTCACATTCTAGAGAAAGATCCCTATCAAGTTTACTTTAGTGAAGAAGTAAAGTTGAGAGATCAAAATGTTTGCCAGCTGTCTCCACACTTTCTCAGGATATGTCCTTTGGGAAAGGCCATAATATAACTGTTTCCCTCGTCATAAATACTGAATCTGGCTTTCCCTCCAACAACTTTGCTCATTCAGCTGTGAGTATTCTCAGGTAACTTAAGTCATTACAGTGATCCCATGTGGGCAGCATTGCAGCCATTGCCAAGGTTTTTGTGTTGTGGTGTAGGGAAAATGTCAGGAGTAGTGGGTAGCTTTCCTGGTCAGAAGCAGTTTGTTCAGTATTAGAATCCTGCTGAGTCTGTCTATCATGTACCTCTGGTCAAGATTTGCAGAATAAGAACTGAGTGGTGGAGAACCAGCTACTCTACATTCTTATCATCCTGAGTTACTGAGGTGTCCTTTGTTTTTTTCTTAATGTTTAAGGTATATGTAGTTTTCCTCTGTACGTGATAAGAATAAATTTTAAAAATTATGGTGGTGTTCTATTCTGCGGCAAGGCCCAGGCACCCCCTAATGTTATCTGACTGAATACCAGACAACAACTTTACAAAGCTCCACACAGAAATTCATGGAGGAGCAGTTAGGTACAAATACTGTTTAGCCTTAGAAAGGTGGCAGATACACCAAAACAACAGTCAAATTCTGTCAGAGGTGAGAATGGACACAGAAATTCTGTACAGTCCGAATCTTAAGATGACAAGGGTTAGCCCATATTCCAGACTACAGTCTATGCAATCCTTGGGACACTCCAATAGTCTCATACTAGATCATACTCTGTTACACTCCCAATGATATCTAAGCATCCATTCTCTCTACCACCAGGCACTAAATGAAGGTGTACAAAGTCAGTTTTCACATATTTGTGGGAATATTAGAGAAAATGGTATGTTGTTTGACTTAACAGCAAGCTAAAACATCTTGCATTTTTGCTATAGTTTTCATGGAACTATGTTCCTTAGGTGTTTGTGTACCAGTCAGCTCCATTGTCCTTTCAGACCTTCTCAGACACTTACCCACTTGTTGGGAGCCATCCTGCCTGGTATCAGGGACTGCAGCCTCATTAGCAGACAATAAAATCCCATGACCAGTGAAAAGGCCTTGGGGATGTGAGCCACTAAGGAGACAGAACATTTCTTCCTGGCAGGAGCACAGCTCCTGCCTCCCTCACTTCCCCCTGCTAAGCCCTGGTTGATGGCTTATTAGGAAATGACAGGTAAGATCCCTCGAGGGAGGGGTGACCTAAGGCATGCACAGTCATAAGGGACCATCAAGGGAGGACTTGGAGATCTTCAGAGAAGGGACAGAAGGACAATCACCCCTTGGTTTGTCATAGCTTGAGTCCTCAATCTTTCTATAAAGTCTTCTAGTCTCCTGGTTGCTTTGCTCTCCCCACTGGACTCAGCCTGGGAACAGTGCCAGAGGTGGCTGCATCCTTCTTCTGGAGCAGTTGGCTCTCAGGGGCAATTCTGGCCAGAGAATGAATATATATTGTTTCCTTTGAGACTTGCTATGCCCTGTTGCTATGAAACAGACACTTGAGCCAAAGTCAACCCTGACCTGAGATAATCTCTGTGTTTCTCCAACTATTATCTGTAAATGAAGTCATGACTGAAGTCATGACTCACGACTGTAGCTTTTTGGACATTAGCTGATGAGCTTTACGTGCATACTATGTATCTCTGTATGAGGTGAACTCAATAAAAATGCAAGGAAAGAGGTGTTCAGGACCTTTCTCCTTTGAGGGACTGGTAATGTTTCCTCTCCAAGCAGATCACACATTGGGCATTTTTTCACATCTGCAATGACGCAGGAGGGCTTTGCTAGTAGAAGACACCCCATCACCCAAAATCACACCTAATAGCATCATCTATACACTAAATGGCAGATGTGATTAAGCTCTTCCAGCAGTTTTAGTGAAGCTTTTCACAAAACAAACCTAGACCACCAAGGTCAGAATCTTCAACCTTACTTCTTTTCATGAATTTCCACGGTGGATACCATTTTTCCCAGGGTCACAATCTAACAATGCCACTAGAACATGACTTGATTACATTCAGTTGCCATGTCAGCAGTTCTGCCAAAAATATCTAAAATGTCTCCTAGTAAGTGATATTAGTGTGCTTGTGCTGTCAAAATATAGTGCTATGTTGGTGGGTGAAAACAACATACTTTTTAACTTACAGTTCTGCATCCTGGAATTTTGAGATCAGGTGGTGGGCTGAATTGTCCTCCTGGGGACCATTTCCTTGTCTGCAGGTGAGAGTGTTTAAACTTCCTGTTCCCAGGTGTTTCCTCTATGCTTCTCTGTGACCTAACCATTTGGTAAAGGCTCTACTTTTATTGGATTAGGACACCCCCACATTAACTCACATAACATTATTCCCCTAAAAACTATGAATCCAAATAAAGGCACACTGTGAGGTAATGGGCCTTTAGACTCAATTTGTGAATTTGGAACACACATTTGAGCTCTTAACACATGCTCCTGCTTGTCTAAGGAGACTTACACAGAAATGAGGCTGCAGGTAGAAAGATATCCATATGTAATACATTCATGTGTGTCGTGGGTACAGCCACATATGAACTAAAAGTTCTTCCCCAATGACATTGCCACCAGCAGTCTCTGATGGTGGTTGCTTTCTGAATCAAGCCTCACATGAAATTTTCAATTGTTTCAGACCCAATCCTCATGGTGTCAAGCTGTCTAACACTATCACTGCACTGTGTGCAGTTTTTCTTTTACCAATATTATGTGTCAGATGTCAGCCATTTATCAGAGATGTGGATATTTTTCCATGCCAAGTGATTAGATACTGTACCTGGGTAGGGCTATATATCTTCATTAAATCTGCAAGTATTTGTCTCTTTGCTAATTCTCTTACCACTACAATGAAGACTTCAAAACATGATTAAATAAAAGAAAAACAATCAGTGTTTTTTTTCTTTTTATAAAATAAAGTGGATTTCTTTCATGAGCATGTTTTATGTACACTGTTTTTAAATTTCAGAGGCGTAAAATTCTCCAGAAATTGTCCTTTCATGTCAGTGGAGGCCAAAGCTCAGTAGCTCAGAAGGAATGTGGTGTTGTCTGACCTTTTGCAGTTCTCAATACTGGCCTGCAAGAACTTGAGAACAATTTGACATGTTTAAGTTTGTGTATTCCCATCCCATCGTTTGGGTTGCTTGTTGTGGAGTCATTGGGAAAATCCTTTCATACGGACTATTCATAAAGGAAGGTCTCTTGCTCCTAAGCTAAAAAGAAAATGCCTTTAAAACAACGATCATATAATTCTTCTTGATTAGCTATCTTATGATAGTACATTTAAAGGTCAGAAATTGTTTCAGTTTGGGCACGCTGTCTTTGTTCATGTGTCCCTGGAGAACTCTGAGTTCCTGTGGGTGCTCCACATTGTCATTCTTTCTGTGGTTATTGGTGATTTGTATATGAACTCTGAAGTATAATAAGCTTCCATAGTAGAGCTTACTGCAATACATTCTTTGTAGCACAAAAATGTAGCCTACTAAGACCTGAAATGGACAAAACAGTTTTGTGAAGGTCAAAGTGAATATGAAATGAAAAGTCCACTTTCTGTCAACAAGTACATTTCTCCCTGAAAATAGTAATGAATAGTATGAACCCTTCCAAACCACTCTGGAATCAGACTGTTTCATACAAAGCAGGCTTTAAGCAAACACCTTCTACAGTGTTCATAACATGAGGTCATTGTACTCATTTCAGTAGAAGATGAAATGAATGCTCTCTTTGATAATATGTACTGTTTCCAGCACTTCTTCTGAGGTAACTTTCTGCAATATCACTTCCATGGTAAGTCTGATAGTGAAAGAGCTACTAAAATCACTTTTCTGTCCTCAAATGAGTGAACAGATGCTTAAGACTATGTCGTCTTTAAAGTAGAATCAGCTTCTGCAGTACAGTTTTCCCCAAAGTATTCTTTCCTGTTAAAAGCAGAGGGAAGCTAAGAAATCCATGGATTGTGTAATACCCGACTTGGGCAAAATGGTTTTGTGAATGTCAAAATGAATAAGAAGCTATCAGTCCACTTTGTGTCACCAAGTGCATTTCTCTCTGATAGAACAGTAATGAATTGCTTTGACCCTTGCAAATCACTTGGGACTGAGCATGTTTTGTACTAAGTGAGTTCCAAACAAACTCCATCTACAGTGTTTATAACGCTAGGTCAATGTACTCCTTTCAGGAGAAGTTGAAATGAATGGTGTCTCTGGCAATACATACTGTTTTTAGCACTTCTGTTGAAGTATTTTTCTGAAATGTTACTTTAGTGGTACATTTGATAGCAAAAGAGCTACTGAATTACCTTTCTGTCAGCAAATGAGTGAACACATGCATAGCACTATGTCATCTATGAAATACAGCTAGCATCTATACCACAGTTTCCCCCAATGTATTTTCTCTAGGAGAAAAGCATAGCTTAACTAAGAAATGCATGTAGATTGTACAATGCAACTTTGACTGTACAGAATTGTGAAGGTTTAAGTGAATATGAACCTCAAAGTACACTTTAGGGGCTCCAAGTGAGTTCCACTCTGATAATACAGTAGTGGAGACTTTGCACTTTTCAAAATTACTCAGGAATTAAAATAAACGAAATGGAGTTAGTTTCCAACAAAAGCCATCTACACTGTTTAGCACCTTATGACTGCATTCATTTCAGCAGAAGATGAATTGTATCTCACATAGTATGGACTGTTTTCAGCACTCTGCTGAAATATCTTTCTTAAATATCAATTCCGTGGAGTGTGTGGTAGTGAAAGAGCTACTGAAATTATTTTTCATCAGCAAATGTATGAACGCTAACATAGGACTATGTGATCTTTGAAGGGGAATGAGCTTCTAGAGTAGACTTTTTTCCTAAGTATTTTTTCCAGAAGAAAAACATAGCCCCACTAGGACATGCAGGTACAGCCTACTACCTGATTTGGACAAACAGTTTTGTGACTATCGAAATGAATATGAAGCTAATAGTTCACTTTTGTCACTAAGTGCATTTATCTATGATAAAATAATAATGAATCATTTCAACCTTTATAAATAACTCCAGAATGAGACTGGTTAATACGAAGTGGCTTTTAAGTATTCATGTTCTGTGGTATTCATAACCCCAGGACAAAGTAGTCATTTCAGTAGAAGATAAAATGAATGGTGTCTCTGATAATACATACTGGTTTCTGAACTTCTGTTGAAGTGTCTTTCTGAAATATAACTTCTGTGGTAAGTTTGATAGTGGAAGAGATTCTGAAAACTCTTTTCTGTCCTCAAATCAATGAACAGATGCATAAGACTATGCCATCTTTAAAGCAGAATAAGCTTCTGCATTACATTTTCCTCCAAAGTATTCTTTCCTGAACAAAATCATAAGGAAGCTAAGACATGCATGGAATATGTAGAGTACCTGACTTAGGCAAAATGGTTTTGTAAATGTCAGAATGAATATGAAGCTAACAGTCCACTTTCTGTCACCAGTTACTTTTCTCTATGATAGAAGAGTAATGAATTGTTTGAACCCTTCCAAACAAGTCAAAAATGAACACGTTTTGTAAGAAGCAAGTTTCAAGCAAACTCTGTCTGCAGTGTTTATGACGTAGGTCAATGTACTCTTTTCAGTAGAAGTTGGAATGAATGGTATCTCTGGTAATACACATTGTTTTTAGCACTTCTGTTGAAATGTTTTTCTGAAATGTCACTTTCATGGTAAGTTTGATAGAGACAGAGCTACTGAATTACTTTTCTATTATCAAATGAGTGAACACATATATAGGGTTATGCCATCTGTGAAATAGTTTGAGCTCTAAACCACAGTTTTCTCCAAAGTATTCTTTTTTGTAGAAAAACATAGTCAATCTAAGACATGGAAGTCTGGCTGGCATACAACCTGATTTGGACAATTTTGTGAATGTGAAAAGGAACATGAACCTAAGAGTCCACTTTCTGTGCTCCAAGAGCTTTTCAATCTGATGAAACAGTAATGAATTGCTTGAGCCACTATAAATCATTTGGATATAAGAATGTTAGTATGAAGTAGGTTTTTAGCAAAACCAGTTTGCAGTGTTCATAAAGCCAGATCAATGTACTCATTACAGTAGAAGTTGAGATGAGTGCTATGTCTGAAAGTATATACTGTTTTTAGCACTTGTGTTGAGGTATCTTTCTGAAAAATGATCATTTCAGAGGAAAGTATGATAATGAAAGAACTACTGAAATCACTTTTCCATGGGCAAATGAGTGAATGGATGCACAGGACTATGTCATGTTTGAAATAGAGCTAGTTGCTATACCACCCTTTTCTCCAATGCATTCTTTCTAGGAGAAAAGCATAGCCAAACTAAGAAATGCATGGGCAATGTGATACCTGTGTTGGATTCTACCTGTTTATGAATGTCAAAGTGAGTATGAATATAACATTCCAATCTCAGTGCTCCAAAGGCATTTTACTCTGAAAATACAGTAGTGTGGAATTTGAAACATGCAAAATCAATCAGGAATCAGAATATTTTGTATGAAGCAGGTTTTCTGGAAATCCTCCTGACCCAATTATAATGACATTCAGAGGTAGTCATTTCAGCAGAAGATGAAATGTGTGGTGTCTCAGATAAAACATACTGTTTTCAGCACTGCTGTTGAAGTATCTTTCTGAAATATGATCAGTTCCATGGTAAGCTTGATAGCAAGAGTGATGAAAACTATTTTTCTATCAGCAAATGAGCTAATGCATGCATATAACTATGTGAGCTTTGATGGAGAATAAGCTTCTGTAGTACAGTTTTCTCTTCTGTATTCATTCCAGTAGGAAGGAGGAGCCAAGATAAGACCTGCATGTACAGTGTACTATGTGAGTTGAACTCTACAGGTTTGTGAATGCCTAAGTGAAAATTAATCTAACAGTACATTTTGGGAACTTCAAATGCATTTCACTATGACAATACAGTAGTGAAGTGTTTGTACCCCTCAAACAAAACTTCGGGAATGAAAGTATTTTATAACAAGCCGGTGTTCAACAGAAACTGTTTACAGTGTTTAATGCCACGTCAATGTACTCATTTCAGTAGATGAAATGAATGGTGTCTCAGATAATGCGGACTCTTTTCAGCATTCTGTTGGAGTATCTTTCTGCAGTATCACTTCTGTGGTAAGTTTGATAGGGAAAGAGCTACTGAAGTTATTTTCTGTTAGCAAATAAGTGAACTCATGCATGAATGGGGTTATGAAACCTTTTTAGAATAAGCTCCTTTACTAGTGTGTTCTGCAATGACTTCTTTCAAGCAGAAAAGCTTAGCCTAGTTAAGACAGGCATGTACAATTTAGTGCCTGACTTGGACACTTCAGGTTTCTGGATGTCTACATGAATAAGAACCTAACAGTACACTTTGGGTTTTCTAAGTGCATTCCTCTGTGATAATACAGTAGTTAAGTGTTTCTACCCCTCCAAATCACTTGGGAAAGAAAATATTTCAGACAAATTGGGTTTTGAATATAAACCATCTATAGTGCTTAATGCTAGGCCAATTTTTACTCATTTCAGTAGAAGATGAAATGAATGGTGTCTCCAATAAAACATACTCTTTAGAGCATTCTGATGAAGTATCTTTCTGAAATATCACTTCTGTGGTACATTTCATAGGGAAAGAGCAACTGAAATCAATTTTCTGTCAGCAAATGAGGGAACAGAGGCATAGGACTGTGCCATCTCTGAAGAAAAATAAGTTCCTACAGTATAGTTTTCTTCAATGTGTTCTATGTAGCAGAAATTCATAGTAAAACTAAGGCATGCATGTACAGTCTACTACCTGATTTGGCAAAAACAGTTTGATTAATGTCAAAAAGAAGATGAACCTAACAGCCCACCTTCTGTGCACTAATGGCATTTTACTCTAGTAACACTGTTAAGAATAGTCTGAACCCCTCCAAATCACTTGGGTAGGGGAATATTTCATACCATCACATTTTAAGAAAAATGGTAGGCATTGATAATGACTTTGGGTCAATGTACTCATTTCAGTATGAGATGAAATGAATGGTGTCTTTGATAACATATTCTGTTTTTAGCATTTCTGCTGAGATATCTTTCTGCAATATCACTTCTGTGGTAAGTTTGGATTGGAAAGAACTACTTTCCATTTGCAAATGAGTTAAGTTGCTTTACATCTGCAATGAGTGAACAAACACATTCATAGGACCTATGTGAACTTTGTAGGAGAATAAGCTTTACTCAAGTTTTAGTAATGATTTCTTTCATGAGAAACACCTAGCCTAGATGAGACAGGTGAGTACAATTTAGTTCCAAATTTGGAGAAAACAGTTTTGTGAAATTATACTGAGTATGAATCTAACAGTCCACTTTCTGTAACCAAGTACATTTCTCTCAGATTGAAAGGTAATGAACTGTTTCAATGCTTCCAAATCATTGGGAAATGAGATAGATTTGAACAAACAGGTTTAGGGACACACTATTTGAAGTGTTTATATGCTGTTCAAATTATTCCTTTCAGCAGAAGTTTAAATGAATGGTGTCTCCAGTGATAAATCCTGTTTTAACACTTCTATAAAAGAATTGCTCTGAAATGCCACTTTTCTGTTAATTTTGATAGGGAAAGAACTTCTGAAATCAATTTTATGTCCTCAATTGAGTGAACAGATGCCTAAGACTATGACACCTTTAAAGTAGAATAAATCTCTGCAGCATAGATTCCTCCAAAGTATTCAGTACAATAAAAAGAATAGGGAAGATAAGACATGTAGTATCTGATGTGGAAAATTCGGTTCTGGCAATGTGAAAATGACTATGAAACTAATAGTCCACTTTCCATAACCAAGTGCATTTCTCCCTAATTGAACAGCAATGAATTGTATCAATGCTTCCAAATCACTCAGAAATGAGACTGTTTTGAACAAAACAGGTTTAAGAAAGTAACTTTTTCAGGGTTTATAATGCTCAGTCAATGTACTCCTTCAGTGGAAGTTGAAATGAATGGTATCTCCAGTAATACATACTGTTTTAACACTTCTCTAGAAGTATGACTCTGAAATGCCACTTTTGTCACAATTTTGATAGAGAAAGAGGTTCTGAAAACAATTTTCTGTCCGCAGTTGAGAGAACAGATGCCTATATTATGTAATCTTTAAAGTAGAATAATCCTCTGAAGTACAGGTACCTAAAAAGTATTCTTTACTGTAAGGAGAATAGGGAAGATAAGACATGCATGTACTGTGTGGGATCTGACTTGGAAAAGACAGTTTTGTGAATGTGAAACCAAGTATGAACATAACAGTCTGCTTTCTGTAGCCAAGCGTATTTCTATCTGATTGAACTGTAATGAACTTTTTCAGTGCTTCCAAATCACTTGTAAATGACACTCTTTTCAACAAAACATGTTTCAGAAAATACCATCTGCAGAGTTCATAACACTCAGTCAATGTACTCCTTTCAGTAGAAGTTGAAATGAATGGTATATCCAGTAATACATAATGTTTTAACACTTCAATAGAGGTATTGCTGTGAAATGCCACCTTTGTCAAAATTTTGATAGTGAAAGAACTTCTAAAATCAATCTTCTGTCCTCAAATGTGTGAACAGATGCACTGAAACTATCTCATCTTTAAAGTAGCATAAACATCTGCAGTGCAGATTTATTGGAAGTATTCTTTCCTGTAAAAAGAATAAGGAATATAAGAGATGCATATACTGTGTAGTACTTGACTTGCCAAAACTGGTTTTCTAAATGTAAAACTGAGTATGATTCTAATATTCCACTTGTGCTATTCAAGTGCATTTCTCTGTGATTGAATTGTAATGAAATCTTTCTAAGCTTCCAGATCTCTCATAAATGAGACTGTTTTGAAGAAAACAGATTTAAGCAAGCACCCTGTGCAGTGTTTATTACCCTTACTCAATGGACTCCTTTCATTAGAAGTTGAAATGAATGGTGTCTCCAGTAATATATACTGTTTTAACATTTCTGTAGAAGTATTTCTCTGAAGTGCCACTTTTGTGGTAATTTTGATAGTGAAAGATCTTCTGAAATCAATTTTATGTCATCAGTTGAGAGAACAAATGCCTAATACTATGTCATCTTTAAAAAGAATGAACCTCTGCAGTAAAGATTCATTCAGAGTAGTATTTCCTGTAAAAAAGAATATAAAGATAAGACATATGTGTACTGTGTAGTACTTGACTTGGAGAAAACAGTTTTGACAATGTGAAACTGAGTATGATTCTAACAGTGTACTTTCTCTAACCAAGTGCATTTCTATCTGATTGAACAGTAATGAACAATTTCAATGCTTCCACATCACTCGTAAATTAGTCTTTTGAACAAAACAGGTTTAAGAGAACACTTTGGACAGTGTTTATAACCCTAATTCAATGCACTTCTTTCAGTAGAAGTTGAAATGAATTGTGTCTACAGTAATAAATATGGTTTTAACAGTTCTGTAGAAGTATTGCTCTGAAATGCCTTTTTTGTGATAATTTTGATAGTGAAAGATATTCTGAAATCAATTTCATGTCTTGACTTGAGTGAAGAGATGCCTAATAATATGTCATCTTTCAAGTAGAATAAAACTCTGCAATACATATTCATCCAAAGTATTCTTTCCTGTAAAAACAATAGGGAAAATAAGATATGCGTGTACTGTGTAGTACTTGACTTGGAGAAAACTTTTTTGTGAATGTGAAACTGAGTATGAATCTAACAATCCACTTTTTCTAACTAACTGCATTTCTATCTCATTTTACAGTAATGACAAGTTTCAATGCTTCTAAATGGCTCAGAAATGATACTCTTTTGAAGAAAACAGGTTCCAGCAAATACCTTGTGTAGTGTTTCTAACCCTTACTCAATGGACTCCTTTCAGTAGAAGTTGAAATGAATGGTGTCTGCAGTAATACATACTGTTTTAACACCTCTGTAGAAGAATTTCTCTGAAATGCCACTTTTGTGGTCATTTTGATTGTGAAAGTGCATCTAAGGTCAACTCTCAGTTACAATTGAGTGAACAGAGGCCTAACAGTAATTCACCTTTAAGTAGAATAAACCTCTTTAGTACAGATTCCTACAAAGTATTCTTTCCTGAAAAAAGAAGAGGGAAGATAAGCCATTTGTATACTGTATAGTACCTGACTTGCTGAAATCAGCTTTGTGAATGTGAAACTGAGTGTAAATCTAACAGACCACTTTCTGTAAATGAGTGCATTTCTCTCCGATTGAATGGTAATGAAATGTCTCAATCCTTCCAAATCATTTGGAAATGAGACTTTTAGAACACAACAGGTTTAAGAAAATAACTTCTTCAGTGTTTATACGCTCAGTCAATGTACTCCTTTCAGTAGAAGTTGAAATGAATGGTGTCTCCAGTAATACATAGTGTTGTAACACTTCTGTAGAAGTATTGCTCTGAAATGACATTTTTGTGGTAACTTTGATGGCAACAAAGCTTCTAAGGTTTCTCTTGTAATTGAGTTAACAGATGCCTAACACTAAATCATATTCAAGTAGAATAAATATCTTTAGTACAGATTCCTCTAAAGTATTCCTTCCTTTAAAAAGAATTGGGAAGATAAGACATGCATGCACTGTGTATTACCTCATTTGGAGAAAATGGTTCAGTAATGTAAAACTGAATATGAATCTAAGAGTCCACTTTCTGCAAACAAGTACAGTTCTCTGTGATTGAATGGTAATGAGCTGTTACAATGCTTCCAAACCACTTGGAAATAACACGTTTGAGAACAAAACAGCTTTTTAGAAAATAGCTTCTCCAGTGTTTATGAAGCTTCCTCAATGAACTCCTTTCTGTAGATGTTGTAATGAATGGGGCCTCCAGTAATACATACTGTTTTAACACTCCTGCAGAAGAATTGTTCTGAAAGGCCACATTTGTGGTAATTTTGATAGTGAAAGAGCTTCTAACATCAATTTTCTGTTACAATTGATGAACAGAGGCCTAACACTAATTCATCTTTAAGTAGAACTAACCTCTGCAGTATACATTCCTCCAAAATGTACTTTCCTGTAAAAACAATTGGGAAGATAAGATATGTGTACCTTGTAGGACCTGACTTGGAGGAAAGGGTTTTCTGAATGTGAAACAGAGTGAGTCTAACAGTGCACGTACTGTAACCAAGTGCATTTCTCTCTGATTGAATGGTAATGAACTGTTTCAATGCTTCTAAATCACTCAGAAATGAGACTCTTTTCAACAAAAGAGATTTAAGGAAGCACCTTCTATTGGGTTTATAACACTAGTCAATGTGCTCCTTTCAGAAGAAGTTGAAATGAATGGTATCTCCAGTAATACATACTGTGTTAGCATTTCTGTAGAAGTATTGCTCTGAAATATCAGTTTGTTGCAATTTTGATAGCAAAAGATCTTCAAAGATAAATTTTGTTTTACAATTGAGTGAACAGATACCTTAAATTAAGTGGTCTTTAAATAGAATTAACCTCAGCAGTTCAGAGTCCTTCAAAGTATTCTTACCTGTAAAAAGTATTGGGTAAGCCCTGGCTGGCCATAGCTCAGTGGATTGAGTGTGGGCTGTGAACCAAAGTGTCGCAGGTTCGATTCCCAGTCTGGCCACATACCTGGGTTGCAGGCCACGGCTCCCAGCAACCGCACATTGATATTTCTCTCTTTCTCCCTCCCTTCCCTCTCTAAAAATAAATAAATAAAATCTTTTAAAAAGTATTGGGTAAATAATATATGCATGTACTGTGTAGTATCTGACTTCGATATAACAGTTTTGTGAATGTGAAACTGATTATGAATCTAACAGTCCACTTTCTGTAAATGAGTGAATTTCTCTGTGATTGAATGTGTTTTTAATGTTTCAATGCTTCCTAATCACTCAGAAATGAGGCACTTCAGAAAAAACAGGTTTAGGAAAATAACCTCTTCAGTGTTTGTAAATCTCCATTCATGTATTCCTTTCAGTAGAAGTTGAAATGAATGGTGTCTCCAGTAATACATACTGCTGTAACACTTCTGTAGAAGTTTTTGTCTGAAATGCTCCTTTTGTGGTAATTTTGATAGATAAAGAACTTCAAAGATCAACTTTCTGTTACAATTTAGTGAACAAGAAGCCTGAAACTAATTCATCTTTAAGTACAATAAACCTCTTAGTACAGATTCCTCCTTGGTATTGTTTCCTTTCAAAAGAATAGGGAAGATAAAACATGTGTGTACTGTGTAGTACCTGACTTGGACAAAACAGTTTAGTGAATGTGAAAATGAGTATGAATCAAGCAGTCTACTTTCTGTATCCAAGTACATTTCCCTCTGATTGAATGATACTGAGCTGTTTCAAAACTTCAAATCACTTGACAGAAGACTCTCTTTAGCAAAACAGATTTAAGTAAACACCTTGTACTTCGTTTATAACATTAGTCAATGTACTCCTTTAAGTAGAAGGTGAAAGAAATAGCATCTGTATTAATACATAATGTTTTAACACTTCTGTAGCAGTATTGCTCTGAAATGTCACTATTGTAGTAATTTTAATAGAGAATGAGGTTCTAAGAACAACTTTCTGTTACAATTGAGTGAACAGATGCATAACACTGTGTCATCTTTAGTAGAATAAACATCTGCAGTACAGACTCCTGCAAAGAATTCTTTCCTGCAAAAGGAATAGGGAGGATAAGACATGTGTGTATTGTGCAGTAACTGACTTGGAAAGCATAGTTTTGTGAATGTGAATCTGAGTATGTATTTAACAGTCCCCTTTCTGTAAACAAATGCATTCCTCTCTGACTGAATGATAAAGAAATGTTTCTACCTTACAAATTGCCCCAGAATGAGTCTCTTTAGAACAAAAATGATTTAAGAAAATAACTTCATCAGTGTTTATAATGTTCAGACAATGTACTTCTATCAGTAGAAGTTGAAATGAATGGTGTCTTCAGTAATACATACTGTCTTAACACTTCTGCAGAAGTATTGCTCACAAATGCCACTTTTGTGGTAATTTTGGTAGTGAAAGAGATTCTAAGAACAACTTTCTGTTACACTTAAGTGAACAGATGCACAACACTCTGTCATCTTTATGTAGAATAAACTTCTGCAGTACAGATTCCTCCAAAGTATTCTGTCCTTCGAAAGAACAGGGAGGATAAGACATGTGTGTATTGTGTAGTACCTGACTTGGAGGAAACAGTTTTGTAAATGTGAAACTGAGTGTGAATCTAACAGTTTACTTTCTGTAAATAAGTGAATTTCTCTGTGATTGAAAAGTAGTGACATGATTAAATCCTTCCAAATCCTTTGGAAATGAGACACTTCAGAACAAAAAAGGTTTAAGGAAATAACTTCTTCAGTGTTTATAATGTTCAGTCAATGTACTCCTTTGAGTAGAAGTTGAAATGAATGATGCTTCCAGTAATACATACTGTTTTAACACTTCCGTAGAAGAATTGTTCTGAAATGCCACTTTTGTGGGAATTTTGACAGTGAAAGGGCTTCTAACATTAATTTTCCATTCCAATTGAGTGATAGAGACTTAACACTATGTCATCTTTAAGTAGAATTAACCTCTGCAGTCAGATTACTCCAAAATATTCTTTCATGTAAAAAGAATATGGAAGATAAGACATGCATGTACTCTGTAGTACCTGACTTGGAGAAAACAGTTTTGTGAATGTGAAACTGAGTATGAATCTAACAGTCCACTTTCTGTAAGTGAGTGCATTCCTTTTAATTGAATGGTAATAAACTGTTTCAATGCTTCCAAATTACTTGGAAATGAGACTGTTTTGAAAAAAAAAAGGTTTCAGAAAATAATTTCTTCAGTGTTTACAACACTCAATCAATGTAGTCCTTTCAGTAGAAGTTGAAATAAATGGAGTCCAGTAATAACTACTCTTGTAACACTTCTGTAGAAAAATTTCTATGAAATGCCACTTTTGTGGTAAGTTTGATAGTGAAAGAGCTTCTAACATCAACTTTCTGTTACAATTGAATGAACAGAAGCCTAACACTATGTTATCTTTAAGTAGAAATAACCTCTGCGGTACAGGGGTTCCTCCAAAGTATTCTTTCATGTAACAGGAATATAGAAGATGAGAGATGTGTGTACTGTGTAGTACCTGACTTGGAGAAAAAGGTTTTGTGAATGTGAAACTGAATAGCAATCTAACAGTACGTGTTCTATAAACAAGTACATTTCTCTCTGATTGAATGGTAATGAATTGTTTCAATGCTTCCAAATCACTTAGAAATGAGATTCTTTTGAATGAAACAGGTTTAAGGGAGCACCTTATACTAGGTTTATAGCATTAATCAATGCACTCCTTTCCCTAGAAGTTGAAATGAATGGTGTCTGTATCAATACATACTGTTTTAATACTTCTGTAGAAGTATTGGTCTGGAGTGCCACTTTTATGGTAATTTTGATAGTGAAAGATTTGAAAGAGCAACTGTGTGATACAATTGAGTGAACAGATGCATAATACTATGTCTTGCTTAAGTAGAATAAACCTCTGCAGTACAGATTCCTCCGAAGTATTCTTTCCTGCAAAAAGAATAGGGAAGATAGACATGTGTGTACTGTGTAGTACCCGACTTGAAGAAAATGGTTCTGTGAATATGAAACTGAGTATGAATCTAACAGTCCACTTTCTGTAAATGAGTGGACTGATTGGACTGATTGCATTCCTATCTGATTGGATGGTAAAGAAATGTTTCAATGCTTCCAAATTGCTTGGAAATGAGTCTCTTTAGAACAAAACAGGTTTAAGAAAATAATTTGTTCAGTTTTTATAATGTTCAGAAAATGTACTTCTATCAGTAGAAGTTGAAATAAATGATGTGTCTAGTAATACATACTGTTGTAACACTTCTGTGGAAGTACTGATCTGAAATGCCACTTTTGTGGTAATTTTTATAGCGAAAGACCTTAGAAGATCTTAGAAGAATGATCTTAGAAGTAAGATCAACTTCCTGATACAACTATGTGAACAGAAGCCTCACACTAAGTCATTTTTAAGTAGAATAAACTTCTTTAGTACAGGTTCCTCGAAAATATTCTTTCCTTTATAAAGAATAGGGAAGATAAGACATGTGTGTTCTCTTTAGTACCTGATCTGCTGAAAATGGTTTTGTAAATGTGAAACTGAGCATGAATCAAACAGTCCACTTTCTGTAAACAAGTACATTTCTCTGATTGAATGGTATTGAGCTGTTTCAACACTTCCAAATCACTTGGACATGAGACTCTTTTAAACAAATGAGGTTTAAGGAAACACCTTGTACTGGGTTTATAACATTAGTCAACGTACTCCTCTCAGAAAAAGTTGAAATAAATAGCATGCATATTAATACATACTGTTTTTACGCTTCTGTAGAAGTATTGCCCAGAAATGCCACTTTTGTCATAATTTTGATAGTGAAAGAGCTTCTAAGAACAACTTTCTGTCACAATTGAGTGAACAAAGGCATAACACTATTTGATCTTTAAGTAGAATAAGCCTCTGCAGTAGAGATTCCTCTAAAATATTCATTCTTGAAAAAAGAATAGAGAACATAAGACTGTGTGTAATGTGTAGTACCTTCTAGGGGACCGGTCTGTTTCAGTCTGGCAAATGTGACTTAGCTCTGTATGGAAAACCTACAGAAGGGAAGTGGTGGGCAGGAGCCAGACCTTCAAGCTGATTTTTCACATGGGAATCAGGCCTAGAAAATGCATACTGACTCTTATGACTTGTTCTTGCTAAAACTCCATCACCCTGGTCTAAAACAACAAATGTGTATTATCTATCTTCAAGATAATTTCCAAAGCCTGTGTGAATTCACACAAGGACAGACCTAATCAACTCACCACCATTCCCCTCTGTGTGTTATTTTCATTTCTTTGATTGTACTTAAAATGTAGACAATAATATTCTATGTAATAGATAATAAATCTTTCTCTGATGTAAGACCCAAGAAAAACAGTAAAAGCCTATCTAGGCAAGGGTCAAGGCACTCTCCTCTTAAGAGAGTAGTCAAGTCACTCATAGATTCTGCTTGAGAGAGTAGCTGTGCCATCCACCTTTTCTCCACAGGATTGCTGTCAACTGTGCATTTATTTTCTCTTTCAGCCACAACAAGAGGACTCTGCTGGCCAGTCCACCACAGTATCTGACTTGGAAAAACTGTTTTGAGGAAGTGAAACTGACTATGAATATAAGATGCAACTTTCTGTAAAAGAGTGCATTCCTCTTTGATTGAACAGTAAAAAAATGTTTCAATGCTTCCAAATAGTTCAGAAATGAGTCTTTTTAAAACAAAACAGGTTTAAGAAAATAACTTCTTCAGTGCTTATAACACTCAGTCAATGTACTCCTTTCAGCAGAAGTTGAAATGAATGGTGGCTCCAGTAATACATACTGTTTTAACACTCCTGTAGAAGAATTTTTCTGAAATGCTACATTTGTGGTAATTTTGATGGTGAAAGAGCTTCTAAGATCATCTTTCTGTTACAATTCAGTGCAAAGAGGGCTAACACTATTAATCTTTAAGTAGAATAAACCTCTGCCATACAAATTCCTCCAAAATATTATTTCCTTTATAAAGAATAGGGAAGATAAGACACGAGTGTACTGTTAGTCCCTGACTTGGAGAAAATTGTTTTGTGAATGTGAAACTGAATATGAATCTAACAGTCCACTTTCTCTAACCAAGTACATTACTCTCTGATTGAATGGTATTGAACTGTTTTAATGTTTCCAAATCACTGGGCCATGAAACTCTTTTGAACAAAACAGGTTTAAGAAAACACCTTCTACTGTGTTTATAACATTAGTCAATGTTCTCCTTTAGGTTGAAGTTGAAAAGAATGGTGTCTGTATTAATACATACTGTTTTAACACTTCTGTAGAAGTGTTGCTGTGAAATGCCACTTTCATTGTAATTTTTAGAGTGAAAGAGCTTCTAAGAACAACTTTCTGTTACAATTGATTGAAGAGATGTATAACACTATCTGACCTTTAAGTAGAATAAACCTCTTTAGTACAGATTCCTCTAAAGTATTATTTCCTTTAAAAAGAATAGGAAAGATAAGACATGTGTGTACTGTGTATAACCTCACTTGGAGAAATGGTTTTGTGAATGTCAAAGTGAGTATGAATCAAACAGTTTACTTCTTGTAACCAAATGCATTTCTCTCTGATTGAACGGTATTGAGCTGTTTCAATGCTTCCAAATCACTTAGAAATGAGGTTCTTTTGAACAAAATACGTTTAACAAAACACCATGTATTGGGCTTATAACATTTGTCATTGTTCTCCTCTCAGAAGAAGTTGAAATAAATGGCATCCATATTAATACATACTGTTTTTACACTTCTGTAGAAGTGTGAAATGTCACTTTTGTCATAATTTTGATAGAGAATGGGCTTCTGAGTACAACTTTCTGTTACAATTGAGAGAACAGATGCATAACACTATTTTATCTTTTAGTAAAATAAACCTCTACAATATAGATTCTTTGGAAGTATTACTTCCTGCAAAGAGAATAGAGAAGATATGACTCTGTGTACTGTGTAGTACCTCACTTGGAAAAATGGTTTTGTGAATGTGAAACTGAATATGAATCTATGAGTCCATTTTCTATAAATGAGTGCATTCCTCTCTGATTGAATGGTAAAGAAATCTTCCAAAGCTTCAAAATCATACAGAAATGAGTCCCTTTAGAACAAAACAGGTTTACCAAAATAACTTCTTTAGTGTTTATAATGCTCAGTCAATGTACTCCTTTCAGTAGAAGTTGAAATGAATGGTCCTCTAATAATACATACTGTTTTAACACTGCAGGAGAAGAATTGATGAGAACTGCCATATTTGTGGTAATTTTGATACTGAAAGGGCTTTGGGATCATCTTTCTGTTACAATTGAATGAATAGATGACTAACACTAAGTCATCTTTAAGTAGAAATAACCTCTGCAGTGCAAACTCCACCAAAGTATTTTTTCCTGTAAAAACAATTAGGGAGTTAAGACATAGGTGTACTGTGTAGTATCTGACTTGAAGAAAATAGTTTTGTGAAATTGTGACTGAGTATGAATTTCACTGTCCACTTTCTATAAACAAGTGAATTTCTGTGTTGAATGATATTGAATGCTTTCAACACTTCCAAATAATTTTCAAATGATACACTTTAGAATAAAAGAGGTTTAAAAACAACTTCTTCAGAGTTTATAACATTCAATCAATGTAATTTTTTCAGTAGATGTTGAAATGAATGGTATCTCATGTAATACTTAATCTTTTAGCACTTCTGTAGAAGTATTGCTCTGAAATACCACCTTTGTGGTAATTTTGAAAAGAAAGAGTTTCTAAGATTAACTTTCTGTTACAATTCAGTGAAGAGACATCTATTGCTATGTCATCTTTTTGTAGAGAAAACCTCTGCAATACAGATTCCTCAAAAGTATTCTTTTCTATAAAAAGAACAGGGAAGTTAAGAAATGTGTACATGGAGCAGTATTTGACTTGGAGAAAATGGTTTTGTGAATGTGAAACAGTATGAATCTCACAGTCCATTTTCTGTAACCAAGTGCATTTCTCTCGTATTGAACAATAATGAACTGGTTCAACACTTATAAAACACTTGGAAATGAGACACTTTTGCACAAAACGGGTTTAAGAAAACAACTTGTACAGTGTTTATAACATTACTAAATGTACTCCTTTCAGTAGTAGTTGAAATGAATGGTGCCTGCAGTAATACATACTGTTACAGAATGACAAATAAATTTTCTGTAACACTGAATGACCAATATGGTCAACATTAAGTTATATTTAAGTAGAATAAATCTCTTTAGTATAGATTCATCTGAAGTATTCTTTCCTGTGAAAAGAATAGGGAAGTTAAGACATGTGTGCACATAACAGTATCTGATGTGGAGAAGATGGTTTTGTGGATGAGAAATTGAATATGAATCTAACAGTCCATTTTCTGTAACAGGGTAAGGGTTAGGATTAGTGTTAGGGCTATGGTTAGGGTTAGGTTTAAGGTTAGGGTTAGGATGTGGGTTACAGTTAGGGTTAGATAAAACAGGTTTAAGAAAGTTACTTCTTCAGTGTTTATAGAGCTGAGTCAATGTACTCCTTTCAGTAGAAGTTAAATGAATGGGGTGTCCAGTAATACATACTGGACACTTTTAACACTTCTATGAATGTATTGTTCTGAAATGCCTGTTTTGTGGTAATTTTCTTAAAAAAAAGAGCTTCTAAGATCGACTTTCTCTTACAATTGAGAGCACAGACACATAATACTAAGTTATGTTTCAGTAGAATACACATCTTTAGTACAGATTCATCCAAAGTACTTTTTCCTGTAAAAAGAATAGGGAAGTAAAGAAATGAGTGGACATTGCAGTATGTGACATGGAGAAGATGGTTTTGTGAATATGAAACTGAGTATGAATCCAACAGCCCATTTTATGTAACCAAGTGCATTTCAATCATATTGAATAGTAATGAACTGTTTCAATGCTTACAAACCCCTTGGAAATGAGAGGCTTTTGAAAAAAAAAAACAGGTTTAAGAAAACAACTTGGATAGTGTTTATAACATTACTCAATGTAGTCCTTTCAGTAGTAGTTGAATGGTGCCTCTAGTAATATATACTGTTTTGACACTTCTGTAGAAGTACTTCTCTGAAATGTCACTTTTGTGGTAATTTTGATAGCAAAAGAGCAACTATGATACATTTCCTGGAAAACTGATTTACCAAGATGCTTATCACTAAGTTCTGATTAAATAGAATAAATTGCTTTAGTACATATTCATTCCAAGTATACTTCCCAGTGAAAAGAATAGGGAAGTAAAGACATGTGTATATGTAGTAGTATGTGACTTGAAGAAGACCATTTCGTGAATGTGAAACTGAGTGTAAATCTAACAGTCCATTTTCTGTAATCAGGGTTTGGGTTAGCTTTAGAGTATGGTTAGAGTTACAGTTAGATTTAAGGTTAGGGTTAGGGTTAGGGTTAGGAAAAAGCAGGTTTGAAAATGTAACTTCTTCTGTGTTTATAGAGGTCAGTCAATGTACTCCTTTCAGTAGAAGTGAAATGAATGGTGACTCCAGTCTGTGACAATTGAGTGAACAGAGGCCTATCTAAATGTCTTCTTTAAGTAGAGTAAAACACAGCATTGGAGTTTTCTCTAAATTATTTCTGATGGAAAAAGAATACTGATCATAAGAGATGAGTATACTGTGCACTTCTTGACCAGAAGAAACGGTTTTGCCAGTGTGAAACTGAGTATGACTCTGAGTCTAATTTCTATAAACAAGTGCATTTCTATGAAGGGTAATGACCTATTTCAATGCACCCAAGTCACTTGGAAATGACACTGCTTAGAAAAAAACAACTTTAAAAAAGTAACTTCTTCAGTGTTTATATAGCTCAGTCAATGTACTCCTTTTAGTAGAAGTGAAATGAATGGTGTCTCCAGTATTACATACTGTTTTAACACTTCTGTAGAAGTATTGCTCTGCAATGCCTGTTTTGTGGTAATTTTCTGAAAAAAAGAGGGTTTAAGATCTACTTTCTGTTACAATTGAGAGCACAGGCACATAATACTAAGTCATGTATAAGTAGAATACACCTCTTTAGTACAGGTTCATCCAAAGTACTCTTTCCTGTAAAAAGAGTAGGGAATTTAAGAAATGAGTGAACAGAGCAGTATCTGACCTGGTGAAAATGTTTTACTGAAAGTGAGACAGAGCATGAATCTAATAGCCCATTTTCTGTAACCAAGTGAATTTCAATAATAATAAACAGTAATGAACTGTTTTAATGCTTACAAATCATTTGGAAATAGAGGCTTTTGTACAAAACAGGTTTAAGAAAACAACTAGTACAATTTTTGTAACATTACTCAATGTACTCCTTTCAGTAGTAGTTGAAATGAATGGTGTCTGCAGTAATACATACTGTTTTAACATTGCTGAAGAATTACTTCTGTGAAATGTCACTTTTGTGGTAATTTTGATAGTGAAAGACCAACTAAGATAAATTTTTTGGAACATTGATTTACCAACATGCTTAACATTATGTTATGTTTAAATAGAATAAATCTCTTTAGTGCAGATTCATCCAAAGTATTCCTTCCAGTGAAAGGAATAGGAAAGTAAATACGTGTATGTACGTAGCAGTATCTCACTGGAGAAGACAGTTTTGTGAATGTGAATCTGAGTATGAATCAAACAGTCCATTTTCTGTAATCAGGGTTAGGGTTAGCATTAGCGTATGGTTAGGGTTAGGAAGGATTTAAAGTTAGGGAAGCATTAGAGTGACATTTAAAAAAAAACAGGTTTGTGAAGGTAACTTCTTGAACGTTTATAGAGCTCAGTCAATGTACTCCTTTCAGTAGAAGTTGAAATGAATGGTGTCTCCAGTAATACATACTCTCTTAAAACTTCTGTAGAAGTGTTGCTCTGAAATGTCTATTTTGTGGTAATTTTCTTAAAAAAGAGCTTCTAAGATAAACTTTCTCTTACAATTTAGAGCACAGAGACATAATAATCAGTCATGTTTCAGTAGAATACACATCTTTAGTAGAGATTTATCCAAAGTACTCTTTCCTGTGAAAAGAATAGGGAAGTTAAGACACAAGGGTACCGAGCAGTATTTGACCTGGAGAAGACAGTTTTGTGAATGTGAAACTGAATATGAATCTAAATCAGCTCATTTTCTGTAACCAAGTGCATCTCAA
Source organism: Phyllostomus discolor (assembly GCF_004126475.2). Taxonomy (NCBI): domain Eukaryota; kingdom Metazoa; phylum Chordata; class Mammalia; order Chiroptera; family Phyllostomidae; genus Phyllostomus; species Phyllostomus discolor. The sequence goes on from NC_040905.2 coordinate 127,248,546, forward strand.
CCATATTGAACAGTAATGAATTCTTTCAATGCTTACAAATCACTTGGAAATGAGAGGATTTTGCACAAAACATGTTTAAGAAAACAACTTTTACAGTGTGTATAACATTACTCAATGTAGTCCTTTCAGTAGTAGTTGAAATGAATGTTGTCTCCACTAATATATACTGTTTTAATACTGCTGAAGAATTACTTCTCTGAAATGTCATTTTCTGGGTAATTTTGATAGGAAAAGAGCAAGTAAGAAAAATTTTTCATAACATTGATTGACCGAGGTGACTAACACTAAGTTACGGTTCAATAGAATAAAACTCTTTAGTATAGATTCATCCAAAGTATTCTTTCCTGTGAAAAGAATAGGCAAGTTAAAACGTGTATATGTAGCAGTGTGTGACTTGGAGAAGATGGTTTTGTGAATGTAAAATTGAGTATGAATCTAACAGTCCATTTCTTGTAACCAGTGTTAAGGTTAGGGTTAGGTTAGGTTTAGGGTTAGTGTTAGGTTTAAGATTAGGGTAAAGTTTAGGGTTAGGTTTCAGGTTAGGGATAGGGTTAGGTTTAAGGTTAGGGTTAAGGTTATGGTTAGGATTAGGGATTGGAAAAAAACAGGTTTAAGAAAGTAACTTCTTCAGTATTTATACATCTCAGTCCATGTACTCCTTTCAGTAGAAGTGAAATGAATGTTGTCTCCAGTAATACATACTGTTTTAATACTTCTGTGGATGTATTGCTCTGAAATGCCACTATTGTAGTAATTTTGATAGCAAAAGAGCCTCTAAGATCAACTTTCTGTGATAATTGAGTGTACAGAGGTCTAACTCAATGTGTTGTTTACGTAGGGTAAAACACGGCAGTACAGTTCACTCTAAAGTATTTTTCATGGAAAAAGAATACTGAACATAAGACATATGTGTACTGTGTAGTACTTGACCTGGAGAAAACCATTTGGGAAATGTGAAACTAAGCATGAATCTAAGAGTCTAATTTCTATAAACAAGTGCATCTCTCTCTTTTTTTAAAGATTTTATTTATTTATTTGTAGGTAGGAAAGGAAGGGAGAGAGAGAGAGAGAGAGAGAGAGAAACATCAATGTGCGGTTGCTGGGGGTTATGGCCTGCAACCCAGGAATGTACCCTGGCTGGGAATTGAACCTGGGACACTTTGGTTCCCAGCCCGTGCTCAATCCACTGAGCTACGCCAGCCAGGGCTTAACAAGTGCATATCTCTGAATGAAGGGTAATGACCTGTTCGAACACATCCAAGTCACGTGGAAATGACACTCTTTAGAAAAAAACAAGTTTAAGAAAGTAACTTTTTAGTGCTTATAGACCTCAGTCAATGTACTCCTTTCAGTAGAAGTTGAAAAGAATGGTGTCTCCAGTAACACATAGTGTTTTAACACTTCTGTAGAAGTATTGCTTTGAAATGCCTGTTTTGTGGTAATTTTCTTAAAAAAGAGTTTCTAAGATCAACTTTCTCTTACAATTGAGAGGACAGACACATAATACTAAGTCATGTTTCAGTAGAATACACATATTTAGTACAGATTCATTGAAAGCACTCTTTCCTGTAAAAAGAATAGGGAAGTTAAAACATGAGGGTACTGAGCAGTATCTGACCTTGAGAAGACATTTTTGTGAATGTGAAACTGAGTATGAATGTAACAGCCCATTTTCTGTAACCAAGAGCATCTCAGAAATATTGAACAGTAATGAACTCTTTCAATGCTTACAAATTATTTGGAAATGAGAGGCTTTTGAACAAAACAGGTTTAAGAAAACTTGTACAGTGTTTATAACATTACTAAATTTACTCCTTTGAGTAGAAGTTGAAATGAATGGTGTCTCCAATAATACATACTGTTTTAACCCTTCTGAAGAATTACTTCTCTGAAATGTCACTTTTGGGGTGATTTTGACAGTGAAAGAGCAACTAAGATAAATTTTCTGTAACATCCTGATTTACCAGGATGCTTAACAGTAAGTTATGATTAAATAGAACAAATCTCTTTAGTACAGAATAATGAAAAGTATCCTTTCCTGTGAAAAGAATTGGGAAGCGAAGACATGTGTGTATGTAGCAGTATCTGACTTGGAGAAGACAGTTTTGTGAATGTGAAATTGAATATGAATCTAACAGTTCATTTTCTATAACCAGGGTTAGGGTTAGGGTTATGCTTAGGGTTAGCACTACATTTAAGTTTAGGGTTTGGGGTAGGGTTAGGGTTAGGTTTAGGTTTAACATTAGGGTTAGGGTCAGTTTTTGGGACATTAAAAATGTTTAGTAGAGTGTCTTATTCAGTGTTTATACATCTCAGTAAATGTACTCCTTTCAGTACAAGTGAAATGAATGGTGTCTCCAGTAATACATACTCTTTAAACACTTCCATAGAAGTACTGCTCTGACATCCCACTTTTGTGGTAATTTTGTTGAAAAAGAGCTTCTAAGATCAACTTTCTCTTACAATTGAGAGCAAAGACAGATAATACTAAGTTATATTTAAGTAGAATAAATATCTTTAGTACAGATTCATACAAAGTACTCTTTTCTGTAAAAAGAATACAGAAGTTAAGGAATGTGTGTACAGAAAGTATCTGTCTTGGAGAAGAGAGTTTTGTGAATGTGAAACAGAATATGAATCTAACAGTCAGTTTTCTGTAACCAAAGTCATTTCTGTAGTATTGAGCAGTAAAGAACAGTTTCCACACTAACAAATCACTCGGTAATCAGATGATTTTGAATGAACCAATTTTAAGAAAACACCTTGTAGAGTTTTTATATCATTACACAATGTACTCCTTTCAGTAGGTAATGAAATGAAAGGTGTCTCCAGTAATAAATATTGTTTTAACACTTCTGTGGATGTATTGCTCTGATATGCAACTTTTGTGGTAATTTTGATAGCAGAAGAGCCTCTAAGATCAACATTCTATTACAAATGAGTGAACAGAGGCCTACCTAAATGTCTTCTTTAAGTAGAGCAAAATAAGGCAGTACAGTTTTCTCTAAAGTATTTTTGATGGGTAAAGAATACTGAGGATACTACGTGCCTGTACTGTGTAGTACTCGATCTGGAGAAAACGGTTTTGGGAATGTGAAGCTGAGTATAAATATAAGAATCTAATTTTGATAAACAAGTGCATTCCTCTGCTTGAAGGGTAATGACCTACTTCAACACATGTACGTCACTTGGAAATAACAATCTTTAGAAAAAAAACAGGTTTAAGAAAGTAACTTCTTCAGTGTTTATATATCTCATTCAATGTACTCCATTCAGTAGACGTGAAGTGAATGGTGTCTCCAGTAATACATACTGTTTTAACCCTTCTGTAGAAGTACTGCTCTAAGCCCTGACTGGCATAGCTCAGTGGATTGAGCTCGGGCTGTGAACCAAAGTGTCGCAGGTTCGATTCCCAGTCAGGATACATGCCTGGGTTGCAGACCATGACCCCTAGAAGGTGCACATTGATGTCTCTCTCTCTCTCTCTCTCTCTCTCTCTTTCTCCCCGCCCTTCCATCTCTAAAAATAAATAAATACAATCTAAAAAAAAAGAGCTTCAAAGATCAATTTCCTCTTACAATTGAGCACATAAACCCTTAACACTAAGTCATGTTTAAGTAGAATAAACATCTTTTGTACAGATTCTTCCAAAGTACTCTTTCCTGTAAAAAGAGTAAGGAAGTTAAAATGTGTGTATGGAGCAGTATCTGACTTGTGGAAGATGGTTTTGTGAATGTTAAACAGTATGAAACTAACAGTCCATTTTCGGTAACCAAGTGCATTTCTCTCATATTGAACAGTAATGAATTGTTTTTTTTTAAATATTTTATTTATTTATTTTTAGAGAGGGAAGGGAGGGGGAAAGAGAGAGAGAGAGAAACATCAATGTGTGGTTGCTGGGGGCCATGGCCTGCAACCCGGGCATGTGCCCTGACTGGGAATCGAACCTGTGATGCTTTGGATCACAGGCCACACTCAATCCACTGAGCTACACCTGCAAGGGCTAGTAATGAACTGTTGGAACACTTACAAATCACTCAGTAATGAGATGCTTTTGAACAAAATAGGTTTAAGAAAACAACTTTTACAGTGCTTATAACATTACTCAATGTAGTCCTTTCAGTAGTAGTTGAAATGAATGGTGTCTCCAGTAATACATAATTTTTCAACACTTCTTTAGAAGTTCTTCTGTGAAATGCTACTTTTGTGGTAATTTTGATAGGGAAAGAGCAACTAAGACAAATTTTCTGGAAAATTTATTTGCCAAGATGCCTAACATTAAGTTATTATTAAATAGAAAAAATCTGTTTAGTACAGATTCATCCAAAGTATTCTTTCCTGTGAAAAGAATAGGGAAGTTAAACATACATGTAAGTAGTATATCTGACTTGGAGAAGATGGTTTTCTGAATGTGTAACACTATGAATCTAACAGTCCATTTTCTATAACCACTTTCATTTATCTCATATTGAACAGTAATAAAATGTTTCAATGCTTCCAAATCACTTGGTAATGAGACACTTTTGAACAAACCAATTTTAAGAAAACACCTTGTACAGTGTTTATAACATTATTAAATGTACTCCTTTCAGTAGAAATGAAATGAATGGCCCTGGCTGGTGTAGCTCAGTGGATTGAGCATGGGCTGGGAACCAAAGTGTCCCAGGTTCGATTCCCAGCCAGGGTACATTCCTGGGTTGCAGGCCATAACCCCCAGCAACCGCACATTGATGTTTCTCTCTCTCTCTCCCTCTCTCTCTCTCTCTCTCTCTCTCTCTCTCTCTCTCTCTCTCTCTCCCCCTTCCCTCTCTAAAAATAAATAAATAAAATCTTAAAAAAAAAAAGAAATGAAATGAATGGCGTCTCCAGTAATACATAGTGTTTTGACACTTCTGTGGATGTGTGCTCAGAAATGCCACTTTTCTGGTAATTTTAATAGTGACAGAGCCTCTAAGATCAACTTTCTGTTACAATTTAGTGAACAGAGGCGTACCTCAATGTCTTTTTCAAGTAGAGTAAAACATGGCAGTACAGTTTGCTCTAAAGTATTTTTCATGGAAAAAAGAATACTGAAGATAAGACATACATGTACTCTGTACTACTTGACTGTAGAAAACTGTTTTGGGAACGTAAAACTGATTATGAATCTAAGAGTCTAATTTCTATAAACAAGAGCATTTCTCTGATTGAACAGTAATGCCCTATTTCATGTATCCAAGTCAATTAGAAATGACACTCTTTAAAACAAATCAGGTTAAAGAAAATATCATCTTCAGTGTATATAAAGCTCAGTTAATATATTCCTTTCAGTAGAAGTGAAATGAATGGTGTCTCCAGTAACACATACTGTTTTAACACTTCTGTGGAAGTATTGCTCTAAAATGCCTGTTTTGTGGTAATTTTCTAAAAACAGAGCTTCTAAGATCCAATTTCTCTTACAATTGAGAACAGAGACACATAATACTAAGTCATGTGTAAGCAGCATATACATCTTTAGTACAGACTCATACAACATACTCTTTCCTGTAAAAAGGATAGGGAAGTTAAGACGTGAGTGTACAGAGGAGTATATGACCTAGAGAAGACTTTTTTTTTTTTGCAAAAGTGAAACAGTATGAATCTAAGAGCCCATTTCCTGTAACCAAGTGCATTTAAATCGCATTGAATAGTAATGAACTGTTTCAAAGCTTACAAATCACTTGGAAATAAGAGCATTTTGAAAAAACAGGTTTAAGAAAACAAATTGTACAGTGTTTATAACATTACTCAATGTACTCCTCTCAGTAGTAGTTGCAATGAATGGTGTCTCCAGTAATACATACTGTTTTAACCCTTCTGTAGATTAACTTCTCTGAAATGCCCCTTTAGTGGGAATTATGATAGCAAAAGAACAACTAAGATAAATTTTCTGTAACACTGATTGACCAAGATGCCTAAGACTAACTAGAGACTAAAATTAAACAGAGTAAATCTCTTTAGTACAGATTCATCCAAAGTATTCTTTCCTGTGAAAAGAATTGGGAAGTGAAGACATGTGTGTATGTAGCAGTATCTGACTTGGAGAAGATGGTTTTCTGAATGTGAAATTGAGTATGAATTTAACAGTCCATTTTCTCTATTAAGGGTTATGTTAGGGTTAGGGTTAGAGTTAGGTTTAGGGTTAGGTGTAAGGTTAGTGTTAGGGTTGAGGTTAGGATCAGGGTTAAGTTTAAGGTTAGGGTTGGCATTAGGTTTATGTTTAGGGTTAGGGTCAGATTTAAGGTTAGGGTTAGCATTAAGGTTAGGGTAGGGTTAGAAAAAAAACAGGTTTAAGAAAATAACTTCTTCAGTGTTTATAGAGCTCAGTCCATGTACTCCTTTCAGTAGAAGTGAAATGAATGTTGTCACCAGTAATACATACGGTTTTACCACTTCTGTAGATGTACTTCTCTGAAACACTGCTTTTGTGGTAATTTTGATAGTGAAAGAGCAACTAAGATAAATGTTCTGTAATATTGATTGACTAATCATGCATAAGTTATGATTAAGTAGAATAAACCTCTTTAGTACATATTCATCCAAAGTATTCTTTCCTGTGGAAAGAATAGGGAAGTTAAGACATGTGTACATAGCAGCATGTGACTTGCAGAAGACAGTTTTGTGAATGTGAATTGAGTATGAAACAAACAGTCAATTTTCTGTAACCAGGGTTAGGGTTAGGGTGTGGGTTAGGTTTAAGATTACATTTATGGTTATTGTTAAGGTTATGGTTAGGTTTAAGGTTATTGTTAGTATTAGGGTTAGGATGAGGTTTAAGGTTAGGGTTAGTGTTAGGGTTAGGATCAAGGTTAGGTTTCATGTTAGGGTTAGGGTTAGGTTTATGTTTAGAGTTTGGGTTAGGGTTAGCTTTAAGGTTAGGTTTAGGTTTAGGGTTAACATTAGGTTTAGGATTGGATTTAGAAAAAAAACAGGTTTAAGAAAGTAACTTCTTCAGTGTATATAAAGCTCAGTCAATGTACTCCTTTCAGTAGAAATAAAATGAATGGTGTCTCCAGTAATGCATACTGTTTCAACACTTCTGCGAATGTGTTACTGTGACAGGCCACTTTTCTGGCAATTTTGATAGTGAATGAGCCTCAAAGGTGAACTTTCTATTACAATTGAGTGAACACAGGCCTACCTCAATGTCTTATTTAAGTAGAGTAAAACACAGCAGTATTCATTCATGTAAAAAGTATATGGAAGTTAAGACATCTGTGTATGGTTTAGTACGTAGTTGCAGATGACTGTTTTGTGAATATGAAACTGAGTATGAATCTAAACATCCATTTTCTGTAAACAGTGCATTTCTCTCAGATTGAACAGTAATGAACTCTTTCAACGCAACTAAAATATGCAAAAATTTGACTCCCTTAAACAAAACAGGATAAATAAGACATCTCATACAGAGTTTATAACATTACTGAATATATTTCCTTAAGTAGAAGTTGAAATGTATGGTGTGTCCAGTAATACATACTGTTTTAACACTTCTGTAGTAATGTTGTTGGGAAATGCCAATTATGTAGTATTTTTCATAAAGAAATAGCTTACATAATACTAATTCATGTTTAAGGAGAAGAAACATCTTTAGTACAAATTCATTGAAAGTATTCTTATCTTTAAAAAGAATACGTAAGTTAAGAAATGTGTATATGGAGCAGTATCTGACTTGGAGGTGACAGGTTTGTGAATGTGAAACTGAGTATGAATCTAACTGTTCATTCTCTGTGAAAAGTGCATTTCTGTCAGAATGAACAGTAATGAACTGTTTCTATGCCACTAAATCAAGCTGAAAGGTGACTCTCTTGAACAAAACAGGTTTAATTAAACATCTTGTAAAGAGTGTATAACATTAATCAACGTATTTCTTTCAGTAGAAGTTGAAATGTCTAGTGTCTCCAATAATACATACTATTTTCACACTTCTCTAGTGTTATTGCTCTGCAATGCCTCTTTGTTAGTAATTTTCATAAAGATATAGCTTCTAAGATCAACTCTCTGTAACAATTGAGAGCACAGACACATGATAGTAAGTCATGTTTCAGTAGAATAAACATGTTTAGTAGAGATTCACCAAATTACTTTTTCCTGTAAAAAGAATATAAAACAAAAGACATGTGTGTACCGAGCAGTTTCTGACTTAGAGAAGATGGTTTTCTGAATGTGAAACAGAGTTTGAATCTAAAAGTCATTTTCTGTAACCAGGGATAAGGGTAGGGTTATGGGTAGGGTTGGGGATAATGTTAGTGTTAGTGTTAGGGATAGGGTTAGGGTTAGGGTTAATTTAGGGTCAGGGTTAAGGTTAAGTTTAGGGTGAGGGATAGGTAAAGAAAAAAATATTTAGGAAAGTACCTCTTTAAATGTTTATAGAACACAGTCTGTACTCTACGATAGAAGTGAAATGAATTGTGAATACATACTGTTTTAAAACTTCTGCCAAATAAGAAGCTTCTCAGACAAAAGAAGTCTAAAAGAATACACCTCCACTAAACCAGCTCTGCAAGATACGCTAAAGGGACTGCTTTAAGGAAAGAAAGGAAAAGAGAGAGTGAGAGAGGAACGCACATACATAAAAGGCAATGAATAAGTACCTATCAATAATAACCTTAAACGTAAATGGATTAAATGCTCCAATCAAAAGACATAGAATAGCTGATTGGATAAGAAAACATGACCCACACATATGCTGCCTACAAGAGACCCACCTCAGGATAAAAGATCTGCATAGGCTGAAAGTGAAGGGCTGGAAACAAATTTCCCAAGCAAATGGACAGGGAAAAAAAAGCCAGGGTAGCAATACTCATATCTGACAAAATAGACTTCTAAAAAAGGACCATAAAGAGAGACCCAGAAGGTCATTTCATAATACTCAAGGGAAGAATCTACCAAGAAGACATAAATATTGTAAATATATATGCACCCAACATAGAAGCACCCAAATACATAAAGAAAATCTTAGAGGACTTCAAGAAAGATATTGACAGCAACACAATTACTATGGGGGATTTTAACACCCCACTATCAAACATGGACAGACCTTCCAAACAAAATATCAACAAAGATATTGTGGCATTGAACAATACCCTTGATGAAATGGACTTTACTAATATATACGGAACCCTCCATCCCAAAGAAGCTAAATACATATTTTTTCAAATGTACATGGAACATTTTCAAAGATTGACCACATGATAGGACACAAAACAAGCCTCAGCAATTTCAAAAAAATTGAAATCACACCAAGCATTTTCTCGTACCAAAAGGGACTGAAACTAGAAACCAACCCCAAGGAAAAAAAAACAAAAACACTCAAAATCATGGAGATTAAATAGCATGCTATTAAGCAATGAATGGGTCAAGAATGATATTAGGGAAGAAATCAAAAGGTTTCTGGAAACAAATGAAAATGAACTCACAACAACCCAAAACTTATGGGACACAGACAAGGCAGTCCTGAGAGGGAAGTTCATAGTGATACAGACCCACCTAAAAAGGTTAGAAACATTCCAAACAAACAACCTAACCCTACGTCTACAATAACTTGAGGAACAACAACAAAGGCAGCCCAGAGCAAGGAAATAACCAAGATCAGAGCAGAATTAAATGACCTAAAGACTAAAAGCACAATTCTAAAGATGAATGAATCCAAAAGCTGGTTCTTTGAGAAGACAAACAAAATCGACAAGCCTTTAAGCAGACTCATCAAGAAAAAAAGAGAGAAGACCCAAATAAACACAATCAGAAATGAAAGAGGAGAGATTGCAACAGATACCACAGAAATACAAAGGATTGTAAGAAATTACTATGAAGAACTGTATGCCAAGAAATTTGAAAACCTAGATGAAATGGACAAATTTCTAGAAAAATATAATCATCCAAAACTCAATAAAAAAAAGAAGCAGAAAGCCTGAACAAACCAATAACAGCAAAAGAAATTGAAGCAGTAATCAAAAAACTCCCAACACACAAAAGCCCTGGTCCAGATAGTTTCACAGGAGAATTCTACAAAGCATTTAAGGAAGAGCTAACCCCTATCTTTCACAGACTATTTCAAAAAATCCAACAAGATGGAAGACTCCCAAACTCTTTTTATGAGGCCAACATCATCCTAATTCCAAAACCAGATAAAGACACAACAAAGAAAGAAAACTTCAGGCCAATATCGCTGTTGAACATTGACGCTAAAATCCTCAACAAGATACTGGCAAACCGTATCCAACAGTACATTAAGAAGATCATACACCATGACCAAGTGGGATTCCTTACAGGGATGCAAGGATGGTACAATATTCTCAAGTCAGTAAATGTAATACATCACATAAACAAAAACAAAGACAAAAACCACATGATCATATCAATTGATGCAGAAAAAGCATTTGATAAGGTACAGCACCCATTTATGATAAAAACACTCAGCAAAGTGGGAATAGAGGGAGCATTCCTCAACATAATAAAGGCCATATATGAGAAACCTACAGCCAACGCTATACTCAATGGGCAAAAATTAAAATCTTTTCCACTAAGAACAGGAACAAGACAAGGATGTCCACTTTCACCACTTCTATTCAATATAGTACTGGAAGTTTTAGCCACAGCAATCAGACAAGAAAAAGAAATAAAAGGCATCCAAATCGGAAAGGAGGAAACAAAACTGTCACTGTTTGCAGATGACATGATAGTGTACATAGAAAATCCTATAGACTCCACTAAAAAACTGCTTGACCTAATAAATGAATTTGGCAAAACAGTAGGATACAAAGTCAATATCCAGAAATCAAAGGCATTTCTGTACACCAACAATGAAACAGCAGAAGGAGAAATCAAGAAAAAAATCCCATTTGAAATAGCAAAAAGAAAAATAAAATACCTAGGAATAAACCTAACCAAAGAGGTAAAAGACCTGTATTCAGAAGACTGCATAACACTGAGGAAAGAAATCAAGGAAGACACAAACAAATGGAATCATATACCGTGTTAATGGATTGGAAGAATTAATATCATCAAAATGTCCATACTACCCAAAGCAATTGACACATTCAATGCACAACCTATTAAAGTACCAATGGCTTATTTCACAGACATAGAACAAACACTTCAACAATTTATATGGAACCATAAACGACCCCAAATAGCTGCTGCAATTTTGAGAAAGGAGAGTAAAGTAGGAGGGATCAGAATACTTGACACTAAACTATAGTACAAGGCCACTGTAATCAAAACTGCCTGGTACTGGCATAAAAACAGGCACATGGACCAATGGAACAGAACAGACAGCCCAGAAGTAAACCCAAGTCTGTACGGTCAATTAATATTTGACAAAGGAAGCAGCAACATAAAATGGAATAAAAATAGCCTCTTCAACAAATGGTGTTGGGACAACTGGACAGCTACATGTAAAAAAATGAAACTCAAGCACCAACTTACACCTTATACAAAAATAAATTCACGGTGGACAAAAGACTTAAATGTAAATCATGACACCATTAAAGTCCTAGAAGAGAATGTAGGTAGGAAAATCTCAGATATTTCACACAGAAACTTTTTTACTGACAAATCTCCTAGAGCAAGGGACATAAAGGAAAGAATAAACAAATGGGGCCTCATCAAAATAAAAAGCTTTTGCACAGCTAAAGAAAACAGTATCAAAATAAAAAGAGAACCAACTGTATGGGAAAACATATTTGCCAATGATACCTCAGACAAGGGTTTAATCTCCAAAATAGATAAAGCACTTACACGACCCCACTCTAAGAGGACAAGTAACCCAATTAAAAAATGGGCAAAGGACTTGAACAGACACTTCTCCAAGGAGGACATACAGAAAATCCAAAGACACATGAAAAGATGCTCAGTATCACTAGCTATCAGAGAGATGCAAATTAAAACCACAATGAGATACCACTTCACACCAGTCAGAATGGCCATCATAAACAAAGCAACAAACAACAAGTGTTGGAGAGGTTGTGGAGAAAAGGGGTCCCTAGTGCACTGTTGGTGGGACTGCAGACTGGTACAACCACTATGGAAAGCAGTGTGGAACTTCCTCAGAAAACTAAAAATGGATCTGCCTTTTGACTCAGCAATTCCACTGTGGGGACTATATCCTAAGAACACTGAAACACCAATACAAAAGAACCTTTGCACCCCAATGTTCATAGCAACACAATTTACAATAGCTAGGTGCTGGAAGCAACCTAGATGCCCCTCAGTAAATGAATGGATCAAAAAACTGTGGTACATTTACACAATGGAATTCTGTGCAGCAGCAAGAAAGAAGGAGCTCCTACCCTTTGCAACAGCATGGATGGAGCTCGAAAGCATTATGCTAAGTGAAACAAGCCAGGCAGTGAAAGACAAATACCACATGATATCACCTTTAACAGGAACCTAAACAACTAAACAAGGAAATAAGCAAAATATAGTCAAAGACACTGAAACAGGGGACAGGCTGACAGTGACCAGAGGGGAGAGAAGAGGGAATTTTAGAGGGGAATGGGTAGTGTTTACAGGAACAAATTTGGAGGACACATGGACAAAAACTAGGGGTGGGGGGCAATGGGGGGGAAGAGGGGAGGGTTGGGTGGGTGGGCTGGAATGGCAGTAAGTGGGAGAAAACTGTACTTGAACAATGATTAAAAAATAATAAAAAAAAACTTCTGTAGAAGTAATGCTGTGAAATGACACTTCAGTGGTAATTTTCTTAAAAAACAACTTCTAGACTTCTGGCAAGATGGAGGCATAGGTGGATACACCGTACCTTTGTGTACAACCAAGGTTAGAACAACAACAATTTAGAAGCAGAATAACACCCAGAACTGACAATGTATCTGAATGGAAGTTGGACAGCCAGAAAAACTGAAGTCGACCCGTTCATCCAGACCAGTAGGAGGGGCAGAGAGGAGCAGCCAGGTGCAGGTTGCAGCGCTGGTTGCAGCACGGGCTGCAGCATGGAGAGCAGAGAGCAGTGGGCGTATAAGGCAACCAGGGCATCCAGGGCACGGGGGCACAGGATCGCAGTGAGTGGACCCTGAGTACTTGATCGACAGCTGGTGGACCCAGTGAGGCAGCGATTGTGGACCGGGGCAGAGTGCACAACCCAGGATCCCAGGGAAGGGACTAAGGTCCCAGGAGAATGGAGCTACCACCATTGTTCCCTCCCGCCCCCGCCCCCACATACAATGCCACAATCTAGCAACTGGGGTGCCCAGCAGAGTGACCACCTAAGGCTCCGCCCCTCACCATAACAGGAGCGACCTGACGCCCCCCCCGCTGCCAAAAAAAAAGAGAGAGAGAGAGATAGACATGTGTCAAACAGAAAAACAGATCAATGCCCCAGGACTCATCCTTTTGAGTGACCAAGAGATAGCCAATCTATCAGATGCACAGTTCAAAACACTGGTGATCAGGGAGCTCACAGAACTGGTTGACTTTGGGTGCAAATTACATGAAAAAAATGCAGCTTACCATAAAAGAGATGAAGCAAGATACACAGAGAACCAATAGTGATGGGAAGGAAACTGGGACTCAAAACAATAGAGTGGACCAGAAGGAACAAAAAAACAACCAAGCAGGAAATAATGGAGAAATAAGAATTCAAAAAAATGAGAAGCTTAGGAACCTCTAGGACATCTTTAAATGTTCCAACATCCGAATTATAGGGGTACTAGAAGGGAAAGAGGAAAAGCAACAGATTGAACACGTATTTCAACAAATAATAAAGGAGAACTTCCCCATTCTGGCAAAGGAAATAGACTTCCAGGAAATCCAGGAAGCTCAGAGAGCCCCAAAGAAGTTGGACCCAAGAAGAAACACACCAAGGCACATCATAATTACATTAGCCAAGGTAAAAATGAAGGAGAGAATCCTAGAAGCAGCAAGAGATAAGGGGACAGTCACCTACAAAGGAGTTCCCATCAGACTGTCAGATGATTTCTCAAAAGAGGTCTTGCAGGCAAGAAGGAGCTGGAAAGAAATATTCCAAGTCATGAAAGACAAGGACCTATATCCCAGATTACTCTATCCAGCAAAGCTTTCATTTAGAATGGAAGGGCATGTAAAGTGCTTCTCAGACAAGGTCTAGTTAAAGGAGTTCATCATCACCAAGCCCTTATTTTATGAAATGTTAAAGGGACTTATCTAAGAAAATAAGATAAAGAAAAAAACATGCATAGTAAAAGGACAGCAAACTCACAATTATTAACAACCACACCTAAAGCAAAACTAAAAGAAACTAAGCAAACAAATAGAACAGGAACAGAACCACAGAAATGGAGATCACATGGAGGGTTAGCAACAGGGGAGTGGGAGGAGGAGAGAGGGGGGAAAGGTACAGAGAATAAGTAGCATAGAATTTAGGTTGAAAATAGATAGGGGGAGGTTAAGAATGGTATGGGAAATGTAGAAGCTAAAGAACTTATGACACATGGACATGACTAAAGGGGGGATATGGGTGGGAGAGGATGTACAGGGTGGAGGGGAGTGAAGGGGGAAAATGGGACAACTGTAATAGCATAATCAATAAAATACATTGAAAAGAAAACAATATTTTCAAAAATTTTTTTTTAAAAAAACAACCTCTAAGATTAATATTCTCTTACAATTGAGAACACAGACACAAAACACTAGAAATGTTTAAAAACAAAAAAAAAAAACAACTTTAGTACAGATTACACCAAAATACCCTTCCCTGTGAAAAGAATAGGGAAGGTAAGAAGTGTCTCTATGGAGCACTAACTGACTTGGAGGTGACAGTTTTGTGAATGTGAAACTGAGAAAGAATCTGTCAATTTTTTGTAAAAAGTGTATGTCTCTCAGAATGAACACTAACGGACTTTTCCAATGCTACTAAATCACCTGAAATGCGACTGTCTTCAACAAAACAGGTTAAATAAATGATCTTGTTCAGAGTTGATACATTATTCTGTTTATTCCTTTCAATAGAAGTTGAAATGTCTGGTGTCTACAGTAATACATACTGTTCCAAAATTTCTGTAATCCTGTTGCTCTGAAATGCCACTTTTGTAATAATTTTGATAAAGAAATAGCTTCTACCATGAAGTTTGTATTACAATTGCGTGAAAGGAGAGCAAACTCATTGAATTCTGTATGTACAATCTCTAAGGAACACATTGAGACAAACTATTCTTTCATGTAAAAACTATAGGAAAGTTAAGACACCTGTGTACTGAGTAGTATAGACTGCCAGAAGATGGTTTTGTTAATATGAAACTGAGTATGAATCTAACGGTCCATTTTCTGTAAAAAGTATATTTCTCTCAGGGTGAACACGAATGAACTCTTTCAAAACTAGTAATTCAGACTGAAATGTGACTCCTTTGAACAAAACACGTTTAATTCAACATGTTGCCTAGAGTTTATAACATTACTCTATGTATTTCATTCAGTAGAAGTTGAAATTTCTGACAATTCTGGAAATACATACTGTTTTAACACTTCTGTAGTAATGCTGCTCTGAAATGGCACTTTTGCAGTAATTTTCATAAAGAAATAGCTTGCTATCTCACGTTGGATTTACAATTGCAAGAACAGAGTCATAAGTCATTGAAATTGTTAGGAAGGAAGAAACTCTAACATACAAATGCCGCAATGTATTTTTTCTTGGAAAAAGTACAGGGGATCAAGACATTTGTGGACCAAGTAGTACAGAAAGGCAGAAGACGGTTTTGTGAACATGAAACTGTGTATGAATGTAACCAACCATTTTTGGTAAAGGGTGCCTTTTGTTCAGAATGAACAGTGAAGAACATTTTCAACACTAGTAATTCACACTGAAATGTGACTCCATTGAACAAAACAGGTTTATATAAACATGTTACACAAAATTTATCATATTACTCTATGTAATACTTTCAGTAGAAGTTGGAATGTGTGACATTTCTAGTACTCCATACTGTTTTAAAAATTGTATAGTCATGTTGCTCTGAAATGACACCTTGAAGTGATTTTCATATAAAAAAAACAAACTTCTAGTATAAAGTTTGTGTTACAACTGCAGGAATAGAAGAATAACTAATTGTATTCGTTAAGTAGAAAAAAATTGTAACATACAAATGCTGCAATGCACTGATTAATATAAAAATACACAGGAGTTAAGACATATGTGTACTGAGTAGTATAGACATGCAGGAGATGGTTTTGTGAATACGAACCAGAGTATAAATCTAACCATCCATTTCCTTTAAATAGTGCTTTTCTATCAGAATGAAGAGTAATGGACACTTTCAACACTAGTAATTCACAACAAAATGGGATTCCCTCGAACAAAACAGGTTTAATTAAACATGTTGACAGAGTTCATAACATTATTCCATGTATTTCTTTGAGTAGAAGTTGAATTTCAGGCAATTCTGGTAAAAGACACTGTTGTAACACGTCTGTAGCAGTGGTGCTCTGAAATGCCACTTTGGCAGTAACCTTAATACAGAAATAGGTTCTAGAATTAGGTCTGTGTTACAATTGCAAGAACAGAGTATAACACAATGAATGCATTCAGTAGAAAGCAACTCTAATGTACAAAGGCTACAATGCACTGTTTCATGTAAAAAGTAGAGGGGAGTTAAGTCATTCATGTAGTGCAAAGTACAGACTTAAAAAAGATGGTTTTGTGAATATGAAACTTGGTCTGAATCTATCCTCCCATTTTTTGTAAAAAGTACATTTCTGTCAGAATGAACAGTAATGAACTACTTCTACACTTGTAATTAACAATGAAATGGAACGTTCTTGAACAAAACAGGATTAATTAAACATGTTGCACAGAGTTCATAACATAACTCCATGAATTTATTGCAGTAGAAGTTGATCTTTCTGGTAATTCTGGTAAAACATTGTGTTCTAACACTCCTGTAGCAATGGTGCTCTGAAATGGCACTTTGGCAGTAACTTTCATACAGAAATAGGCTCTAGAATCAGGCTTGTGTTACAATTCCAAGAACAGAGTATAACACATTTAATGCCTTCAGTAGAAAGAAACTCTAACGTACAAATGCTGGAATGCACTGTTTCATCTAAAAAGTACAGGGGAGTTAAGTGTTTTATGTAGTGCCAAGTAAAGACTGAAAAAAAGACTGTTTTGTAAATATGAAACTTGGTATGAATTTATCCTCCCATTTTCTGTAAAAAGTACATTTCTCTGAGAATGAACAGTAATAAACTCTTTCTAGTCTTGTAATTCACACTGAAATGGGACTTTGTTGAACCAAACATGTTTAATGAAATGCATTGGACAGAGTTCATAACATTACTCCATGTATTTTTTTCAGTGAAGTTGAACCTTCAGCAATTCTGGGAAAATATTCTGATGTAACACTTCTGTAGAAATGGTGCTCTGAAATGCCACTTTCACAGTAACTTTCATACAGAAATAGCTTTTAGAATCAAGTTTTTGTTACAATTGCAAGAACAGAGTATAACACATTGAACGCCATCAGTAGAAAGCAACTCTAACGTACAAATGCTGCAATACAGTTTCATTTAAAAAGTACAGGGGAGTTAAGTCATTCATGTAGTGCAAAGTACAGACTGAAAATAGACTGTTTTGTGAATATGAAACATGGTATAGTTTTGTGCTCCCATTTTCTGTAAAAAGTACATTTCTCTGAGAATGAACAGTAATGAAATCTTTCTACTCTTGTAAATCACACTGAAATGGGACTTTGTTGAACAAAACTGGTTTAATTAAACATGTTGCACAGAGTTCATATCATTACTCTAAGTATTTCTTTCAGTAGAAGTTGAAATTTCTGGCAATTCTGGTAAAACACACTGTGTTGTAACATTTCTGTAGCAATGGTGCTCTGAAATGCCACTTTCCCAGTAACTTTCATACAGAAATAGCTTCTAGAATCAGGTCTCTGTTACAATTGAAAGAACAGATGGTAACACATTGAATGTGTTCAGTAGAAAGCAACTCTAATGTCCAAATGCTGCAATGCATAGTTTCATGTGAAAAGTAGAGGGGAGTTAAGTCATTCATGTAGTGCAAAGTACAGACTGGGAAAAGACAGTTTTATGAAAATGAAACTTGGTATGAATCCATCTTTCCATTTTCTGTAAAAAGTACATTTCTCTCAGAATGAACAGTCATGGACTCTTTCTACACTTGTAAGTCACACTGAAATGGGACTTTGTTGAACAAAACAGGTTTGTTTAAACATGTTGCAGAGATTTTATAACATTACTCCATGAATTTCTTTCAGCAGAAGTTGAATTTTCTGGCAATTCTGGTAAAACACAATGTTCTAAAACTTCGGTAGCAATGGTGTTCTGAAATGCGACTTTGGCAGTGACTTTCATACAGAAATAGCTTCTAGAATCAGGCCTGTGTTACAATTACACAATCAGAGTATACCACATCCCATAAGTTCATTTGAAATCAACTCGAACATACAAATATTGCAATGTGTTGTTTCATGTAAAAAGTACAGGGGAGTTAAGTCATTCATGTAGTGCAAAGTATAGACTGAAAAAAGACTGTTTTGTGAATATGAAACTTGGTATGAACCCATCTTCCCATTTTCTGTAAAAAGTACATTTCTGTCAGAATGAACTGAAATGAAGTTTTTCTACACTTGCAATTCACACTGAAATGGGACTTTGTTGAACAAAACAGGTTTAATTAAACGTGTTGCACAGAGTCCATAACAAGACTCCATGATTTTATTAAAGTAGAATTTGAACTTTCTGGCAATTCTGGTAAAACACAGTGTTATAACACTTCTGTAGCAATGATGCTCTGAAATGCCAGTTTGGCAGTAACTTTCATACAGAAATAGCTTCTAGAATCAGGTTTGTTTTACAATTGTAAGAACAGAGTATTACACATTGAATGTGTTCAGTAGAAAGAAACTCTAAGCTACAGGTACTGCAATGCACTGTTTTATTTAAAAAGTACAGGGGAGTTAAGTCTTTTATGTAGTGCAAAGTACAGACTGGGAAAAGACGGTTTTGTGAATATGAAACTTGGTCTGAATCTATCCTCCTATTTTCTGTAAAACGTACATTTCTGTCAGAATGAACAGTAATGAACTCTTTCTACACTTGTAATTCACACTGAAATGGCACTTTGTTTAACAAAACTGGTTTAATTAAACCTGTGGCAAGGGGTCATAACATTACTGTATCTATTTCTTTCAGTAGAAGTTGAATTGAAACTTGGTCTGAATCTATCCTCCCATTTTTTGTAAAAAGTACATTTCTGTCAGAATGAACAGTAATGTACTCTTTCTACACTTGTAATTCTCACTGAAATGGGACTTTGTTGAACAAAACAGGTTTAATTAAACATGTTGCACAGAGTTCATGACATCACTCCATGAATTTCTTTCAGTAGAAGTTGAACTTTCTGGCAATTCTGGTAAAACAGTGTTCTAACACTTCTGTAGCAATGGTGCTCTGAAATGCCACTTTGGCAGTAACTTTCATACAGAAATAGGCTCTAGAATCAGGCTTGTGTTACAATCCCAAGAACAGAGTATAACACATTGAAAGCATTTAGTAGATAGACACAATCACGTACAAAGGCTGCAATGCATTGTTTCATGTAAAAAAGTACAGGGGAGTTAAGTCATTCATGTAGTGCAAAGTACAGATGGGGAAAAGACAGTTTCATGAATATGAAACTTGGTATGAATCTATCCTCCCATTTTCTGTAAAAAGTACATTTCTCTCAGAATGAACAGTAATGAACTCTTTCTGCAGTGTGAATGTGCAGTAATTCAATCTGCAATGGCACTTTGTTGAACAAAACACATTTATTTAAACATGTTGCACAGAGTTCATAACATTACTCCATGTACTTCTTTGAGTAGAAATTGAAATTTATGTCAATTCTGGAAAAACACACTGTTGTAACACTTGTGTAGAAATGGTGCTCTGAAATGCCACTTATAAATTAACTTTCATAAAGAAATAGCTTCTAGAATCAGGCCTGTGTTACAATTGCAAGAAGAGAGTATAAAATATTGACAGCATTTAGTAGATAGAAACACTAACAAGGAAACACAGCAATGCATTGTTTCATGTAAAAAGTACAGGGGAGTTAAGTCATTCATGTAGTTCAAAATACAGACAGGGAAAGTACTGTTTTGTGAATAAGGAACTTGGTCTGAATCTATCGTCCCATTTTCTGTAAAAAGGGCTTTTCTGTCAGAATGAACAGTAATCAAGTCCTTCTACAGTTGTAAATTAACTGAAATGAAACTTTGTTAAAAAAAAAAACAGGTTTATTTAAACATGTTGCACACAGTTAACAACCTTCCTCCATGTATTTCTGTGAATAGAAGTTGAACTTTCTGGCAATTCTGGTAAAACACACGGTTTCATGTGAAATAACTTCTAAGAACAAGTATGAATTTTGGGTATAAACTGCATTTGTGTAAGAATGAACAGTAATGACCTGCTTCAACAGTAGTATTTCTCTTTGAAATGGTACATTGTGGGAGAATCAATGGCAACTTCAACATTTTGTAGTAGTTCATAACATTACTATACATATCTCTTTCAGTCGAAAATAAAATATGTGGGTTCTACAATAATGCATTGAGCTTTCACACTGGTGTAGCAATGATTCACAGAAATGCGGCATTTGAGTACTATTTATGTGAACTAACTTGTAAGAACAAGTACGAATTTTGGGTAAAACTGCATTTTTCTCAGAATGAAAAGGAATGAACTGCTTCAACACTAGTAATTTTCTGCGAAATGTTCCATATGTGGAGAATACATAGCTACTACAACATGTTGTAGTAGTTCATAACATTACTATATGTATCTCTTTCAGTAAAAATGAAAATATGTGGTTTTTACAGTAATGCATTCAGTTTTAACTCTCCTGTAGCAATAATTCAAAGAAGTGTTGCATTTGCTGTAGTTTACATGTGAACTAACATCTAAGAAAAAGTATGAATTTTGGGTAAATCTACACTTTTCTAAGAATGAACAGTAATGACCTGCTTCAACACTAGTTATTGTCTGTGAAACGTTACATTAAAAGAGAATAAACGATTACTTCAACATTTTATCGTAGTTCATAACATTACTCTATGTATCTCTTTCAACAGAAATTGAAATGTGCGTTTCCACAGTAATGCATTCAGATTAAACACTTCTGTAGCAATGATTTCCAGATATGCTGCATTTGTAGTAGTTTTCATGTGAACGAACTTGTAAGAACAAGTATGAATTTTGAGTAAAAACTGCATTTCTCCAAGAATGAACAGTAATGAATGGCTTCAACATTAGTAATTCTCTGTGAAATGTTACATGCTTGGAGAATACACAGTTACTTCAAAATTTTGTACCAGTTCATAACATTACTATATGAACCTCTTTCACTAAAAATGAAAATATGTGGTTGTTACAATAATACGATAAGTTTTAACACTTCTGTAACAATGATTTCCAGAAATGCAGCATTTGCTGTAGTTTTCATGTCAACTACCTTTAAGGGACAAGTACGAATTTTGGGTAAACACTGCATTTCTATACAAAGGAAAAGTAATGAACTGCTTTGAGACTAGCTATTCTCTGTGAAATATTACATTCTTGAAGAATACACAGTTACTACAACATTTTGTAGTACTTAATATTATTACTTCAAGTATCTCTGTCAGGAGAAGTATAAACATGTGGTTTCTACAATAATGTGTTCAGTTTTTACACGTCTGTAGCAATGATTCACAGAAATGCAGCATTTTGGGTTGTTTTTATGTGAACTAACTTCTAGGAAAAAGAAAGAATTTCGGGGAAAATGGCATTTCTATAAGAATGAATAGTAATGAATTGCTTCAACACTAGCAATATTCTGTGAAATGTTCCATGTTTGGAGAATACACAGCTACTAAAACATTTTGTAGGAGTTCATAACATTACAATATGTATCTCTTTCAGTAAAAATGAAAATATGTAGTTTTTACAGGAATGCGTTCAGTTTTCACAGTTCTACAGCAAGGATTCACAAAAACGCTGCATTTGCTCCAGTTTTCATGTGAACTAACTTCTAAGAACAAGTATGAATTTTGGGTAAAAACTGCATTTCTCTAAGAATGAACAGTAATGAACTGCTTCAACACTAGTAATTCTCTGTGAAATGTTACATATTTGGAGAACACACGGTTACTTCAACATTTTCTGGTAGTTCATAGAACAACTACATGGATCTCTTTCAGTACAAGTTGAAATATGTTGTTTTTACAATAATGCGTTCAGTTTTCACAGTTTGTAACAGTGATTCACAGAAATGCTGCATTTGCTCCAGTTTTCATGTGAACTAACTTCTAAGAAAAGTATGAATTTTGGGTAAAAACTGCATTTCTCTAAGAATGAACAGTAATGTACTGCTTGAACACTAGTAATTCTCTGTGAAATGTTACATATTTGGAGAACACACGGTTACTTCAACATTTTGTAGTAGTTCATAACATTACTACATGGATCTCTTTCAATACAAGTTGAAATATGTCATTTTTACAGTAATGAGTTCAGTTTTCCCAGTTGTGTAGCAATGACACGAAGAAATGCTGCATTTCTATTAGTTTTCATGTGAACTCACTTGTAAGAAGAAGTATGAATTTTGGGTAAAGACTGCATTTCTCATAGAATGAACACTAATGAACTGATACAACACTAGTAATTCTCTGGGAAATGTTACATATTTGGAGAACACACGGTTAATTCAACATTTTGTAGCAGTTCATAAGATTACTGCATGTACCTCTTTCAGTAGATATGAAAATGTATGGTTACCACACAATGTGTTCAGTATTCCCAGTGGTGCAGCAATGATTCAGAGAAATGCTGCATTACCTGAAGTTTTCCTGTGAACTAATTTATAAGAGCAAGTTTGAATTTTGGGTAAAATCTGCATTTCTCAAAGAATGAACAGTAATGAACAGCTTCAACACAAGCAATTCTGTGAGAAATGTTACATATTTGGAGAACACACGGTTCCTTCCATATTTTGTAGTAGTTCATAACATTTGTACATGTGTCTCTTTCAGTTCAACTGGAAATGTGTTGTTTTCACAGGAATGCATTCAGTTTTCACAGTTGGGTAACAGTGATTTACAGAAATGCTGCAATTGCTCCAGTTTTCATGTGAACTAACTTGTAAACACAAGTATGAATTTTGGGTAAAAACTGCATTTCTCTAAGAATGAACAGTAATGAACTGCTTCAACACTAGTAATTCTCTGTGAAATGTTACATATTTGGCAAAAACACGGTTACGTCAACAGTTTCTAGTAGTTCATACCATTACTACATGGATCTCTTTCAGGACAAGTGAAAATGTGTTGTTTTTACAGCAATGAGTTCAGTTTTCACAGTTGTGTAAAAGTGATTTCAGAAATGCTGTAATTTGCCCAGTTTTCATGTGACCTAATTTGTAAGAACAAGTACGATTTTGGGGTGAAAGCTGCATTTCTCTAAGAAGGAACAGTAGTGAGCTGCTTCAGCACTAGTATTTCTCTGTGAAATATGACATATTTGGAGAACACATGGTTACTTCCACATTTTGTAGTAGTTCATAACATTACGACATGTACCTCTTTCAGTAGAAATGAAAACATGTGGTTTCTACAGTAATATGTTCACTTTTCTGAGTACCGTACAAAGGATTCAGAGAAAAGGTGCATTAGGTCTAGTTTTCATGTGAACTAACATAAGAAGAAGTATGAATTTTGGGTAAAATCTGCATTTCTCAAAGAATGAACAGTAATGAACTGCTTCAACACTAGTGTTTCTCTGTGAAATGTTACATATTTGGAGAACACATGGTTACTTTAACATTTTGTAGTAGTTCATAACACTTCTACATGTACCTCATTTAGTAGAAATGAAAACAAGTGGTTTCTACTGTAATGCGTTCCTTTCTCACTATTGTGTACAAAGGATTCACAGAAATGCTGCATTTGCTGTAGTTTTCATGTGAATTTACTTCTAACAACAAGTATGAATTTTGGGTAAAAACTGCATTTCTCTAAGAATGAACAGTAATGAACTGCTTCAACACTAGTAATTCTCTGTGAAATGTTACATATTGGAGAACACATGGTTACTTCAACATTTTGTAGTAGTTCATAACATTTCTACATGTATCTCTTTCAGTTCAAGTGGAAATGTGTTGTTTTTTACAGAATGCGTTTAGTTTTCCACAGTTGTGTAACAGTGATTCACAGAAATGCTGCATTTGATCCAGGTTTCATGTGAACTAACTGCTAAGAAAAGTATGAATTTTGGGGATAAACTGCTTTTCTCTAAGAATGAACAGAAATGTACTGCTTGAACACTAGTAGTTCTCTGTGAAATGTTACATATTTGGAAACACACGGTTACTCAAACATTATGTATTAGTTCATAACATTAGTACATGGATCTATTTCAGTACAAGTTGAAATATGTCATTTTTACAGGAATACGTTCAGTTTCCACAGTCGTGTAACAGTGATTTACTGAAATGCTGCATTTGCACCAGTTTCATATTAAGTAACTTGTAAGAACAAGTATGAATTTTGGGTAAAAACTGCATTTCTCTAAGAATGAACAGTAATGAACTGCTTCAACACTAGTAATTCTCTGTGAAATGTTACATATTTGGAGAACACACGGTTACTTCAACATTTTGTAGTAGTTCATAACATTTCTACATGTATCTCTTTCAGTTCAAGTGGAAATGTGTTGTTTTTAGAAGAATGCATTCAGTTTTCACTGTTGTGTAACAGTGATTTCCAGAAATGCTGTATTTGCTCCAGTTTTCTAGTGAACAAACTTGTAAGAACAAGTATGAATTTTGGGTAAAAACTGCATTTCTCTAAGAATGAACAGTAATGAACTGCTTCAACACTAGTAATTCTCTGTGAAATGTTACATATTTGGAGAACCCACGGTTACTTCAGCATTTTGTAGTAGTTCATAACATTTCTACATGTACCTCTTTCAGTTCAAGTGGAAATGTGTTGTTTTTAGAAGAATGCATTCAGTTTTCACATTTGTGAAACAGGGATTTACAGAAATGCTGCATTTGCTCTAGTTTTCATGTGAACTAACTTGTAAGACCTCACATGAATTTTGGGTAAAGACTGCATTTCTCTAAGAATGAACAGTAATGAACTGCTTCAACACTAGTAATTCTCTGTGCAATGTTACATATTTGGAGAACACACGGTTACTTCAACATTTTGTAGTAGTTCATAACCTTACTACATGTATCAGTTTCAGTACAAGTTGAAATAGGTTGTTTTTTCACAAATGCATTCAGTTTTCACAGTTGTGTAACAGGGATTTACAGAAATGCTGCATTTGCTCTAGTTTTCATGTGAACTAACTTGTAAGACCTCACATGAAATTGGAGTAAAGACTGCATTTCTCTAAGAATGAACAGTAATGAACTGCTTCAACACTAGTAATTCTCTGTGAAATGTTACATATTTGGAGAACACACGGTTACTTCAACATTTTGTAGTAGTTCATAACATTTCTACATGTATCTCTTTCAGTTCAAGTGGAAATGTGTTGTTTTTACAGGAATGCGTTTAGTTTTCACAGTTGTGTAACAGTGATTTACTGAAATGCTGCATTTGCACCAGTTTTCATGTGAAGTAACTTGTAAGAACAAGTATGAATTTTGGGTAAAAACTGCATTTCTCTAAGAATGAACAGTAATGAACTGCTTCAACACTAGTAATTCTCTGTGAAATGTTACATATTTGGAGAACCCACGGTTACTTCAGCATTTTGTAGTAGTTCATAACATTTCTACATGTACCTCTTTCAGTTCAACTGGAAATGTGTTGTTTTTACAGGAATGCGTTCAGTTTTCACAGTTGTGTAACAGTGATTTACAGAAATGCTGCATTTGCTCCAGTTTTCATGTGAACTAACTTGTAAGAACAAGTATGAATTTTGGGTAAAACTGCATTTCTCTAAGAATGAACAGTAATGAACTGCTTCAACACTAGTAATTCTCTGTGAAATGTTACATATTTGGAGAACCCACGGTTACGTCAGCATTTGTAGTAGTTCATAACATTTCTACATGTATCTCTTTCAGTTCAAGTGGAAATGTGTTGTTTTTTACAGGAATGCGTTTAGTTTTCACAGTAGTGTAACAGTGATTTACTGAAATGCTGCATTTGCACCAGTTTTCATATTGAAGTAACTTGTAAGAACAAGTATGAATTTTGGGTAAAAACTGCATTTCTCTAAGAATGAACAGTAATGAACTGCTTCAACACTAGTAATTCTCTGTGAAATGTTACATATTTGGAGAACACACGGTTACTTCAACATTTTGTAGTAGTTCATAACATTTCTACATGTATCTCTTTCAGTTCAAGTGGAAATGTGTTGTTTTTACAGGAATGCGTTCAGTTTTCACAGTTGTGTAACAGTGATTTACAGAAATGCTGCATTTGCTCCAGTTTTCATGTGAACTAACTTGTAAGAACAAGTATGAATTTTGGGTAAAAACTGCATTTCTCTAAGAATGAACAGTAATGAACTGCTTCAACACTAGTAATTCTCTGTGAAATGTTACATATTTGGAGAACACACGGTTACTTCAACATTTTGTAGTAGTTCATAACATTTCTACATGTATCTCTTTCAGTTCAAGTGGAAATGTGTTGTTTTACAGGAATGCGTTCAGTTTTCACAGTTGTGTAACAGTGATTTACAGAAATGCTGCATTTGTTCCAGTTTTCATGTGAACTAACTTGTAAGAACAAGTATGAATTTTGGGTAAAAACTGCATTTCTCTAAGAATGAACAGTAATGAACTGCTTCAACACTAGTAATTCTCTGTGAAATGTTACATATTTGGAGAACACACTGTTACTTCAGCATTTTGTAGTAGTTCATAACATTTCTACATGTACCTCTTTCAGTTCAAGTGGAAATGTGTTGTTTTTACAGGAATGCGTTCAGTTTTCATAGTTGTGTAACAGTGATTCACAGAAATGCTGCATTTCTCCAGTTTTCATGTGAAGTAACTTGTAAGAACAAGTATGAATTTTGGGTAAAAACTGCATTTCTCTAAGAATGAACAGTAATGAACTGCTTCAACACTAGTAATTCTCTGTGAAATGTTACATATTTGGAGAACACACGGTTACCTCAACATTTGTAGTAGTTCATAACATTTCTACATGTATCTCTTTCAGTTCAACTGGAAATGTGTTGTTTTTACAGGAATGCATTCAGTTTTCACAGTTGGGTAACAGTGATTTACAGAAATGCTGCAATTGCTCCAGTTTTCATGTGAACAAACTTGTAAGAACAAGTATGAATTTTGGGTAAAAACTGCATTTCTCTAAGAATGAACAGTAATGAACTGCTTCAACACTAGTAATTCTCTGTGAAATGTTACATATTTGGAGAACACACGGTTACTTCAGCATTTTGTAGTAGTTCATAACATTTCTACATGTATCTCTTTCAGTTCAAGTGGAAATGTTATGTTGCTTTTACAGTAGTGTATTCAGTTTTCACAGTTGTGTAACAGGGCTTTACAGAAATGCTGCATTTGCTCTAATTTTCATGTGAACTAACTTGTAAGACCACTCATGAATTTTGGGTAGAGACCGCATTTCTCTAAGAATGAACAGTAATGAACTGCTTCAACACTAGTAATTCTCTGTTACATGTTACATATATGGAGACCACACAGTTACTTCAACGTTTTGTAGTAGTGCATAACGTTACTACATGTATCTCTTTCAGTTCACGTTGAAATATGTTGTTTTTACAGTAATGCAATCGGTTTTCACAGTGCTGCAACAGGGATTACTAGAAATGCTGCATTTGCTCTAGTTTTCATGGGAACTAACTGGCAAGAACAAGTATGAATTTGGGTTAAAACTGCATTTCTCTAAGAATGAACAGTAATGAACTGCTTCAACACTGGTAATACTCTGAGAAATGTTACATATTTGGAGAATACACGGTGACTTCAACATTTTGTAGTAGTTCATAACATTTCTACATGTATCTCTTTCAGTTCAAGTGGAAATGTGTTGTTTTTACAGGAATGCGTTCAGTTTTCACAGTTGTGTAAGATTCATTTACAGAAATGCTGCATTTGCTCCAGTTTTCATGGGAACTAACCTGTGAGAACAAGTATGAATTTTGGGTAAAATCTACATTTCTCTAAGAATGAACAGTAATGAACTGCTTCAACACTAGTAATTCTCTCTGCAATGTTACATATTTGGAGAACACACGGTTACTTCAACATTTTGTAGTAGTTCATAACATTTCTACATGTATCTCTTTCAGTTCAAGTGGAAATGTGTTGTTTTTACAGGAATGCGTTCAGTTTTCACAGTTGTGTAACAGTGATTTCCAGAAATGCTGCATTTGCTCCAGTTTTCATATTAAGTAACTTGTAAGAACAAGTATGAATTTTGGGTAAAAACTGCATTTCTCTAAGAATGAACAGTAATGAACTGCTTCAACACTAGTAATTCTCTGTGAAATGTTACATATTTGGAGAACACACGGTTACCTCAACATTTTGTAGTAGTTCATAACATTTCTACATGTATCTCTTTCAGTTCAAGTGGAAATGTGTTGTTTTTACAGGAATGCATTCAGTTTTCACAGTTGTGTAACAGTGATTTACAGAAATGCTGCAATTGCTCCAGTTTTCATGTGAACTAACTTGTAAGAACAAGTATGAATTTTGGGTAAATACTGCATTTCTCTAAGAATGAACAGTAATGAACTGCTTCAACACTAGTAATTCTCTGTGAAATGTTACATATTTGGAGAACACACGGTTACCTCAACATTTTGTAGTAGTTCATAACATTTCTACATGTATCTCTTTCAGTTCAAGTGGAAATGTGTTGTTTTTAGAAGAATGCGTTCAGTTTTCACTGTTGTGTAACAGTGATTTCCAGAAATGCTGTATTTGCTCCAGTTTTCATGTGAACAAACTTGTAAGAACAAGTATGAATTTTGGGTAAATACTGCATTTCTCTAAGAATGAACAGTAATGAACTGCTTCAACACTCGTAATTCTGTGTGCAATATTACATATTTGGAGAACACACGGTTACTTCAACATTTTGTAGTACTTCATACCCTCATTACTTGTATCAGTTTCAGTACAAGTTGAAATATGTTTTTTTCGCACAAATACATTCAGTTTTCACAGTTGTGTAACAGGGATATACAGAAATGCTGCATTTGCTCTAGTTTTCATGTGAACTAACTTGTAAGACCTCGCATGAATTTGGGGTAAAGACAGCATTTCTCTAAGAATGAATAGTAATGAACTGCTTCAACACTAGTAATTCTCTGTGAAATGTTAAATATTTGGAGAACACACGGTTACTTCAACATTTTGTAGTAGTTCATAACATTACTACATGTATTCCTTTCAAAACAAGTTGAAAGAATATGTTGCTTTTACAGTAATGTATTAAGTTTTCACAGTTCTGTAACAGGGATTTACAGAAATGCTGCATTTCCTCAAGTTTTCATGTGAACTCACTTGTAAGACCACGCATGAATTTTGGGGAAACACTGCATTTCTCTAAGAATGAACAGTAACGAACTGCTTCAACACTCGTAATTCTCTGTGCAATATAACATATTTGGAGAACACACGGTCACTTCAACATTTTGTAGTAGTTCATAACATTACTACATGTATCTCTTTCAGTACAAGTTGAAATATGTTGTTTTTACAGTAATGCATTCATGTTTCACAGTTTTGTAACAGGGATTCCTGCAAATGCTGCATTTGCTCTAGTTTTCATGGGAACTAACTGGCAAGAACAAGTATGAATTTGGGTTAAAACTGCATTTCGCTAACAATGAACAGTATTGAACTGCTTCAACACTGGTAATTCTCTGTGAAATGGCAAATATTTGGAGAACACAGGGTTACTTAAACATTTTGTAGTAGTTCATAACACTTCTACATGTACCTCATTTAGTAGAAATGAAAACATGTGGTTTCTACTCTAATGCCTTCCTTTTTCACTATTGTGTACACAGGATTCACAGAAATGCTGCATTTGCTGTAGTTTTCATGTGAATTACCTCTAAGAACAAGTATGAATTTTGGGTAAAAACTGCATTTTCTAGGAATGAACAATAATGAACTGCTCCGACACTAGTAATACTCTGAGAAATGTTACATATTTGGAGAACACACGGTTACTTCAACATTTTGTAGTAGTTCATAACATTACTACATGTATCTCTTTCAGTACAAGTTGAAATATGTTGTTTTTACACTAATGCATTCAGTTTTCACAGTTCTGTAACAGGGATTGACAGAAATGCTGCATTTGCTCTAGTTTTCATGTGAAGTAACTTGTAAGAACAAGGAGGACTTTTGGGTAAAATCTGCATTTCACAAAGTCTGAACAGTAATGAACTGCTTCAACACTGGTAATTCTCTGTGAATGGCACATATTTGGAGAACACACGGTTACTTAAACATTTTGTAGTACTTCATAACACTTCTACACGTACCTCATTTAGTAGAAATGAAAACATGTGGTTTCTACTGTAATGCATTCCTTTTTCACTATTGTGTACAAAGGATTCACAGAAATGCTGCATTTGCTGTAGTTTTCATGTAAATTTACTTCTAGGGACAAGTATGAATTTTGGGTAACACCTGCGTTTCTCTAGGAATGAACAGTAATGAACTGCTCCAACACTGGTAATACTCTGAAAAATGTTACATATTTGGAGAACACACGGTCACTTCAACATGTTGTAGTAGTTCTTAACATTACTACATGTATTCCTTTCAAAACAAGTTGAAATAATATGTTGCTTTTACACTAATGCAATCGGTTTTCACAGTGCTGCAGCAGGGATTTACAGAAATGCTGCATTTGCTCTAGTTTCCTTTGAACTCACTTGTAAGACCACACATGAATTTTGGGGAAGCACTGCTTTTCTCTAAGAGTGAACAGTAATGAACTGCTTCAACACTAGTAATTCCCTGTGAAATATTACATATTTGGAGAACACAAGGTTACTTCAACATTTTGTAGTACTTCATACCCTCATTACTTGTATCAGTTTCAGTACAAGTTGAAATAGGTTGTTTTTTCACAAATGCATTCAGTTTTCACAGTTGTGTAACAGGGCTTTACAGAAATGCTGCATTTGCTCTAATTTTCATGTGAACTAACTTGTAAGACCACTCATGAATTTTGGGTAGAGACCGCATTTCTCTAAGAATGAACAGTAATGAACTGCTTCAACACTAGTAATTCTCTGTTACATGTTACATATATGGAGACCACACAGTTACTTCAACGTTTTGTAGTAGTGCATAACGTTACTACATGTATCTCTTTCAGTTCACGTTGAAATATGTTGTTTTTACAGTAATGCATTCAGGTTTCACAGTTTTGTAACAGGGATTACTAGAAATGCTGCATTTGCTCTAGTTTTCATGGGAACTAACTGGCAAGAACAAGTATGAATTTGGGTTAAAACTGCATTTCTCTAAGAATGAACAGTAATGAACTGCTTCAACACTGGTAATACTCTGAGAAATGTTACATATTTGGAGAATACACGGTGACTTCAACATTTTGTAGTAGTTCATAACCTTACTACATGTATCTCTTTCAGTACAAGTTGAAATATGTAGTTTTTACAGTAATGCATTCAGGTTTCACAGTTTTGTAACAGGGATTCCTAGAAATGCCGCATTTGCTCTAGTTTTCATGGGAACTAACTGGCAAGAACAAGTATGAATTTGGGTTAAAACTGCATTTCTCTAAGAATGAACAGTAATGAACTGCTTCAACACTGGTAATCCTCTAAGAAATGATACATATTTGCAGAACACACGGTCACTTCAACATTTTGTAGTGCTCATAACCTCATTACATGTATCAGTTTCAGTACAAGTTGAAATATGTTGTTTTTTCACAAATGCATTCAGTTTTCAAAGTTCTGTAACAGGAGTTACAGAAATGCTGCATTTGCTCTAGTTTTCATGAGAACTAACTTGTAAGATCACGAATGAATTTTGGGTAAAGACTGCATTTCTCTAAGAATGAACAGTAATGAACTGCTTCAACACTAGTAATTCTCTGTGAAATGTTACATATATGGAGAACACATGGTTACTTCAACGTTTTGTAGTAGTTCATAACATTACTACGTGCATCTCTTTCAGTACAAGTTGAAATATGTTGTTTTTACAGTAATGCATTCAGGTTTCACAGTTTTGTAACAGGGATTCCTAGAAATGCTGCATTTGCTCTAGTTTTCATGGGGACTAACTGGCAAGAAGAAGTATAAATTTGGGTTAAAACTGCATTTCTCTAAGAATGAACAGTAATGAACTGCTTCAACACCGGTAATACTCTGAGAAATGTTACATATTTTGAGAACACACGGTCACTTCAACATTTTGTAGTAGTTCATAACCTTACTGCATGTATCTCTTTCTGGACAAGTTGAAATATGTTGTTTTTACTCAAATGCATTCAGTTTTCACAGTGCTGCAGCAGGGATTTACACAAATGCTCCATTTGCTCTAGTTTTCATGTGAACTGACTTGTAAGACCACGCATGAATTTTCGGTAAAGACTGCGTTTCTCTAAGAATGAACAGTAATGAACTGCTTCAACACTAGTAATTCTGTGTGCAATATTACATATTTGGAGAACACACGGTTACTTCAACATTTTGTAGTACTTCATACCCTCATTACTTGTATCAGTTTCAGTACAAGTTGAAATATGTTTTTTTCGCACAAATACATTCAGTTTTCACAGTTGTGTAACAGGGATATACAGAAATGCTGCATTTGCTCTAGTTTTCATGTGAACTAACTTGTAAGACCTCGCATGAATTTGGGGTAAAGACAGCATTTCTCTAAGAATGAATAGTAATGAACTGCTTCAACACTAGTAATTCTCTGTGAAATGTTAAATATTTGGAGAACACACGGTTACTTCAACATTTTGTAGTAGTTCATAACATTTCTACATGTACCTCTTTCAGTTCAAGTGGAAATGTGTTGTTTTTACAGGAATGCGTTTAGTTTTCACAGTTGTGTAACAGTGATTTACTGAAATGCTGCATTTACTGCAGGTTTCATGTGAGCTAACTTGTAAGAACAAGTATGAATTTTTGGTAAAAACTGCATTTCTCTAAGAATGAACAGTAATGAACTGCTTCAACACTAGTAATTCTCTGTGAAATGTTACATATTTGGAGAACACACGGTTACCTCAACATTTTGTAGTAGTTCATAACATTTCTACATGTATCTCTTTCAGTTCAAGTGGAAATGTGTTGTTTTTTACAGGAATGCATTCAGTTTTCACAGTTGTGTAACAGTGATTTACAGAATGCTGCATTTGCTCCAGTTTTCATGTGAACTAACTTGTAAGAACAAGTATGAATTTTGGGTAAAAACTGCATTTCTCTAAGAATGAACAGTAATGAACTGCTTCAACACTAGTAATTCTCTGTGAAACTTTACATATTTGGAGAACCCACGGTTACTTCAGCATTTTGTAGTAGTTCATAACATTTCTACATGTACCTCTTTCAGTTCAAGTGGAAATGTGTTGTTTTTACAGGAATGCATTTAGTTTTCACAGTTGTGTAAAGGTGATTTACTGAAATGCTGCATTTGCACCAGTTTTCATATTAAGTAACTTGTAAGAACAAGTATGAATTTTGGGTAAAAACTGCTTGTCTCCAAGAATAACAGTAATGAACTGCTTCAACACTAGTAATTCTCTGTGAAATGTTACATATTTGGAGAACACACGGTTACTTCAACATTTTGGAGTAGTTCATAACATTTCTACATGTATCTTTTCAGTTCAAGATGAAATATGTTGTTTTTACAGTAATGCTTTCAGTTTTTCACATTTGGTGTAACAGTGATTTACAGAAATGCTGCATTTGCTCCAGTTTTCATGTATACTAACTTGTAGAACAGTATGAATTTTGGGTTAAAACTGCATTTCTCTAAGAATGAACAGTAATGAACTGCTTTAACACTAGTAATTCTCTGTGAAATGTTACATATTTGGAGAACACACGGTTACTTCAACATTTTGTAGTAGTTCATAACCTTATTACCTGTATCTCTTTCAGTTCAAGTGAAATGTGTTGTTTTTACAGGAATGCGTTCAGTTTTCACAGTTGTGTAACAGTGATTCGCAGAAATGCTGCATTTGCTGCAAGTTTCATGTGAACTAACTTGTAGGAACAAGTACGAATTGTGGGTAAAAACTGCATTTCTCTAAGAATGAACAGTAATGAACTG
This sequence comes from Phyllostomus discolor, assembly GCF_004126475.2. Classification (NCBI taxonomy): domain Eukaryota; kingdom Metazoa; phylum Chordata; class Mammalia; order Chiroptera; family Phyllostomidae; genus Phyllostomus; species Phyllostomus discolor. The sequence continues at coordinate 127,282,864 of NC_040905.2, forward strand.
CTTCAACACAAGTAATTCTCTGTGAAATGTTACATATTTGGAGAACACACGGTTACTTCAACATTTTGTAGTAGTTCATAACATTTCTACTTGTATCTCTTTCAGTTCAAGTGGAAAAATTGTGTGTTTTCTACAGGAATGCGTTTAGTTTTCACAGTTGTGTAACAGGGCTTTACAGAAATGCTGCATTTGCTGTAGTTTTCATGTAAATTTACTTCTAGGGACAAGTATGAATTTTGGGTAACACCTGCGTTTCTCTAGGAATGAACAGTAATGAACTGCTCCAACACTGGTAATACTCTGAAAAATGTTACATATTTGGAGAACACACGGTCACTTCAACATGTTGTAGTAGTTCTTAACATTACTACATGTATTCCTTTCAAAACAAGTTGAAATAATATGTTGCTTTTACACTAATGCAATCGGTTTTCACAGTGCTGCAGCAGGGATTTACAGAAATGCTGCATTTGCTCTAGTTTCCTTTGAACTCACTTGTAAGACCACACATGAATTTTGGGGAAGCACTGCTTTTCTCTAAGAGTGAACAGTAATGAACTGCTTCAACACTAGTAATTCCCTGTGAAATATTACATATTTGGAGAACACAAGGTTACTTCAACATTTTGTAGTACTTCATACCCTCATTACTTGTATCAGTTTCAGTACAAGTTGAAATAGGTTGTTTTTTTCACAAATGCATTCAGTTTTCACAGTTGTGTAACAGGGCTTTACAGAAATGCTGCATTTGCTCTAATTTTCATGTGAACTAACTTGTAAGACCACTCATGAATTTTGGGTAGAGACCGCATTTCTCTAAGAATGAACAGTAATGAACTGCTTCAACACTAGTAATTCTCTGTTACATGTTACATATATGGAGACCACACAGTTACTTCAACGTTTTGTAGTAGTGCATAACGTTACTACATGTATCTCTTTCAGTTCACGTTGAAATATGTTGTTTTTACAGTAATGCATTCAGGTTTCACAGTTTTGTAACAGGGATTACTAGAAATGCTGCATTTGCTCTAGTTTTCATGGGAACTAACTTGTAAGGACAAGTATGAATTTGGGTTAAAAACTGCATTTCTCTAAGAATGAACAGTAATGAACTGCTTCAACACTGGTAATACTCTTTGAAATGTTACATATTTGGAGAATACACGGTGACTTCAACATTTTGTAGTAGTTCATAACCTTACTACATGTATCTCTTTCAGTACAAGTTGAAATATGTAGTTTTTACAGTAATGCATTCAGGTTTCACAGTTTTGTAACAGGGATTCCTAGAAATGCTGCATTTGCTCTAGTTTTCATGGGAACTAACTGGCAAGAACAAGTATGAATTTGGGTTAAAACTGCATTTCTCTAAGAATGAACAGTAATGAACTGCTTCAACACTGGTAATTCTCTAAGAAATGATACATATTTGCAGAACACACGGTCACTTCAACATTTTGTAGTGCTCATAACCTCATTACATGTATCAGTTTCAGTACAAGTTGAAATATGTTGTTTTTTCACAAATGCATTCAGTTTTCAAAGTTCTGTAACAGGATTTACAGAAATGCTGCATTTGCTCTAGTTTTCATGAGAACTAACTTGTAAGATCACGAATGAATTTTGGGTAAAGACTGCATTTCTCTAAGAATGAACAGTAATGAACTGCTTCAACACTAGTATTCTCTGTGAATGTTTACTATATGGAGAACCATGGTTACTTCAACGTTTTGTAGTAGTTCATAACATTACGACGTGCATCTCTTTCAGTTACAAGTTGGAATAATGTTGTTTTTACAGTAATGCATTCAGGTTTCACAGTTTGTAACAGGGATTTCCTAGAATGCTGCATTTGCTCTAGTTTTCATGGGACTACTGGCAAGAAGAAGTATAAATTTGGGTTATAAAACTGCATTTCTCTAAGAATGAACAGTAATGAACTGCTTCAACACCGGTAATACTCTGGAAATGTTACATATTTGAGAACACACGGTCACTTCAACATTTTGTAGTAGTTCATAACCTTACTGCATGTATCTCTTTCTGGACAAGTTGAAAATATGTTTGTTTTTACTCAAATGCTTCAGTTTTCACAGTGTGCAGCAGGGATTTACACAAATGCTCCATTTGCTCTAGATTTCATGTGAACTAATTTGTAAGAACACGCATGAATTTTCGGTAAAGACTGCGTTTCTCTAAGAATGAACAGTAATGAACTGCTTCAACACTAGTAATTCTGTGTGCAATATTACATATTTGGAGAACACACGGTTACTTCAACATTTTGTAGTACTTCATACCCTCATTACTTGTATCAGTTTCAGTACAAGTTGAAATATGTTTTTTTCGCACAAATACATTCAGTTTTCACAGTTGTGTAACAGGGATATACAGAAATGCTGCATTTGCTCTAGTTTTCATGTGAACTAACTTGTAAGACCTCGCATGAATTTGGGGTAAAGACAGCATTTCTCTAAGAATGAATAGTAATGAACTGCTTCAACACTAGTAATTCTCTGTGAAATGTTAAATATTTGGAGAACACACGGTTACTTCAACATTTTGTAGTAGTTCATAACATTACTACATGTATTCCTTTCAAAACAAGTTGAAAGAATATGTTGCTTTTACAGTAATGTATTAAGTTTTCACAGTTCTGTAACAGGGATTTACAGAAATGCTGCATTTCCTCAAGTTTTCATGTGAACTCACTTGTAAGACCACGCATGAATTTTGGGGAAACACTGCATTTCTCTAAGAATGAACAGTAATGAACTGCTTCAACACTCGTAATTCTCTGTGCAATATAACATATTTGGAGAACACACGGTCACTTCAACATTTTGTAGTAGTTCATAACATTACTACATGTATCTCTTTCAGTACAAGTTGAAATATGTTGTTTTTACAGTAATGCATTCATGTTTCACAGTTTTGTAACAGGATTCCTGCAAATGCTGCATTTGCTCTAGTTTTCATGGGAACTAACTGGCAAGAACAAGTATGAATTTGGGTTAAAACTGCATTTCGCTAACAATGAACAGTATTGAACTGCTTCAACACTGGTAATTCTCTGTGAAATGGCAAATATTTGGAGAACACAGGGTTACTTAAACATTTTGTAGTAGTTCATAACACTTCTACATGTACCTCATTTAGTAGAAATGAAAACATGTGGTTTCTACTCTAATGCCTTCCTTTTTCACTATTGTGTACACAGGATTCACAGAAATGCTGCATTTGCTGTAGTTTTCATGTGAATTTACCTCTAAGAACAAGTATGAATTTTGGGTAAAAACTGCATTTTTCTAGGAATGAACAATAATGAACTGCTCCGACACTGGTCATACTCTGAGAAATGTTACATATTTGGAGAACACACGGTCACTTCAACATTTTGTAGTAGTTCATAACATTGCTACATGTATCTCTTTCAGTACAAGTTGAAATATGTTGTTTTTACACTAATGCATTCGGTTTTCACAGTGCTACAGCAGGGATTGACAGAAATGCTGCATTTGCTCTAGTTTTCATGTCAACTAACTTGTAAGAACAAGGAGGACTTTTGGGTAAAATCTGCATTTCACAAAGTCTGAACAGTAATGAACTGCTTCAACACTGGTAATTCTCTGTGAAATGGCACATATTTGGAGAACACACGGTTACTTAAACATTTTGTAGTACTTCATAACACTTCTACACGTACCTCATTTAGTAGAAATGAAAACATGTGGTTTCTACTGTAATGCATTCCTTTTTCACTATTGTGTACAAAGGATTCACAGAAATGCTGCATTTGCTGTAGTTTTCATGTAAATTTACTTCTAGGGACAAGTATGAATTTTGGGTAACACCTGCGTTTCTCTAGGAATGAACAGTAATGAACTGCTCCAACACTGGTAATACTCTGAAAAATGTTACATATTTGGAGAACACACGGTCACTTCAACATGTTGTAGTAGTTCTTAACATTACTACATGTATTCCTTTCAAAACAAGTTGAAATAATATGTTGCTTTTACACTAATGCAATCGGTTTTCACAGTGCTGCAGCAGGGATTTACAGAAATGCTGCATTTGCTCTAGTTTCCTTTGAACTCACTTGTAAGACCACACATGAATTTTGGGGAAACACTGCTTTTCTCTAAGAGTGAACAGTAATGAACTGCTTCAACACTAGTAATTCCCTGTGAAATATTACATATTTGGAGAACACAAGGTTACTTCAACATTTTGTAGTACTTCATACCCTCATTACTTGTATCAGTTTCAGTACAAGTTGAAATAGGTTGTTTTTTCACAAATGCATTCAGTTTTCACAGTTGTGTAACAGGGCTTTACAGAAATGCTGCATTTGCTCTAATTTTCATGTGAACTAACTTGTAAGACCACTCATGAATTTTGGGTAGAGACCGCATTTCTCTAAGAATGAACAGTAATGAACTGCTTCAACACTAGTAATTCTCTGTTACATGTTACATATATGGAGACCACACAGTTACTTCAACGTTTTGTAGTAGTGCATAACGTTACTACATGTATCTCTTTCAGTTCACGTTGAAATATGTTGTTTTTACAGTAATGCATTCAGGTTTCACAGTTTTGTAACAGGGATTACTAGAAATGCTGCATTTGCTCTAGTTTTCATGGGAACTAACTGGCAAGAACAAGTATGAATTTGGGTTAAAACTGCATTTCTCTAAGAATGAACAGTAATGAACTGCTTCAACACTGGTAATACTCTGAGAAATGTTACATATTTGGAGAATACACGGTGACTTCAACATTTTGTAGTAGTTCATAACCTTACTACATGTATCTCTTTCAGTACAAGTTGAAATATGTAGTTTTTACAGTAATGCATTCAGGTTTCACAGTTTTGTAACAGGGATTCCTAGAAATGCCGCATTTGCTCTAGTTTTCATGTGAACTAACTGGCAAGAACAAGTATGAATTTGGGTTAAAACTGCATTTCTCTAAGAATGAACAGTAATGAACTGCTGGATTTAGCAATGCTAAA